>NC_091327.1:14154279-14244279 GCF_038502225.1 Cherax quadricarinatus
GGGAAGGGTGGGAAAGTTTTTTTTTTTTTTTTTTTTTTTTTTGAGGAAGGGTGAAATGTTGGGACAGTGAGAGAAGGTACAAGAGAGGAACTGATGATGAAAGTGTAGTTAATAATAAAGTAAAGGAAGTGGGAGAAGGAATGATGGGTTAATTGATCAAATTGGAGAATTAGCATGAGAAGGTATGAAAATGCAAAATAGTGAGCTTGAAACTCATGTAGAAATTCTAGAAACTTTTAACGTCGAGAGACAGAGAGAGACAAAGAAGTAATTCTCCTTTTCAACTTATTTCAACTTCTAAACCAGGAAGATGCCATTATTTAGAGAATATACAGAGATTTTATCACTGTACAAGCCCATGTCTCCAGCTCTGGTAAAACAAAAAAAAAAACATCGCACTTCTAATCTCTTAGAAGAAACAGTGACTATTTGTAAATGATGAGTTTCGAGAGTCGTTCTACTCCCAGAGCCCGGCCATGGTCCAGGCTCAATGAGAAATTCAAAAGAATTCCAGCAAAGGTATATAAGATAGCAATAAGAGAGAATACGGAGGAAACAAATAGTGGCACATTCGAACCGAAGAGGCACTGAAGAGGAGATAAGCATGAAACGAGGGGAACATGACGAAGCGACGTGGCGGTAAAGAAACGACAAGACTGGTACGAAACAAAGGAACACTGATAAGAACATAAGAAAGAAGGAACACTGCAACAGGCCTAATGACCCATGCGAAGCAGGTCCATGCCACCTCCCGGTCTAAAACAATGACCATCTAGTCAGGGCACTTCCACTTAGAAAGGAGCACGGCACCAGACCTGGTAGCCTAAGCTAGTCAGGTCCAACTCACACCCACCCACACCCACTCATGTATTTATCCAACCTATTTTTAAAACTACACAAGGTCTTAGCTTATATGACGGTACTCGAGAGTTTGTTCCACTCATCCACAACTCTATTACCAAACCAGTGCTTTCCTATGTCCTTCCTGAATGTGAACTTTTCCATCTTGAAACCATTGTTGCGAGTCCTGTCTTGGCTGGAAATTTTCAGCACGCTATTTACATCCCCTTTATTTATTCCTGTTTTCCATTTATACACCTCGATCATATCCTCCCTAATTCTATGCCTTTCTAGAGAGTGCAGATTCAGGGCCCTCAGTCTATCCTCATAGGGAAGATTTCTGATACATGGGATCATCTTTGCCATCCTCCTCTGTACGTTTTCCAGAGTTTTTATATCCATTCTGTAATACCGTGACCAGAACTGTGCAGCATAATCTAAATGAGGCCTAACCAAGGATATATAGAGTTGAGGAACAACCTGAGGACTTCTATTATTTATTCTTCTTGATATGAAACCAAGGATTCTGTTAGCTTTATTGTGAACGCTTATGCACTGTTGTCTTGGTTTCAAATTACTGCTAACCAGAACTCCTAAATCCTAAATATTTCTCAGTTTATAAGTGGCATGGTTATTGTCCTGTCCAACATTTAGAACTTTGCATTTGTCTATATTAAACTGCATCTGCCACTTCTCCGACCACTGCATTAGTCTATTCAAAACATCCTAGAGTGCACTAATGTCCTCAACAGAATGAATTGGACGGCCTATTTTGGTGTCATCAGCAAATTTGCTTATGTCGCTATTTATTCCCTCATCTATATCGTTTATGTAAATTGTGAATAACAACGGGCCCAACACTGACCCTTGTGGAACACCGCTTGTGACTTGCCCCCATTCTGATTTCTGCCCATTTACACAAACTCTTTGCTGCCTATTTGTCAACCATGCCTCAACCCAGGAAAAAAATTCTCCTCCTATTCCGTGTGCCTTTAGTTTCCTCAAAAGCCTCTGATGTGGAACTCTATCGAAAGCCTTACTGAAGTCCATATTCACAATATCATATTCATTACCATGATTTACTTCCTCAAACACCTTAGTGAAAAAAGTTAGTAAATTCGTAAGACAGGAACGCCCCTTAGTAAACCCGTGTTGAGAATCATTTATCAATTTATGCCTATCAAGATGGCTACGAATTGCCTCGGCAGTTATTGATTCCATAAATTTTCCCACTATGGAGGTACGGCTTATTGGTCTATAGTTCAAAGCTAAGGACCTGTCACCTGCCTTGTAAATAGGTATTACATGTGCCATCTTCCACTTATCAGGCACTATGCCAGTTTGTAGTGATATGTTGAAGAGATTAGCCAAAGGTTTGCAAAGTTCCCCTTTACATTCCTTTAAAACCCTTCCAAGCAATTCATCAGGGCCTGGGGATTTGTTAGGTTTTAATTTCTCTATTTGTCTGAGGACCATGTCACTAGTTACTGCAATCGTGCATAGTTTATTATCGTCCTGTTCTACATAATTTATTATTTCTGGAATTTCGTTAGTATCTTCCTGAGTAAAAACCGAGAGGAAGTAAGAATTGAAAATTTCACAGATATCCCTATCACTGTCAGTGATCTAACCTGAGCTACTCTTAAGTGGGCCTATCTTTTCTCTAATCTTACTTCTGTGTTCCTGAAAGAACCCTTTTGGGTTAGTCTTCGAATCCGTTGCGACCTTAGCCTCATAATACCTTTTTGCTTTTCTTATTCCTTTTTTTATTTCTCTCTTTAATTGAATATATTGATTTCTTAAATGCCCATCCCCTCTTTTGATACTCCTAAAAATGTCTCTCTTTTGACTAATGAAATGTTTTAATCTATTGTTCATCCATTTGGGATTATTTTTGTTAGATCTAATTTCCCTACTCGGAACAAAAGTTGACTGAGCAGCTAGAACTATGCTCTGAGAAACGCCATATTGGCATCCAACACCAGCTACCTGACCCATAGTCAGATCATCCCAATTTAGTCCACCCAGGTAATTTTTCAGTCCTATGAAATCAGCCACTCGGAAGTCAGGGACAGAGACTTGATTGCAGTTTACTGGGTAATTCCATAATATATTGAAACTAAGTGATTTGTGATCACTTTCCCCAAGCTCATCATTAACCTCAAGATTATTAATTAGTGAATCTTTGTTGGCAAGAACCAAGTCAAGCAGATTGTTTCCTCTAGTTGGTTCTGTCACAAACTGTTTTAAAAAGCAATCCTGAACAAGAAAGTCACTAGCCTCAAGATTTCCTGTCAAATTGTTCCAATCAATTTGTCTCAGGTTAAAATCCCCCATTAACACAACATTTTCATATCTAGACGCCTTATGAATTTCGTCCCATAGCAGCTTACTGCACTCCTTATCAAGGTTTGGGGGCCTATATATCACACCCAAAATTAATTTTTCATACCCCTCGAGAAACTGTAGCCAGATAGATTGTGTCCGATGTTTCTAATCTTATATCATGTCTAACACAACAATTTAAATTATCTCTGACATGCATCGCCAATGAGACATATACGAAATAAAGAGATAGTGACGAAACGAGGAGGCACAGAAGAAACGATGGGATATTGACAGAAGGCACAGAGGAGACAAGGAAAATGACTAGACGGGTATAACTGGACATGTGTGGAGAGAGTTTACAGTGAAGATACGTAGAACACTAATGTGGAACTAGTCTTTATTCGAAGTAACTTCATATGGTAAGAACGATCCTTTACTGGTGTTTCGTAAGACGGCTTCTGATAAAATCGTGTGAGGGGGAGGTTACCTGGAGGTTACCTGGAGGTTATTCCGGGGATCAACGCCCCCGCGGCCCGGTCCACGACCAGGCCTCCCGATGGATCAGGGCCTGATCAACTAGGCTGTTACTGCTGGCCGCACGCAGTCCGACGTACGAGCCACAGCCCGGCTGATCCGGCACTGACTTTAGGTATCTGTCCAGCTCTCTCTTGAAGGCAGCCAGGGGTTTATTGGCAATTCCCCTAATGCTTGATGGGAGGCTGTTGAACAGTTTTGGGCCCCGGACACTTATGGTGTTTTCTCTTAGTGTACCAATGGCGCCCCTACTTTTTATTGGCGGCATTTTGCATCGCCTGCCCAGTCTTTTACTTTCGTAGGGAGTGATTTCTGTGTGCAGATTTGGGACCATTCCTTCCAAGATTTTCCAAGTGTAGATTATGATATATCTCTCCCTCCTGCGTTCCAACGAGTACAAGTCAAGTGCTTTCAAGCGTTCCCAGTAGTTAAGGTGCTTGACAGAACTTATACGTGCAGTAAAGGATCTCTGTACACTCTCTAGATCTGCGATTTCACCTGCTTTGTATGGAGATGTTAATGTACAGCAGTATTCCAGCCTAGAGAGAACAAGTGATTTGAAAAGGATCATCATGGGCTTGGCATCTCTCGTTTTGAAAGTTCTCATTATCCATCCTATCATTTTCTTTGCACGTGCGATCGTGGCACTGTTGTGATCCTTGAAAGTGAGATCCTCAGACATTACTACTCCCAGGTCCCTTACATTATTTTTCCGCTCTATTGTATGGCCGGAGTCAGTAGTATACTCTGTTCTAGTTATTATCTCCTCCAGGATGATTCCCTACCCTTGTTGCCTCTGTTTACCTAGCAGTAAATAGGTTCATTTAGCTTCCTTATACCATAACCATCTAGGAGCTGACTAATAATAATAATAATAATAATAATAATAATAATAATAATAATAATAATAATAATAATAATAGCTTTATATTTACAGGTACATGTACAAGGTATACTGGCCTAGCTGACATCAGTGACATACTACTATATAGAAAGCTGATTGTTGTGCAGAGCATTTCGGGCAAATCAAGTCAGTTTTGTCCCAGGATGCGACCACACCAGTCGACTAACACCCAGGTACCCATTTTGCTGATGGATGAACACTGGACAGCAGTTGCCTTTAGGAAACACCTCTTGATATTTCCAGCCGCACCGGGATCGACCAACGGACGTCAGTGTGTGAACTTAATGGGCTAGCAATCAAAATACGGGACACTTCTAGCGCTATGTGTAACTCAGAAACAGCCATTGAAATGAAATGAGGTATGGTAATAACTCATACCCTGGACCCTTACTTTCCCTGTAAACTCAATATCAGACCTAATTAAGTAATCAACAGTATCTAAAAGGCTGCCGGCATATGTGTAAAAAATGACAAGTTGCCGAATGCGCTTTCTCTGAGACACCTGTCGCTCTGTGTAGAGTTTTATCAAATCATGATGACATGATAAAGTTCTACACAGGTAGAACATTGTCTTGGTTCAAGTTTACTTGTGTGAGTTCTTTAAAAAAATGCGAAATCCCAATATATAGGGTTTGTGTACTCAATGAAAAATATAGGTGACAGTATAAGACCCAGGAAGCCACTCTTGCATATTTCACAAACCTTCACCTTGAAAATTAGTTAACATTACGCATCACTTGGTATTGTGAACCCCTGGTGCTCCTCTCAGCCATTGTGAACCCCTGTCGTATTCCATGGTCGTTGAGAACCTCTGTTGCCTTTCCTCGCTGTTGTGACCTCTGCTGTTTTTATTAACCTCTGTATTTATTAGCCTATGTTACAACTCCTCACTGCCGTTTCAACTCCTGTTGTTCTGTTTCTTCCCTCAGAGAATCCCTGTTGCACCCCTATTGCTTTTGCAAACATTTAGTTCCTATTACTGTTGTGGTGATCTGTTGGCCCCCCCCCTCCCCCTCCCATCACTCTCCCACAGACTGGCGCTGTCAGTCTGGTCCCACATTAAAGGTTTACCTGGAGTCTACCTGGAGGGTATGCCGGGGATCAACGCCCCCCGGCCCGGTCCACGACCAGGCCTCCCGATGGTTCAGGGCTTGATCAACTAGTAGTACGGCCAGCAGTAACAGCCTAGTTGATCGAACCACAGCCCGGCTGATCATGGGATCAAAATAGTCTAACGGGCTTAACGTCGAAGTTGCCACTGCCACAGGAGGGGGGGGGGACTGCTTTATAATGCAGCTCATGCATGCTGGTCTGCTCCCCCTCATAAGCTTTATTAAACTCGTCAGAACTCAAGACTTTATGAAAAACAACTGAGGAATCAAGATTTTTTTTTTCTAACGTGAGAATTCAGGTCTTGAACACGGGGAATGAAGACCTTCTTTAAGACCTGCTTTAAGACTTCCTTAAGACCTCCTTTAAGACCTCCTTTAAGACCTCCTTTAAACAAGGGAATTCAAAGTTTAGTTAAAACGTAGGGATTCGAGATTTAAAACGTGGAGATCCAAGATTTTATTAGAACGTGACGTTTGAAAAGTTTACTAATACAAGACGTTTGATGAGTTTATTAATACGCGAGGTTATTTGTTTTATTAAACACAAGGAATATTAGATGATCAGTTTTCTGATCGGACAGTTGGATCTTCTATTTTTAGTTAAAACTAATAAATCGACTAATTTCTAATGATTCCATTGGTTCATTTGTTTTCTGTTGGCGTATTGGATCATCTGTTCTGTTAAGACTATTGGATCATCTATTCTGTTAAGACTATTGGATCATCTATTCTGTTAAGACTATTGGATCATCTATTCTGTTAAGACTATTGGATCATCTATTCTGTTAAGACTATTGGATCATCTATTCTGTTAAGACTATTGGATCATCTATTCTGTTAAGACTATTGGATCATCTATTCTGTTAAGACTATTGGATCATCTATTCTGTTAAGACTATTGGATCATCTATTCTGTTAAGACTATTGGATCATCTATTCTGTTAGGACTATTGGATCATCTATTCTGTTAAGACTATTGGATCATCTATTCTGTTAAGACTATTGGATCATCTATTCTGTTAAGACTATTGGATCATCTATTCTGTTAGGACTATTGGATCATCTATTCTGTTAAGACTATTGGATCATCTATTCTGTTAGGACTATTGGATCATCTATTCTGTTAAGACTATTGGATCATCTATTCTGTTAGGACTATTGGATCATCTATTCTGTTAAGACTATTGGATCATCTATTCTGTTAGGACTATTGGATCATCTATTCTGTTAGGACTATTGGATCATCTATTCTGTTAAGACTATTGGATCATCTATTCTGTTAGGACTATTGGATCATCTATTCTGTTAAGACTATTGGATCATCTATTCTGTTAGGACTATTGGATCATCTATTCTGTTGGCGTATTGGATCATCTATTCTGTTAAGACTATTGGATCTATTCTGTTAGGACTATTGGATTATCTATTCTGTTAAGACTATTGGATCATCTATTCTGTTAGGACTATTGGATCATCTATTCTGTTAAGACTATTGGGTCATCTATTCTGTTAGGACTATTGGATCATCTATTCTGTTAGGACTATTGGATCATCTATTCTGTTAGGACTACTGGATCATCTATTCTGTTAGGACTATTGGATCATCTATTCTGTTAGGATTATTGGATCATCTATTCTGCTAGGACCATTGGATCATCTATTCTGTTAGGACTATTGGATCATCTATTCTGGCGGGACTATTGGATCATCTATTCTGGCGGGACGATTAGATAACCTATTCTGTTCGTACTACTGGATAATCTGTTATGACTGCTGGATCATCAAATGTTTGAGGGGCAGTTAGATCATCTATTTTCTGTTGGGAGTACTGGATCATCAACTTGCTTTGGGGATTATTGAATCATCAATTCTCCAATGGAACAATTCGATCAATTTTTTTGTGGGTTTGGGACTGCGATTAATGAGCATTAGGGAGTGTAGAAGCTGACTGAAAAACACTAGTTTTAAGTTTCTTATTTATTCTTATTTTAATTTGAAGAAAATTCTCTCTCTCTCTCTCTCTCTCTCTCTCTCTCTCTCTCTCTCTCTCTCTCTCTCTCTCTCTCATACAATCCGCGCGTCATACTCTGGGTGTCGAGATATGAACTTTTTATTAAAAAAGAGGGGGGGGGGGACACTCACTAGGCCTAACAGTTACGGGGTAATCGATGTTGATTTATGGCAAATGCAAATCTCAGTTTCAATGGAAAATGAACTTACATTATAGTAAACTAAGGAAACATTTACACACATTTGCAAATGTTTGCTAATATATATATATATATATATATATATATATATATATATATATATATATATATATATATATATATATATATATATATATATAAAAGAGAGAGAGAGAGAGAGAGAGAGAGAGAGAGAGAGAGAGAGAGAGAGAGAGAGAAACTTAAAATTTCTAAAATTTAAACTTATATTTGTAAATAGTCCCTTACTATGGTACTTATTATTGGCCAACAGATCTTGAGCTCTCGACAGCTTCGTGAGTTTATAACGTTCCGTCGATATTTCACGGCCACGATCTTCGAAGTGCCAGTGAATAGCACTGACAAGATGATACTCACCAAGATATGAGTATCTCAGTGAATGTACACCGAGAGTTGTGTATCTTTTAGTGTATATAAACGGCTTACTTTTAACCTTACTTGTATTTCATAAAAGGCAAAACGTTTTAAAAAAAATTTAAAGCTCCATCTTTACATTTTGTTCCTCAGGATCCAAGCCAAATTGGATTTATAATATGCCTGTGTCGCCGAGAGGACTTGCTGAGGTCCTCTTTTGCCCTGTGTTTGACAAAAGCCATTGACAACATGCCCATGCACTCAGCCCTATGCCCAGACTTGTGGAACTCCGTGTTCATTAAGAACTGCAAGAAACCTCTATCGCGTGCCTAAAGTATGATATGGAGAGGGAGCATAGACACGGGTGTAATCCCACAGTCACTAAAACAGATATAGCCCCACTAAATAAAGGTATCGGCAAAGCAATAGCTATGAACTATAGACGAATAGCTTTAACGTCCAACATCATAAACATCTTTGAAAGAATTCTGGGAAGCATTATCGCAAATCAACTGGATAACCAACAATTGCACAATCCAGGGCAGCATGGGTTTACAGCAGGTCGATGCTGCCTCTCGCAACTACTGGACCACTACAATATGGTCTTGGATGCACTGAAAGAAACAGAATGCAGATATACACAGATTTCGCAAAAGCCTTTGATAAGTGTTATGGCGTAAGGGTGCACAAAATGCGTGCTAAAGAGATAACTGGCAAAGTAGGCAGATGGATCTTCAACTTTCTAACCAGTCAGACACAAAGAGTTAAGTCGGAGGTTGCCACGCTAAAAAGCTCTGTTCCATAAGGCACATTACTCATCCCCATCCTGTTCCTCTTTATCACACGAGACATAGCCAGAGATATAAACCATAGCACCGTGCCATCTTTTGCAGACGATACTAGGATCTGCGTGACTGTCTTCCGTTGAGGACACAGTAAATCTTCAAGTAGATATAAACTAAGTTTTTCAATGGGCAACGGAAAACAGTATGATGTTGAGTTAGGACAAATTTCATCTACTCCGTTATGGAAAACTGAAGAAAATAATTGCTAAAAGCGAGTATACTACAAACTCTAATCACGCAATAGAGCGGAAAAGTAATGTGAAGGACTTGGGAGTGTTAATTACAGAGGATTTCACTTTCAAGGATCACAGCATTGTCACTATCACATTTGCGAGGAAAATGATAGGATGGATATGAGAGCCTTTAAAACAAAGGATATCAAGCCAATGATGATCCTTTCTAAATCACTTGTTCTCTCTAGGCTGAAATATTGTTGTACACTAACAGCCCCATTCAAGGCAGGTGAAATCACAAATCTAGAGAATGTACAGAAAATCTTCACTGCATACATAAGCTCCGTCAAACACCTAAATTACTGGGAACGCTTGAAGTCACTTGATCTGTACACACTGAAGCACAGGCGAGAGAGATGCATCATAATCTACACCTAGGAAATCTTAATCTACATACAGATTCGTACTTTGGATTACACGCAGCCAGCAGTAACAGCCTGGTTGATCGTGCCCTGATCCACCGGAAGGTTTGGTCATGGACTGGGCCGCTGGAACAATGACCCCCAGAACACCCTCATGTAAGACTCCAGGCAGGTACTCCCCTGCTCTAGGACACCACCCTCAATAGATGACTAACACTCAGGTACTGATTTATTGCTGTCTTCATGGCTCATCATTCTCGTTGTACCTGGGATTCGAGTAAGAGACTCTATTGTGAGCCGAGCATTTATTGGTACTGAGCAGGAGAATAGAAAAAAATAAGAGGTAAAGTACTCTGTGTGACTCGGGATTTAGACTCGTGTACTTGGGGATTTGGACTCGCGTGCCCTCACATGAGAATCGTGTGTGGAGCCATTCAGAGATACAGTAAGTTGTGAAATGCCGTAACAAGAGAACATACAGGGATTCTCATTGCAAATGAACGGATAAGAAGCAAAAAGTATTGATACTTTGGGCATCCGGCGGCCCAAACTATTTATCGTCTTACCAAATAATATGAGAAACACTGTCGGGACGAGTGTAGAAGTCTTCAAGAGGAAACCCGACAGACATGTCCGTCAAGTGCCAGATCGACCAGGCTGTAATAGATGCGTGGGCCGTCAGCAGCAACAGCCTAGAAAACCAAGCAAGCATCTGACAAGCCTGGCCCTAGGCCAGACTGCAGAAGCAGGAAAACTCTCGAAACCTGCCAAAGCTATATCAAATGTGTATTATATTATGGTGATAAGTGGCAATGATTTACCTCAAGATAAATAAACAGGTTAAAAATTAAAGATTTATTTTCAGTACTGTCCTTGCGTGTTGTTTTATTTAGGCAAATGACTACCATCTCTTTTTTCTGCCCCCCCAAAAAAAGATAATGCAGAAGAGGTAATAAAAGTTGTAAAAAACTACTAGAAGTACAAGCTATAATTGCAAGAATATGTCATGCCAGAGTCAATTAAATTGAGGAGTTTGAGTCTAAGAACTCTCCTGGTACTATGTTGCAACATATTATGTATATAAAAGTTACCTTCCTCTCTTTTTATCATTTACTATTCACCCTGATGATTATTCTTCTGTTGTCCTGGGTTACTTGATCCTGTGTTACTGTTTCCTGATGAGTGTGTTGTTGTTTCTCTTAATTTTTCATTTAATTGTATCCTCTTTACCTTCTCTGTTTATTATTGTCTCTAACATATATGCTCATTCCCTGTTGATTATGGTTGTCTGTGTCTTATGTTTATCTTCTTTTGCTTGAATTACCCCTTCTTCACGCACGCACGCACGCACGCACACACACACACACACACACACACACACACACACACACACACACACACACACACACACACGCACACACACAAGAAAAACTATTTCTCCGACATGCATTTTGATGTCAAATAATGCACGTGGATCAATCATCCCACATCTTTTTGCCGTCGCTTTTGTTGGAGTGCGCAGAGTTATGAAGGCAACACTATGAAGAAGAATGGGATTCGAACCCTGACAAGCGTTTTCATGGAAGCTGTCATGACTAAAGTGGTATATGGAGAGAGGTTGGAAGAAGTCGTTGCCTTGAGCCTAGGCTTTGGACGCGTCGTGGAAAAACAAGAAGATGGCAGTCTTATGAGTTTTTCACTCTGGGTGGGATGGTGGGATGAGAGAGAGAGAGAGAGAGAGAGAGAGAGAGAGAGAGAGAGAGAGAGAGAGAGAGAATGACAGACTGATTTAACTCCCAAAGTCAGAAACCTCTATAAATGGGAGAAACAGCTACGGCTTGTCGTTCACCTGAAGAAAACTTCCCTCAGTCCACACAAAATTAAAATTTCCAGTCACGGGAGTCAACAATTTCATCGCCAACTATTAATCTATATAACTCTCTTTCTATCAAAACAAGTGTCTATTTATCTGCGTGTGTCTCATAATACATTAAATTCAATTTATGAGATATTTCCCGTGTCTTCAAACCATTGACTTTAATTTGTATTCTGGTTCCTCTTCCCTGTCCTACAGCAGCAAGATTCATCCAAATTTTTATTTTGATATTGTCTATTGTGGAAGTACCTTCATATGTCTTCCCTTTTATTCTTTCCTGCTCTTCAATGAACTCCTACTCTGTCTGTCTGTCTGTCTGTCTCTCTCTCTCTCTCTCTCTCTCTCTCTCTCTCTCTCTCTCTCTCTCTCTGTTTCGTTGTTGGAGAGACGCCACAAGAGGTAGAGAGAACCTTGCATGGTCATTAGTCATTGAACACAAGTGGCGTATTGACAGCCAGGGTGAGGGGCCCCCTCTCTCATTATGTGCTCCGGGCAACTTCTGTAAAGTACCTTCCATCACCTCTTTTCCCCTCACCGCTCTCTCTTCTACCCTAGCCCCTCCTTCCTCACCCTCTCTCCTCTCACCTCACTTAACACCCCTCACCACGCTTCACTCATCCCTCCCCCCTCCCCTTCACTTTTCTCCCCTATAACATTGTAACTATCACTAAATAGGTTAACAACGCACAGCGGATATTTGAATAGTGTAGAAGCACGCTGCGGGTGTTCCCACAATGTTCTCAGTTGTCTGGAGATGGTGGAACCTTTTCTCGTGACTTCTCACATTATCAAGGAACGAAAGCACTTGGAAGTTCACTAATTTTTCCACAGAAGTTATTTTGTATATTGTAATATCACCTGTTAACTGTGATCTTATATATTTTTATATATGTTTATGTAATATTTTTTTTAAATCACACTGGCCGATTCCCACCAAGGCAGAGTGACCCGAAAAACAAAAACTTTCACCATCATTCACTCCATCACTGTCTTGCCAGAAGGGTGCTTTACACTACAGTTTTTAAACTGCAACATTAACACCCATCCTTCAGAGTGCAGGCACTGTACTTCCCATCTCCAGGACTCAAGTCCGGCCTGCCGGTTTCCCTGAACCCCTTCATAAATGTTACTTTGCTCACACTCCAACAGCACGTCAAGTATTAAAAACCATTTGTCTTCATTCACTCCTATCAAACACGCTCACGCATGCCTGCTGGAAGTCCAAGCCCTTCGCACACAAAACCTCCTTTACCCCCTCCCTCCAACCTTTCCTAGGCCGACCCCTACCCCGCCTTCCTTCCACTACAGACTGATACACTCTTGAAGTCATTCTGTTTAACTCCATTCTCTTTACATGTCTGAACCACCTCAACAACCCTTCCTCAGCCCTCTGGACAACAGTTTTGGTAATCCCGCATCTCCTCCTAACTTCCAAACTACGAATTCTCTGCATTATATTCACACCACACATTGCCCTCAGACATGACATCTCCACTGCCTCCGGCCTTCTCCTCGCTGCAACATTCATCACCCATGCTTCACACCCATATAAGAGCGTTGGTAAAACTATACTCTCATACATTCCCCTCTTTGCCTCCAAGGACAAAGTTCTTTGTCTCCACAGATTCCTAAGTGCACCGCTCACCCTTTTCCCCTCATCAATTCTATGATTCACCTCATCTTTCATAGACCCATCTGCTGACACGTCCACTCCCAAATATCTGAATACATTCACCTCCTCCATACTCTCTCCCTCCAATCTGATATCCAATCTTTCATCACCTAATCTTTTTGTTATCCTCTTTCCTGTATTCATTTTTAATTTTCTTCTTTTGCATACCCTACCAAATTCATCCACCAACCTCTGCAACTTCTCTTCAGAATCTCCCAAGAGCACAGTGTCATCAGCAAAGAGCAACTGTGACAACTCCCACTTTATGTGTGATTCTTTATCTTTTAACTCCATGCCTCTTGCCAAGACCCTCGCATTTACTTCTCTTACAACCCCATCTATAAATATATTAAACAACCACGGTGACATCACACATCCTTGTCTAAGGCCTACTTTTACTGGGAAATAATTTCCCTCTTTCCTACATACTCTAACTTGAGCCTCACTATCCTCGTAAAAACTCTTCACTGCTTTCAGTAACCTACCTCCTACACCATACACTTGCAACATCTGCCACATTGCCCCCCTATCCACCCTGTCATACGCCTTTTCTAAATCCATAAATGCCACAAAGACCTCTTTAGCCGTATCTAAATACTGTTCACTTATATGTTTCACTGTAAACACCTGGTCCACACACCCCCTACCTTTCCTAAAGCCTCCTTGTTCATCTGCTATCCTATTTTCCGTCTTACTCTTAATTCTTTCAATAATAACTCTACCATACACTTTACCAGGTATACTCAACAGACTTATCCCCCTATAATTTTTGCACTCTCTTTTGTCCCCTTTGCCTTTATAGAAAGGAACTATGCATGCTCTCTGCCAATCCCTAGGTACCTTACCCTCTTCCATACATTTATTAAATAATTGCACCAACCACTCCAAAACTATATCCCCACCTGCTTTTAACATTTCTATCTTTATCCCATCAATCCCGGCTGCCTTACCCCCTTTCATTTTCCCTACTGCTTCACGAACTTCCCCCACACTCACAACTGGCTCTTCCTCACTCCTACAAGATGTTATTCCTCCTTGCCCTATACACGAAATCACAGCTTCCCTATCTTCATCAACATTTAACAATTCCTCAAAATATTCCCTCCATCTTCCCAATACCTCTAACTCTCCATTTAATAACTCTCCTCTCCTATTTTTAACTGACAAATCCATTTGTTCTCTAGGCTTCCTTAACTTGTTAATCTCACTCCAAAACTTTTTCTTATTTTCAACAAAATTTGTTGATAACATCTCACCCACTCTCTCATTTGCTCTCTTTTTACATTGCTTCACCACTCTCTTAACCTCTCTCTTTTTCTCCATATACTCTTCCCTCCTTGCATCACTTCTAAAAACTTCTCATATGCTAACTTTTTCTCCCTTACTACTCTCTTTACATCATCATTCCACCAATCGCTCCTCTTCCCTCCCGCACCCACTTTCCTGTAACCACAAAATTCTGCTGAACACTCTAACACTACATTTTTAAACCTACCCCATACCTCTTCGACCCCATTGCCTATGCTCTCATTAGCCCATCTATCCTCCAATAGCTGTTTATATCTTACCCTAACTGCCTCCTCTTTTAGTTTATAAACCTTCACCTCTCTCTTCCCTGATGCTTCTATTCTCCTTGTATCCCATCTACCTTTTACTCTCAGTGTAGCTACAACTAGAAAGTGATCTGATATATCTGTGGCCCCTCTATAAACATGTACATCCTGAAGTCTATTCAACAGTCTTTTATCTACCAATACATAATCCAACAAACTACTGTCATTTCGCCCTACATCATATCTTGTATACTTATTTATCCTCTTTTTCTTAAAATATGTATTACCTATAACTAAACCCCTTTCTATACAAAGTTCAATCAAAGGGCTCCCATTATCATTTACACCTGGCACCCCAAACTTACCTACCACACCCTTGGAAGGAATGGTCCCAAATCTGCACACAGAAATCACTCCCTACGAAAGTAAAAGACTGGGCAGGCGATGCAAAATGCCCCCAATAAAAAGTAGGGGCGCCATTGGTACACTAAGAGAAAACACCATAAGTGTCCGGGGCCCAAAACTGTTCAACAGCCTCCCATCAAGCATTAGGGGAATTGCCAATAAACCCCTGGCTGCCTTCAAGAGAGAGCTGGACAGATACCTAAAGTCAGTGCCGGATCAGCCGGGCTGTGGCTCGTACGTTGGACTGCGTGCGACCAGCAGTAACAGCCTAGTTGATCAGGCCCTGATCCATCGGGAGGCCTGGTCATGGACCGGGCCGCGGGGGCGTTGATCCCCGAAATAACCTCCAGGTAACCTCCAGGTAACCCTCTCTAAAAGTTTCTCCTACTTTAGCATTCAGGTCCCCTACCACAATTACTCTCACTTGGTTCAAAGGCTCCTATACATTCACTTAACATCTCCCAAAATCTCTCTCTCTCTCCTCTACATTCCTCTCTTCTCCAGGTGCATACACGCTTATTATGACCCACTTTTCGCACCCAACCTTTACTTTAATCCACATAATTCTTGAATTTACACATTCATATTCTCTTTTCTCCCTCCATAACTGATCCTTCAGCATTACTGCTATCCCTTCCTTTGCTCTAACTCTCTCAGATGCTCCAGATTTAATCCCATTTATTTCCCCCCACCGAAACTCCCCTACCCCCTTCAGCTTTGTTTCACTTAGGGCCAGGACATCCAACTTCTTTTCATTCATAACATCAGCAATGATCTGTTTCTTGTCATCCGCACTACATCCACGCACATTCAAGCATCCCAGTTTTATAAAGTTTTTCTTCTTCTCTTTTTTAGCAAATGTTTACAGGAAAAGGGGTTACATGCCCATTGCTCCCGGCAATATATATATTATATATATATATATATATATATATATATATATATATATATATATATGTATATAAAATATAGGGAGGTACCACCTCTAGAACTGTCATAGGGACCCTCATCCTCAGAGAAAAGAATAAACTTGCTTCAGGGAAAACTCAAGGTTCTCCCTGAAGCTGTTTGAGAATTTTCTCCTACCACCCCCTATATTTCAGGTATGTTTTATTTAAAGACAAAATACATTGGCCAAACATTCACAAAAATACATCAGAAAGTAAAACAACATAGGTAACTCAGAGCTACATCTCGAATACTTCGTCCAGCTCCCCTGCGGTGGGCCGCGTGCCCAGAATGCTGCAGGCATTTCCTCTCTGGATCGCAACACTGAGTCTCTGAAAGAGGAAGCTGGTCGCCCTTTGGTCCTTGGTTTCTATGATGAGCTTTTCACCCAGCTCTTTGAGGAACTTTAGAGCACACTTGCCCCATGCTCCAAGGGTCTCCGACCCTATTGGAATGAAGTTATAGCAAGGGGTCAGGTCTTCATATTTTCGGATCTTCTGGGTCTCCCTGTGGCTGGCAGTTCCACCCCCTTCCTCTACAGAGTATGGCAAGTAGGTGTCTGCCAATGTGGCAGCACAGGTGTAGTCCCAGGCAATCTGCTTTCCATCCTTCCAGGGTAGCATAGTGGCTCCATCAGGACGCTTTTGACTTCCATCAGACCTCTGTACTTGGGGTTCCCGTTGAGCTGGGCAACGGGCTGTGGCGAGGCTTCTCTTTATTATGTCATTGATCTCCTCATGTCTGGCATACTTCCCTTCTGCTGTGTGGCACACGAGACCATGAAGTCCGAATTGATCAGCTGTCGCCCTGCCGCAAATACACCTATGTTCGGTGAGGATGGGGGCAGCTAGGCGAAGAGCAACACCAATCCGAATGGGGTGTGGGTCGAGACGGGTGCCCAGGGAGGAAATGGCAGCGCGAGTGAATAAAGTGTTGGGGGAAGAGAGATTCTCGTAGTGTTAGAGGGAGGGTGCAATTTATGAGGCAAACCAAGGTCGTGTGTGTGTGTGTGTGTGTGTGTGTGTGTGTGTGTGTGTGTGTGTGTGTGTGTGTGTGTGTGTGTGTGTGTGTGTGTGTGTGTGTGTGTAGCAGTGTTTCAGGTGGCTGGAAATAGTTTTCATGTATTGTCTGTGATCAGTGATTGATGAGAATATTTTGTAGTGAATAGGGAATGAAGAAATTAGAAAATATTGAGGTGTTTAAAAATATAAATCAGTGAGTAGAAGGATTATTAATTTTGTTTGGCAATCTAGAACGGCTGGGGCATGAGAGGTTTATTAAGAGGGTGTATAAATCTGTTGGTGATGGAAGGGAGGGATGGGTTTAGGGAATGTCCAAGGGCAGGCTGAAACAAGGGAGTGAAATAGATTCGAGGGTCTTGAGCAATATATATATTAGATTAAGTCGAGACACATGGGTTTTGTACATTTATTCGGCAAGTCTACACAAACGCGCAAATCAAAATTCCTTTACTATGAGCCCATGGAGTATCGGTCAGGTTCTGCTGGAGTGTGAACGTAGCAATATTTATGAAGGACTTGACTATTGTAGCTGGGAGGTGCAGTGTTGTGGGTCTGCTACTTTTAAGTGGACTGAGATCTCCGTGAGCTTGAACACTGCTGTAGATCAGTAAAAGGAGTGCCTCATCCTGCTTTCATGCTGAAGGCTGGTGAGTTTAACAGAGTTACTCTGTTGCATATCCTTTCATGTGCAAAAGTTTTATTTTTTATTACCTCCCACCCCCCATTATTCCTTCATTTATTTCTCCTCTTCCCCTCACTCACCCTCATACAGATAAAAACATCTGTTGCACACTCATATTTATGTCTTAAATTCACTCAAGTTTTCGACCTTATCACTTTTTCAATACTTATTTAGTAATTAATAATAATAATAATAATAAAACAGCAGTAACAGTATCAATAAAAATAATAATAGTAACAAATAATAGTAATATTATTATTATTGTAGCTTAAATAAAAACAAGTGAATTTAAACAAATCGACCCGCTAATAACATTTACATTCACAAAAACTCATACCAACCACAGTTTACTACAATGTCTTAATGGAGCTCTTGCCTGTGAATGAATCTGTACACTCCCCCTCGTAAACATGCACTTGCGTCTGGCTCCTCAGATCACAACAATCTCCCTTCACTCGATGCAATTTCACCTGCAACCAGCAGTGCTAAATCACTCCTCCTGTAAGCTAAACTATCCCAATACACGACCAGTTTCTCTCTTAAATTGTCTATAAACTTAATATCGCTCAATATGGTTTTCGAAGGCTCTTAAATTATGAGTGCTCCAGCTGTATGAGAGATTAAAATCGGCGTAAAGAGAGGAAATTTGGATGTTCTTTGGTATAACGAGGTTGCAATGTATCAGCCAAGGTCATAATCCCAGTGCAGTTCATTGGTCTCTACGCACACTTGTTGCCAGGATATCCTCCGCTCTTAACCAAACATTTGCTCCACTAAACGTCCTCATAAAGTATCCAATAAGCACTTGATAACCCTTTGTTTTCGTTCATTTTACCTTCAGCGGGGCAAAACTTGTGGCGACTTTCTAACGCTCCTCAGCCAAAACAATTCTCTAAACAGTCTTCTTGGAGATTTTATTATTTATAGAGACTTGGGAAGGGCAGTGTTGAGGCAGCAACTTAAATTTAACATCGCAAACTCTCGCCTGTAGTGAAAATTTACTCTGGAAACGCGAGTAAAAGAAGATCCGATACTGTAAGAAAGGGATGCGAACCATTTTGGCGCGAATACCATCATAAATTTGGCGGCAACGAGGTAGACCTGAAGTCTAGACCCGAGCAAAGCGACATGTTTATGAAGGTTACGTCATCGTGGGTACAGTAAGCGGTCTTCTCAGGGAGTTCCCCGTTGGTGTAACAGGCGACGAGGGGCAAGAGGAGGAGGAGGAGGTGGATCAGGAGGGGTAGGAGGAGGATGGAAAGACGATTTATACGTCAAGGACTGTGGAGGAGGGAGGAGGATGCAAGGGGCCAGTAGGACAAAAAGTGGGAACGAGGAAAGAGAAGCGTTGTCTGTATATAGGTCATGTTTTCAGGAAGAGCATGACTACACACACACACACACATACACACACACACACACACACACACACACACACACACACACACACACACACACACACACACACACAGTTGGAAGCTGAAAACACAGATGAATCACAGGGATGTTAGGAAGTATTTCTTCAGCCACAGAGTAGTCAGTAAGTGGAATAGTTTGGGAAGCGATGTAGTGGAGGCAGGATCCATACATAGCTTTAAGCAGAGGTATGATAAAGCTCACGGCTCAGGGAGAGTGACCTAGTAGCGATCAGTGAAGAGGCGGGGCCAGGAGCTCGGACTCGACCCCCGCAACCTCAACTAGGTGAGTACACACACACACACACACACACACACACACACACACATTTCGCGTAACATATTCTGTTGTTTGATTATATTGTATTTAATGTCTCCTAGAATGGGTTATTAGGGTTACTTGATACAAATCCTTGTGTAGCTTTGCTAAAGTTTTTGTTAGTGGGTTTGGGTTTGAGAAGGACCTGCCTAGTATGGACCAGTAGGCTGCTGCAGTGTTTCTCTTTACATTGTTATTTATAGTATACAGTAGTACTCCATCCTAGAGAGAACATGAAGAGGAGATTCGCTATTCAGTTTCTCTGGTTTTCAAGGTCAGAACCTTCAGTCGATCATTTTCCTAGGGGTTGTGATTATAACATAGATGTAATTCTTGAATATGAGATCTGGCATTATCACTCTTTAATATCTCACATTAATTTTCCGCTCTGATGAGTAATTTTAATTCGCTTGTTCTCCCTTCCAGTTGATATTTCATCGACTTTTCGCTAGTGGAGCTACTGAAATCTGTTCCTATTAAGCATTATATTGGTCTGTGGCCCACTGGAAGACTTGGTTTACATCATATTGAAGATTTGCTGTCTTAATGGATGTTACTATCATACTAATTCTACTATGGTCTACAGAGGATGATAGTGTCATGATTCATGTCTCTATGTTAGATGTGAGAATGGAAAGAACTGTGGCGAGTGCTGCGTCATGAGTAACAAATAATTTCTCTGTGGCGCTTTCTGATCTTACGTACTCTTTGTGCTTTATTTGTTAGAGCCTGGAGGTTTCTTGGAGTCGCTACCGGAGGTCACCTCCCCCGCGACCCCGGGGAGGAGGTGACCCCAGACCACACCTCCAAAACTTTCTTGTAACGCACTTTCGAAGTCATAATGAAAATAGACGATATCAGTTTCCAAATTGCTTGAACAGTTTTTTTTGTGTTAAATGTATTCTTGTAACATAAATCATGCATTAGACAAAATCATATCAAGTTTCAGAATGTTTGAAAGATTTTGACGAAAGCTGAATTCCTGTAACACCCATGAGAATTAATACAGAAGAAAAATTATTTTAATCTTCGGTGTGCCTCACACAAAATTCATGTGGAAGATGACCCATTTCAGTCTTTAGTTCTCTAAATATTTTATATATAAAAAAAAACTTTTTTAACTCGCATAATCAAAACATACAACAAATAATCCACATCAGTGTTTAGAGAATCTTACAAGTCTTAGATTGGAATGCAATCTTGTACCACATGAGAGCACATATGACAGGTGCCAAGGTACACAATCAGTCTAGGTCCTGGAAGAAAGCAAGATTAGGGGGATACACGTTTACGACATAAAAGATACTAAAATAAATGAAGCTGATAGAAACAGATTCTTTGAAATGCGAGGATCAAGAACAAGGATACATAGAAATTGATGGGTGAAGCTTTATTTTTGCTCTTAGTGCTGTACGGGAATGGAACTGTCAGGATGTGGCACTGGAGGAGCCAAGAGATTCAGGGTTAGAAATGAAGCCAGAAATCAACGATACAATGAAGAAAGAGAAGAGGTGTAGTCGCGAGCCGAGTTTCCATCACCACAATTACAAATTAATGGGTGTGCATATCAGTGATTGCACATACACACACACACACACACACACACACACACACACACACACACACACAAGTAACAAGACTGCCCTATGCATAAACGCACTTCTTCTCTACATGTATCGGTGGGGTGTGCAGGCTGTCTCTCCCATGAATATACAGGCCTGATTTATATCATGGGGGTGGTCCTTCAAGCCTTATATCTGTTTCGTACCAGAATACACGCAACTTAGATGTTTGATGAATGGATGAGGGGAGAAGCATCAATGAATCCCTTAGTAAAGTGGTCTCTATTTTTCATTATTATTATTGGTAGTAGTAGTAGTAATTATTATTATTATTATTATTAACCATGCAACATACTTGTTGTCCGTCACTTACCCACAAGCAAGGTACTGGTCACTTATTACTGTCAAGGGGCTCTAAATTTACGCATACCTTCAGCGGTAGGATTTTCTTTTATATTAATTTCACATCTCACGCATTTATTTTCATTTTTTCGTTATGTCTTCACGTATATTTTCACGAAACATTGGATAACATTACTCTCATGTTAACGGTATTTAATTAAATTGTTTAAATCACAACTATGATGTTAGTGAGCCAGTTGAATATGCTGGATATACGAATTAGATATGTGGCTAAACCACGAAGAGCATCAATGCTTTGCCATCCAGGATTTATTGAGTTACTTGGGTAACTAACCCACCGGGTTAATAATCCAAGAACTATTTTGGTTTACCAGTTGATGGTTGGTCATAAGGTTGGTTCTCACTGACGCAGCTGTTGTTTCTTTAATTAACACTAGTTTCAGTTTTAACTAGTAAATTTGGGTGTGAAATACACGTGTAAGTGCATACACTAAGTATGGTTTAATTGCTGATTAGAGTGACCTAAGGGGACCTTCAGGCCTGGTGTAATTTGTGTGATTATTGGCATTTATTGGATTTACGTGCAAGTTTACGAGAGATTTACCCACCACAGGTATGGTCAAGCCAATTTATACAGGAGCCCTTATTCTATGTAACAGTCTTTTTGAAATATAATGAACACTGCCTGCATGTAAGTAGTGCGTACACACCCCATCATCACCGTGAAACACAATACATCCACTGCCTTTAGCCTCCTACTCGCTTCAATGTTCAAAACCCAAGCTAGACACTAGTGTTGGTAAAGCCATGCTGTGCTACGTTCTGATTTTTGGCTCCATGGATAAAGCTCTTCGTTTCCACTGATGCCTCAACGAAGTACCCATCTATATGTACCGAGATATGTGGTTGCTAAGCCAGAGTCTTACCTCCTGGCCCTGCTCTTTGCCGTATTGCAGATTCATTTCTTTCTAATCTCGAGGGCCCTGTCATAACCACCTCTGTGTGTGTGTGTATGTGTAAAACGAACCAATAAGAAAGTACTTGATGTCCTGAGAGCCACTATCAACCCCAGTAGTGAAACTTGGGATGAAGTTATACCAGATGTCCAATGTGCCATAAATTCTGCTTACAATGCTTCCATAGGTGATACTCCACATTATGCAGTGTATGGTGTAGACAAGCGTTTACCCTATGAGTTGTTATATTCCACTCCGAAACCCAATTACAACCCTGATGATTTCGTAGCAACTCGTACAAGCATGGCTCAGAGTGTTTTTAGAAGAATCCGTGAAACACTTCATAAATCAACAGCAGAATTTACTAGAGTAACTAATAGCCGTGCTAAGCCATCAAAAGTAAAAGTAGGTTCAAGAGTAATGCTGACAAATTTCAACAAACCATCCGAAATGCCTAAGCTCGATCAAAAGTTTGTCGGACCTTATCGAGTTGTAGAACATATCTCTGGCAATAAGTATAAGGTTAGAGAAATTAGTACTGGCAAGAATCGCATTTAGATCATATGAAATTAGTATGCGATGTTGATGATATTGCTACCCAGACTAATGTGACAGATGCTGAAAATCCTCTTGACTCTGTACCCTCTACGTCAAATACTCAGTCAGATATTCAACCTGAATGTCGTTACTCCTTGCATACTCGACAAGTAATGAGAAACCCACAAGTATCTTTTGTAGATACTTGTTCAGATCTCTCTCAGTCAAGGCATGTGTTAGCCATTGCAGAGGAATTCGATCCTCCCAGAGATGATAACCATTCTGCATATGTAAACCTCACCCTCGCAGAATTGGGTTTAAATGTACATAGTCTGTATAACTAGATGTCTGAGATGAAGTAAATTGTCAACTGTTTGTTATTAACTGATTAGTTTTTCAGAATTTTTTTTTTCATGTTCCCATTCTCTCTGTGTTCTGAGAATTTGACAGTAATGATCTGAGTGCACCAGATGCCTTTGCTGTTAATTTCATCTTGTATATATATATATATATATATATATATATATATATATATATATATATATATATATATATATATATATATATATATATTTATTCTTCCTCAGAATCCGTAGAGTGCATGAATACAGATCGATCGATCAATTCCATTCCATATTGTACAATGAATTGTTCTTATAGTTTGTAATGCATTACGTTAAAAGTGATTACGTTAACACCCATTACGTAAAACTCATTTTGTTAACATCCATTATGATACCATCCATTAGTTCTAAGTTATATATGAATTTGTTATTGTATAGAATCAGCCCAGAACCACCTGCCGGTTCAGCCTATAGGATAGTAGTGTATGTCGAGACGACAAACGTAACATGACCAAGCTGTCAGCATAGTTGCTGATTCCCCTTACATGTGTTGTATAGATTAGCTGAGCATTATAGTATCATCCATGTGCTTTATATAGAAGATCCCTTAGGCCTGTGACTGTATGACGTCACGGGATACAGCTTGAGTGTGAGGCGAGCTACCTCGGCCTCAGTCGGCGCAGTGACATGGCAGGCTGGGCTCCATCTCCCATTATCACAGTCTGACAATACATATCGTTACCATCCAACTAGTGTGTCTACCTTCAACCCTCAAATCTCCTTTAAGAACCCCTACGACATTTGCCGTATTGCAGATTCATTTCTTTCTAATCTCGAGGGCCCTGTCATAACCACCTCTGTGTGTGTGTGTATGTGTAAAACGATAAACACTTATGGTTCATTCAGTGCAAGGCATAATGGAAATTCGATCTACCATCCATCAATATGTTCCAAATGTTTTATATGTAACCTGGATTTATGGAGCAAACAAATCATAACCCTCTTTCATACCATGCCCCCTGAAAAATAATGTAACCCGTATTAATTGCAGTTTACTTTACAGAGGATACCCGGAGGCAAAAATATTAAAAATGGGTTATGTAGAAGAGAATAATCTCTGGCGGTCGTGTAAATGCGCTGCCCTCCCCTATGTCAACACAGTGTTGACATTAGGGGAGGTTACCTGGAGGTTATTCCGGGGATCAACGCCCCCGCGGCCCGGTCCACGACCAGGCCTCCCGATGGATCAGGGCCTGATCAACTAGGCTGTTACTGCTGGCCGCACGCAGTCCAACGTACGAGCCACAGCCCGGCTGATCCGGCACTGACTTTAGGTATCTGTCCAGCTCTCTCTTGAAGGCAGCCAGGGGTTTATTGGCAATTCCCTTAATGCTTGATGGGAGGCTGTTGAACAGTTTTGGGCCCCGGACACTTATGGTGTTTTCTCTTAGTGTACCAATGGCGCCCCTACTTTTTATTGGCGGCATTTTGCATCGCCTGCCCAGTCTTTTACTTTCATAGGGAGTGATTTCTGTGTGCAGATTTGGGACCATTCCTTCCAAGATTTTCCAAGTGTAGATTATGATATATCTCTCCCTCCTGCGTTCCAACGAGTACAAGTCAAGTGCTTCCAAGCGTTCCCAGTAGTTAAGGTGCTTGACAGAACTTATACGTGCAGTAAAGGATCTCTGTACACTCTCTAGATCTGCGATTTCACCTGCTTTGAATGGAGATGTTAATGTACAGCAGTATTCCAGCCTAGAGAGAACAAGTGATTTGAAATGGATCATCATGGGCTTGGCATCTCTCGTTTTGAAAGTTCTCATTATCCATCCTATCATTTTCTTTGCACGTGCGATCGTGGCACTATTGTGATCCTTGAAAGTGAGATCCTCAGACATTACTACTCCCAGGGTAGCGATATGCCACAGCATTAAGATGCTTTTATAAGTTACGTATGAGGAAAGACGCGCGTCTTATGAATTCTTCTGTCTGTTGAATAACACTGGTCACGTTTCATTTACTATTCATTGAGTTTCTTTTGCTGTGCATGGACAGTAAGTTGATGTGTGTGGGCTTTCAGCATACTCGCATCGTTTGATGACAGTCCTTGAAGTGATAATCCGTGAACTGCATGTGCTGATAAAATAATTTCTCGTGTTTATCTATCTCTCTGTTCTGCTGAATGTGGGTGAGTCAAGATAATTCCTAAGATTCTTGGGTTTCGAGTGAAAGATGATTATCATTTTATAGTAGGAGTGTTTAACTGAGGAAAAGGTCGTAACAACTAAAGGGCTTTCGAATGAGCTGTTGTAGGCAACAGCTCTTAGCTTGTAAATAAAGTTTGGAATTCTTACTTTAACCTTGTAAAACTCTGTGTAAAAAAAA
Source organism: Cherax quadricarinatus (assembly GCF_038502225.1). Classification (NCBI taxonomy): domain Eukaryota; kingdom Metazoa; phylum Arthropoda; class Malacostraca; order Decapoda; family Parastacidae; genus Cherax; species Cherax quadricarinatus. The sequence continues at coordinate 14,180,062 of NC_091327.1, forward strand.
AAAAAGAAAGAAAAGAGGGAGACCAAAGATCTCAATATATGCTGTCACACACACACGCGCGCACACACACACACACACACACACACACACACACACACACACACACACACACACACATTGCTCTCCTTATGTAACTACAAAAACTTCATACTAGAGTATGTAGGCAGAGCAAATATCCAGCATGAAACTATACCACGGGCGGGGTTAGAACCCGTGATCAGAGAGTCTGGAGTATCTTAAGAGACTCTGATCGCGGGTTCTAACCCGCCCCCCCTTCCGTGGTATGGTTTGTTTGCAATCGTGTCATTACGATTTCGTGAGTCATCCAGCACGAAATACTGAATACGAATAGAGAAAGTCACTGACAATATAGAACCCAGCTTTGTAAAATATGCAGTTTCATGCCTTGGAGATATGCAACTTCAGCGCTGAGAGATAGGCAGCATCTTGGGAAATACGTTGATTTGTTATTACGAGAAATTCAGTTTCAGGACTGAAAGATATGCACAGTCAGAGAGATATACCAGTGAAAGCTTTTTTTTTTAAACTATGAGTGAGTGATATATCTGATCAGCACTTAGTGTCAGCTAGAGTAAAGGAGAGGATGAGAGAGAGTAGGCAGAGAATGGTGTCAGAAAATAAAAGAAGTGAAAGCTCGTGAGAGAGAGAGTTGAAATGACTGATAAGAAATCTCACTTCAGGAACAAGTTTTATTGTTTTTACAGGATATGAAAGGAAACTGAAGCACGTCACAGACAACAGCTGCACAACGTAGAGAAAAAAGAACCTGTGCTCCCCTTCCCAGGCTCGATTCTGATTTCCCAAAGAAATCCACAGAAACCACGTTATATATAATTCTGAACTACATTACGAGTTTTCTGGGAGTCACACAACCACCTCCCATCCCTTTCAAAATAAAGCCAGCATGCTCACAATAACATGCTCACAATAACACATGCTCACAATAACATGCTCACATGCTCACAGTAACACATGCTCACAATAACATGCTCACATGCTCACAATAACATGCTCACATGCTCACAATAACACATGCTCACAATAACATGCTCACATGCTCACAATAACATGCTCACATGCTCACAATAACACATGCTCACAATAACATGCTCACAATAACATGCTCACATGCTCACAATAACATGCTCACAATAACATGTTCACAAAACAAAAAATGCACACAATAACATGTTCACAGTAACAACACATGCTCACAATAATATCTTCACAATAACATCTTCACAATAACATGCTCACAATAACATGCTCGCAACATCTTCACAATAACATGCTCACAATAACATCTTCACAATAACAACACATACTCACGATAACATGCTCACAATACAACAGATCAACACATGCTCACAATACAACACATCAACACATGCTCACAATACAAAACAACACATGCTAACAATAACATGCTCACAATACAACACAACACATGCTCACAATAACATGCTCACAATACAACACAACACATGCTCACAATAACATGCTCACAATACAACACAACACATGCTCACAATAACAACAAACGATGGTCTAAGTACAATTTTTTGTAATTAAGTACAAAAGTTTGTAATTAATAAATGAAGCTTTGTAAGATAATGACAGAGGAAGAAGAGGAACACATGATGTTGTAAACTAGGAGACAATCTAGGAAAGAGATCCATAAATAGAATAACGAGAAAATAGAGAAGGAAAACAAACCAGGAACAGATATTAGGATTAATAAGGACAGAGATGCATAAGAATCCAGCTAATGCTACATGCATTTCGCTCTCTAACTATAAATAAGGAAAAAAATGATTGAACGAATGCAATCCACACTAACACAAAGAACTAGAGGGAAAACTCACATTCACTCATTCTCTCTCTCTCTCTCTGTCTCTATGAGACATTGAACGGATGCTTTAGATGATGACTTGCATACGTAGTAATCACCTCCTTGAATATTTAACATGCCATGATTCTTTACTCAGTGACTTATTCAGAACAGTGCCTTAAGCCATTGGTGCGCGCGCGCGCCCACGGAAAGACAGACAGACGCACATGCACACACACGTAGACAGAGAGAAACAATGGAGGCAGAGAGAGAGAGAGAGAGAGAGAGAGAGAGAGAGAGAGAGAGAGAGAGAGAGAGAGAGAGAGAGAGAGAGAGAGAGAGAGAGAGAGAGAGAGAGAGAGAGAGAGAGAGAGAGAGAGAGAGAGAGAGAGAGAGAGAGAGAGAGAGAGAGAGAGAGAGAAACAGGGATATTTTTTTTTCTTACCTTACCTTACCTTACCTTACCTTACCTTACCTTAGGGAAGGAACTGGATGAGGACTCTCATTCTACTGAAGAGTAATGGAAAACTCTCGACACCGTTCGCAGGTACATCAGAATCTATTTTCTTGTTCAATACAAGAGATGATCGTATCCACAATTCACTAAGATTACTTCTAAGGCTGACGCAGACAACTGCACACATACGCACCATGTCTGTGTGTGCGTCACTGTCAGTAGCACCTCTGGTAAGTCTGGTTAATGAGGCTTATAACCTATAGACTATTCTATGGGTCATTATTAAACTCTCAGCACATATACACCTGAGAGAAATACACTGTTAGGTGTATATACCCTGTGAGAAGCACTGACAAGTGTGACTCCCTCTCCATGGCAGCCACTGACTGACTGGCTAATTCGTTGGTGAATTGAGTTTCAAGCCGATCAACTACACTAGGCTTATTAACGCTGCTTGTAACCTGTCCATCACTAGTCAAGAATACTTTATTCCCTAAAATACGGATTAAGGTTAAGGGAAACGTTCCCTTGAACAAATCTGCTTGGACTTCCTACTCATTCTCGCAATATTGCAAGCTCCTGATGTGTTGATTGCAACAGGAAAGGCATAAAGCTGCCATTCAACTTCCCTTGTGTGTGTGTGTTTTTTTTTTGCATATATATGCTGCGTAAATGATGTGCTGCATCGCTTTCCCTGAAATTGAGGACCTTCATCACGTTCCTGCGTTCTCCTATTACTGTAAACAGTTCTTGTATCACTGTAAACAGTTCTCGAATAACTGTAAACAGTTCTCGTATCAATGTAAACAGTTCTCGCATCACTGTAAACATTTACGAGAGCTATTTGCAGTCATATATGACTATATACAGTTATACCTCTATAAACAACTCTTGTACCAGTGTAAACAGCTTTCATACAAGAGTAAACAGCTCTTATATCACTGTAAACAGCCGCCACACTATAAATGGCTGTGAGAACTGGCTATGGTGTGTGTATGTGAATTCGCCAGCAGGAATGGCAGAGCAAGGAGCCAGCCAACTGCTTGCATAAGAAAGCAAGCGACATGTGTTGCGATTATATTAATACCAGTGACAGATATACTGCTCGGAATGTCGTCAGGGCGAAACGTCAGCCGCGTTGAACGTCTGCCTTTTTCCCTTCAGGTACGCCGATGGAGGGAAAGTGGGGAGTTGGGGAGTGAGATGAGAGGGGTAGTTTCAATGATGGGGATTTTAGGATATCACAAACACACACACACACACGCACACACACACACACACACACACACACACACACACACACACACACACACACATGATAAAGTAACAGAAGTAAGACACGAGAGAGATGGGTGGGTTGATTGCATCTTCTTGGACTGCAAGAAGGCCTCCGACACAGTTCCTCACAGGAGACTGGTGCGGAAACTAGAGGATCAGGCGCGTATAACAGGAAGGGCACTGCAATGGATCAGAGAATACTTAACAGGGAGGCAACAACGAGTCATGGTATATGATGAGGTATCACAGTGGGCACCTGTGAGGAGCGGGGTCCCACAGGGATCGGTCCAAGGACCAGTGCTATTTCTGGTATATGTGAATGACATGATGGAAGGGTTAGACTCAGAAGTGTCCCTGTTAGCAGATGATGTGAAGTTAAAGAGGAGAATTAAATCAGATGAGGATCAGGTAGGACTTCAAAGAGACCTGGACAGGCTGGGCACCTGGTCCAGTAACTGGCTTCTCGAATTTAACCCCGCCAAATGCAAAGTCATGAAGATCGGGGAAGGGTAGAGAAGACCGCAGACGGAGTATAGGCTAGGTGGCAAAAGACTGCAAACCTTTCTCAAGGAGAAAGATCTTGGGGTGAGTGGAACACCGAGCACGTCTCCGGAAGCACACATCAACCAGATAACTGCTGCAGCATATGGGCGCCTGGAAAATCTGAGAATAGCGTTCCGATACCTTAGTAAGGAATCGTTCAAAACACTGTACACCGTGTACGTCAGGCTCATATTGGAGTATGCAGCACCTGTTTGGAACCCGCACTTTATCAAGCACGTCAAGAAATCAGAGAAAATGCAAAGGTTTGCGACAAGGTTAGTTCCAGAGCTAAGAGGAATGTCCTACGAAGAAAGGTTAAGGGAAATTGGCCTGACGACACTGGAGAACAGGAGGGTTAGGGGAGACATGATAACAACATACAAGATACTGCGTGGAATAGACAAGGTGGACAGAGACAGGATGTTCCAGAGATGGGACACAGAAACAAGCTGTCACAATTGGAAGTTGAAGACCTAGATGAGTCAAAGGGATGTTAGGAAGTATTTCTTCAGTCATAGAGTAGTCAGGAAGTGGAATAGCCTAGCAAGTGATGTAGTGGAGGTAGGAACCATACATAGCTCTAAATAGAGGTATGATAAAGTTCATGGAGCAGGGAGAGAGAGGACCTAGTAGCACTCAGTGAAGAGGCGGGACCAGGAGCTAAGTCTCGACCCCTGCAACCACAATTAGATGAGTACAATTAGGTGAGTACTCACAAAGAGAAAGTCAAGTGGGGATCAGGAACAAGGAAACATACCTGGAAGGAAGGGCCACTACTGAGTTAAATGGGTGTTAGGAAGTACTTCACGAGCATCAAGCAGTAACTGGAGGAAACAAACACCATACACAGTTTTAAGGAGAGATACGACTGGGCCAATGACGAACGAAACAGTGAATCTTGTTGCAGGAGGTTAAGAATCAAGGCCAGGAGCTGAGACTCCGAAACCACAACCAAATGAGTACAACTAAGTAAGTACAACTAGATGAGCACGGTTAGTAGAGTTAGGTGAGTACAATTACCAACAGACTCCTGGCTGTCTTCAAGAGGGAACTCGACAGGTTCCTTAAATCAGTCCCTGATCAGCCAGGCTGTGGTACATACGTTAGGCTGCGGGCGGTGGGCACTAACAGCCTGATCAATCAGGCCAGTAAGCAGGAGATCTGGTCTGGGACCGGGCAGTGGCGAATGGGGGAAAGTGGGATTATATCAGGAGGCGATTACCTATAGGTAACTATAGGTTAATACACCCAGGTTGGTCCAAGGCGAGTACACCCAGGTGAGTACTCATCGTAGTCAATGTCCTCCCTTTCCTCTCCTCACCATTTGGAAACAACTTCAGCTTAAAATAAAAATAAGAAAAATATAAAAAGTTTTAATGAAACCTTCCTGATTAATTGTGTGCAGGACGACCATTGGCGAAGAACTAAGTTTTTCCTGTTAATAATGTCACCTGACCAGATTCTTGTGGCAGACACTTGTGTCATCACAACTGCCGGGTTGTCTGTCACGCTAGTGATGTGGGAGACAGAGACAGAGAGAGAGAGAGAGAGAGAGAGAGAGAGAGAGAGAGAGAGAGAGAGAGAGAGAGAGAGAGAGAGAGAGAGAGAGAGACTAGATAAAGACAGACAGAAGACTTGGACAACTACACCGAGGTTATCTGCCGAAGAGAACTATTAACTGTGAGTGTATGAGTCAAGAGGAGAAGAAGAAGAAGAAGAGAGAGAGAGATGGAGGATCAGGAACGGTAGAGCACAGATAGCAAAGACGGTGAGATGAGGGGTTCTTCGTAGGTGTAAGATGTGGAGATGGTGAAGGTGTTGATAGGCTCTGCTGATGTAGATGGGGTGACGGTAGTTGCTGATGTAGGTTGGGTAACGGTAGCTCCTGGTGTAGATGGAGTAACAGGAGCTGCTGGTGCAAATGGGGTAACGGTAGCTACTGGCGTTGCTAGGGTAATAGTAACAGCAGGTAACCACAGAAACAGGTAGCCAGATAAGCCAGATGATTACTGTAGCATCAACTTGGTTAATCAGCAAGCTAAGAGAGAACTCAAGTGTCAGGAGAACTGGAAGAGTAGCAGAACTCTGGAAACCAGTCGTAGGTATGCCCCATGGGACAGGATCCCAAGAACAGATTCAGAACGGGTTTGATGGTCGAAAAGACGCATGGCGTGAAGGAACGTATAAAAACCAACGCTCTCTCCACCAGTGAACGTGACTTTCCGCACGTTCCCTAAATCGCTTATAAGCACACTTTTTTTACGAGTGGGTGGGTGGGCGGGGCACTAAGGGGGTCGGGTATCAGCTGGTCCATCAGGTAAAGCCTCTGCCTCCTTCTGGTCCGGCGATTCTTGACTGGAATAATAATACCCCATCCGACACCAAAACAGTGCTATCCCCCACGTTAACAAGGTTCGAGGAGACCATTATTCCCTATGAGCATTACCGCCTCTCTGACCACTCCAGCACCTAGCCCATAATGCCCTCAAGTGAGCGAGGTTATCCACAGGGCGGCCCCCAGAGTAACGAGCACCTTCAGTTTCCCACATAATTGGTGCTCTCAGGGTGACTGTAATATTCGAGCCACGGGAGCTTCAGCACGCTTTATTGTGTGATAATTTTGAGTCCTGGTGTATGTCCGCTCGGGGTGAAGAAATTGAAAGTGTAGCTGTGTAGCTTACAATGGACTCCGTACAGCCACCTCCAATAGCCTTATTAGATGGACAACAACCAGTGCCGTAGTCTGGGATCGAGCCTCGGGGACGATGATCACCGGAACCATCAACAAATACACAAGAAGTAGGTAAGGTAGATAGTGTCGCTTCATAGGGAGCAGAGGGAAATAGGAATCAGCCAAATCCCAGGGATCTGGCTGAGTGGCGAAAGTACTGTGTAAATTGGTGTAGAGTGTGCAGGTTTGAATCCCAGTAAACAAATGACGACGAGACTTTACAGAATATACAGGAAAAAGATAAAGCAGAGATATATACAGTATCTAACACAAATTTCAAAAGCAACACTTAACCTCTATTATCTGTCTTACTCTGAGCCTTAGCTACACTACTCACTTCTTAACGCAGAAGACTTCTTCAGACAGAAGAACTGTCAGTCAGAAGAGAAAACAAAAGCATGAGAAGATTTACGAGAGCAGGTGTTCAGTCCCTTGATTCTTGTTGCTATATGTTAGCTGTTGTGTACACTGATAATGTATGTATTACTGTCTCTGTATGGTGATAGGGTATTCTGGACGCGTAAATGGTAGAGGAAATGGGTTGTGGGGGGTTAGAGGATGGGGAAGATGGGGAGGTGGAGGATACAAGTCTGACGAAGAGAGTTCTGAGGATAATTGAACATGAGAATTGGAAGATAGAGATTATTATTATTATTATTTTTCAACACCGGCCGTATCCCACCGAGGCAGGGTGACCTAAAAAGAAAAACGAGTTTTTTTTATCTTTTAAAATTTAGTACTCTGTATGTTAGAAGGGGTTATTAGCACATTTCTCCTGGCATTTTATTCGCCTCTTACGACACGCATGGGTTACGGAGGAAGAAGTCTTTTCCACTTCCCATGGACATTATGATTATTATTATTGTTATTGGTAGCATTATTAGTATTTAAACACCCCCTTAAAGGTAACAAAGAGACAGAGGAAAGGGAGGGGAGTTACTGAGGGGTTATAATGTGTGCGTGCATATATACTATTTTAATTATTTATGTAAATTCATAAATGTAAATACACACAGCACACACAACGGCACACAACCACTCACAACCCCGACATCCTGACATGTAAGACACTCAACCTTTTTACCCACTCATAAACACAACTTCGACGCTACAAACCCACTTGCCTAAACATAGCCAAAAATACCCTCCCCTAGGCTCTCATACCCACGGGAGCACCATACTGAGCCTCAGTTTTGGACCAGATTGCAACATATGTGAGCCACCTTCTCACCCTCACACTCCAATGGCGTCGGTGTTCTGGATCCCTGCGGGGTAAAGACTTTCTCATACTTAAGCCAGGTAATGAGAGCTCCAACAAGCCACATTCCTAGTCTCTTTGCTATTATTATATTATTATCTTGAACACACATTCATCTTATTTTGCCCTATTCTCTGTTTCTATTTTTTATTCCTAATCTGAGCGCTTCAGGGACTAAAGTATCTCTGTGGCACATTTTGCATGCAGCCGTGGTGACCCAAGTGAAATCAGTAATGTTTAAACCCGATAAACTAGCTAATAAACCATCATGCACACAATATTTATGTATAATTAAAAAATAAGATCTCCAGTATACTTCGATTTATTTAAAAATGCTTTTAATGTTTAATTATATTATCCATGCTCTAAAATGAAGTTTGTCACAGTAATATATTCAATGTTTTTTTTTTTTAATTAATCCAAATTTTTGAAAGATGGAAAAGAGAACTCGGAGCTAAAAAAAAGTTTCAGTAAATGACCACTGCTATTGCTACTTTTATTACTGCTACACACAAACACAATAAACCGACAAGTATAGGACAAAGGCACACATGCAACACCGTAAATTCTTAATATAGCAAAGTTTTCCCTTAAGGAAAAATTTATCAAGTTATATAGGCCGTCCGATCAGATGATGAATGGGAGTGAGGAACTGGTTCGTGTGACCTGTGTGTGAGTGAGGTCAGGTCAGGTCCTGATTATCATAATACTGTTATGCCTTTTCTAGCCCATAGTTCTCTCAGATATACCCAGTTTAACCCTACTTTATATTCCATAATGACATTCTCCTACTTTTGTCTGGCTTAACGCGAGAACATCCACCTGATTAGTAGTAGTAGTAAAGTAGTGGTAGTAGTAATAGTAGTAGTAGTAGTAGTAGTAGTAATAGTAGTAGTAGTAGTAGTAGTAGTAGTAGTAGTAGTAGTAGTAGTAGTAGTAGTAGTAGTAGTAGTAGTAGTAGTAGTAGTAGTAGTAACAGTAGTAGCAAGGTGTACCTGTCTTCCATTCCACCTCTGATATCAATTCGCCCTTTTTTTCCTTTCACGCGACATCATTCTGCACCCTGAGCTGAATTGCTCATCACCTCGAAATTAGGAATGCACTAGAAAACCATTACCATTAACCTGGAAACAGCAGTGTAATCACCTTGTAACTGAGAGTCTGGCGAGGAAGATGTCTTGCTAATCCCACAAAGCAGAGAGGACAAATGACACTCGTGAGTGATGTTTGATTGCCGTACTCGACAAATGATGTTGAACCGGGGGAAAGGAAGATCAGGGATGGAGGCGAAAGGTGTCGAGTAGACGAGGTGTGGCAGGAAGTTACAAACGAGAGAATTTAGCAGTAGGAAAGTTATTATGTTCGTAGGAAAGTACTTAATCCGTGCCTTGGAAATGGGAGGCAATCAGGATTCATCCGATGAAGAGGAGAACAACTCAAATTACTAGAATAAGAAGCCGTTGACCTTCAATGGGGCTCACTCCTTGAAGGACGACGGAAGGAAAGATGGGTTTGAAAAGGAATTTTGAGACGTGAGGAAAAACTAAGCAGTGAGTATCAAATTAGTGCAGAGGGAGTGAAGGAATATGTAGACCTAGAAAGTGATGGGTGAAGACTGAGTGAATGCATGGAAAGAGAAGAGAGAGAGAGAGAGAGAGAGAGAGAGAGAGAGAGAGAGAGAGAGAGAGAGAGAGAGAGAGAGAGAGAGAGAGAGAGAGAGAGAGAGAGAGAGAGAGAGAGAGAGAGAGAGAGAGAGAGAGAGAGAGAGAGAGAGAGAGAGAGAGAGAGAGAGAGAGAGAGAGAGAGAGAGAGAGAGAGAGAGAGAGAGAGAGAGAGAGAGAGATCATTGACCCTGAAACACGGGAGGAAGAATTCAAGGTGGAAGAGGAGCAAAATAAATTTTTGAGGGAAGGATAATAAAATAGATTGCCCTACTCTTGCTCGGTTTTCTCAGGTCACTGCCGCCATGAATTAAGGTAGGAAAAAGTCCAGACCGCGATGAAAAAACATCTATGGGTATTACAAGGAAAGCCAGAAGTACATGATAGTCATGACTACTACTGTCTCTAAACACTATACTCCACATGGACTGCAGCTATCAAGACAATCTATAATATCCCGGAACTTCTGTCAGGAATGCAACTAATAAAATCATATATTTGTCTAGTTGCCTCTTAGAAGACTAAATTGCATAGAAACTAATAACTTCTAGGTGAAAACTATTCCAATGTTCCACAACTCAGTTAAAACAAAGGAGGGGGGGCGGGCAGAGGGGCTTTACCAACATTTGTCTTAAACACCTTGACGTAAACTTTCATAAAACTCTTTCGTTTAAATATTTCACTTCACACTACCAAAATATCGCGAATCTCGAGTGTCAAATGTATTTATTTATGTAGATGAGGTAACCTCACGGCCTCCGTTCACCGAGCAAAAATAAGTTGACTGATTTAAGTACTTCTTCGTAGAGAGAGAGAGAGAGAAGGAAGGGAAGGATACATATGGACAAAAGTATGAAAGAAAACATGAGAAGAAGGAAGAGAGTGACGGGAAAGCCTGGATGAGGGAAAGATTGATTGGGATATCCGTCACTCGGGTTATTGAGGCCCCATCTTCCTTCCCGTGATGTATGCTGATGAATACTTCCCCAAATATTATCACAGAGATCAGCACCAGATTAGCATGCCTACGTTCAATAGCTATAATCCCTTCGAAAGAGGTGCCTTGATGCTGATGAAGGGCTCTGGATCCAATGCATTAGAACTATACTCCATTTTCTTAAAATAAATATATTTCCATTTAATACGGGTTTAATGAATGTTTAAATTTATATGATATTCGGTATACACAGATATATAAATGGAGGCAAGCAGTTTATATAACCTGACTGACGTACTGTTGAAGTGTAAGTAAGATAATATTTATGAAGGGATTCAGGAGAACCAGTTAGCTAGACACGAGTCCTGGAGGTTGGAATTACATTGCCTCCAGTCTTAAGGCGGTGTGGGGTATGTGGCAGTTTGGAGGGGTATATGGCAGTTTGGAGGGGCACCTGAACTCCGACGTCTGCACACCTCTGGTAAGACAGTGATAGAGTGAATGATGGTAAAAGTGTTTCTTCAACTTTTCCGAATCATCCTACCTATTCTTTGGCTCACTGTCAAGTCTTTAATAGTTTTTTCTCTATTTTGAAAGTCCAGCAAACTGCTCTTGTGCGATGCCTTACTCTGGCTCCAGATGGGACAAACTACATCTCCTTAAAGGTCACGGGAATCGACTGAACATTGGACTTTTCTTAACTTTTGATTAGCGGTTCTTAAAGAACTGTAAATAATGAAAATAATAATAATAATAATAATAATAATAATAATAATAATAATAATAATAATAATAATAATAATAAGAAGAAGAAGAAGAAGAAGAAGAAGAAGAAGAAAAAGAAAGTAACCAGAAATATCTTCCACAGATTAGTAATCAATGATCTAGCAGTATAATCCACTCGTCACACCTCTTGTAAGTCATTATGTTAAATTACAACTAATATATCAATGTGCCTTACCTCGTGGTGCTTACACCAGGTAAATTAGGTGGAACTGCTTGATAAATGAAAGTGTCTCTGTTAAGCGCCTACTTTTAATACTTTAAATATATTTTGAGGTATCCCCCTCCTGTTTTATCTTTTTGAGGTATCCCCCTCCTGTTTTGTCTTTTTGAAGTATCCCCCTCCTGTTTTGTCTTTTTGAGGTATCCCCCTCCTGTTTTATTTTTTTGAGATATCCCCCAGCTGTTTTATTGTTTTGACATGTGCATAAAGTTCCTGTTATTATTATTATTATTATTATTATTATTATTATTATTATTATTATTATTATCATTACTCAGTTTTTAGTGCAATCACTGTCATTATTATTGTAGCAGCAGCAGCAGCAGCAGCAGCAGCAGCAGCAGCAGTAATAGTAGTAGTAGTAGTAGTAGTAGTAGTAGTAGTAGCAGCAGCAGCAGCAGTAGTAGTAGTAGTAGTAGTAGTAGTAGTAGTAGTAGTAGTAGTAGTAGTAGTAGTAGTAGTAGCAGCAGCAGCAGCAGCAGCAGCAGCAGTAGTAGTAGTAGTAGTAGTAGTGGCAGTAGTAGTAGATATAGTAGTAGTTGTAGTAGTCGTAGTGATAGTAGTAGTAGTGGTAGTGGTAGTAGTAGTAGTAGATATAGTAGTAGTAGTAGTGGTAGTAGTAGTAGTAGTAGTAGTAGTGGCAGTAGTAGTAGATATAGTAGTAGTTGTAGTAGTCGTAGTGATAGTAGTAGTAGTGGTAGTGGTAGTAGTAGTAGTAGATATAGTAGTAGTAGTAGTAGTAGTAGTAGTTGCAGTAGTAGTAGAAGTAGTAGTAGTAATAATGTAATAATAATAATATAACGAAAAAAAATATAGAAATATTAATGCTTAGCAATAAATATTCATAATTATAATTCGTAAATAACAAATTAAGTTGAAGATAAATCATCATTTAATTATATGTCACATAACCTTGTATTGAGTGAAGGCTTCATTTACATCACTTCAGTGATGTAAATGAGTGATGACCACTCTGAGGAGATCACTCTGCAAAAACTCTATAATTTGTGAATCAGGTTTAACTCTCAAATATTCCTACTCAGATGGAAGGTAGTGAGGTATGAAACGGAGTCTGTTGAAATGTTTTTGCTGTCTGGTAGGAAGGGCTGTCTTAGCTTTCTGTTTCATGATCTGGTATGTTGACATGTAAATTATACAGAATTTACAATGCATTCAGTATATTTTTTTCCTTTTTATTGGCCTCTTAATGTTTCTTATTTCTGTAATATTTATTTTTCAATTTAGGTGGGTGGGTGAGACCTACTGCAGAGGCGATGATATCCGACCTTCTCCCACCGAGGCAAGGTGACCCGAAAAGAAGAACGATAGTTTTTTCGTTTTACATTTAGTAAAAAACTCACTCAAGGAAAAGGGATCTTGGGGTGAGCATCATACCGAGCATATCTCCTGAGGCGCACTTCGACCAAATAACTGCTGCAACATATCGGCGCTTGGAAAACCTAAGGATAGCCAATCAAGACACTGTACACTGTGTACATCAGGCACACAATGGAGAATGCAGCACCTGGTTAAACACGTCAAGAAATTAGAGAAAGTGCAAAGGTTTGCAATAAGACTAGTCTCGGAGCTAAGGGGTATGTCCTACTAGAAGAGGGTAAGGAAAATCAACGTGACGACAATGGAGGACAGGAGAGATAGAGGGGACATGACAAGGTGGATACGGGTAGAATGTTGCAGAGGTAGGACAGAGCAACAAGGGGACACAGCTGGAAATCTTTTGAAAACTAAAACGAGTCACGGAGATGTTGGGAAGTACTTCTTTAGCCTTAGAGTTGTCAGGAAGTGGAATAATCTGGAGTGTGGAATCAGGGCAGTGGTTCGTACGTAGGGCTATGTGCGGCCAGCAGTAACAGCCTGGTTGATCAGGCCCTGACCCACAGGGAGGCCTGGTCGTGGACCGGGCCGCGGGGGCGTTGATCCCCGAAATACCCTCCAGGAAGGTAGTGGAGGCAAGTTCTATACATAGCTTTATGAAGAGGTATGATAAGGCTCTAGGAGCGAGGAGAGAGTGACCTAGTACCAACCAGCGACAGGAAAGGCCAGGAGCTATGAATCGACCCCTGCAGCCACATATAGGTGACTACACACTTGACGCCCACACATTTCATTTTCTTTAAATGTTAGTCAGTTAATCACATTTACATAATTTCTCTTCGGAAATACTAAGTGAGATATTTTATATAGAAAAAATACATACTTTTATTAAACAATTACCTACGTCTTTTAATATAAATAAAAAATAGCAATAAATATAACAATACTAATAGTAATGGTAAAATTTATTATTATTATTATTATTATTATTATTATTATTATTATTATTATTATTATTATTATTATTATTATGTACTGAGACTGCACATGGGAAGTCTGGCATAACTTCTTAAATCTTCGTCCCCCGTCGTCTTCTTTCTTCTGGATCGTAAAACCATCCCTACCATTTAAAAGTAGTAGTTTTACATCAGGTCTGTTAGGCAGCTTTGTTCCTTTACAGTTTCTGCAAGTCACAAGATTCCATGATGCTGCGTTAATTGTGATGCTTCCCACTTGCTCATGCAAGTCTCAAGACGCTGAGTAGATACAACTTCAAACAAGGACAAGGAATTTATGCTTTTTCATATAATTTGGCATAAAATGACGTTAGTTTGCAAAAGTATATGTGTTATGTGTCTCGAGGAGTGATAGCAATTTAGTTATGCTGAATAATATATTTATCAATGACGGAAAATATTATTTATTTAGACATAAGTACTGTAGTATATTTACGCTTTGTTACATAGCCTCTTCAGTTCAGATGGAGTGATGATACTCGTTCTCTCATGCTAATTATTTTCTCCTTATGGCAAAATTAATGTGATATTCACTCATAGACGGATATATATAAGGGCTTTTCCTCGTTAATTTGATTAAGAGATCATGAAAGAGCTTTGGTATTTAATGAATAACAACACTGCAACTAACCGAGGGCCACGAACCCATGTTGTTTTGGCCCGCCTCATGGTGAGCGAAAATCACACGAAGCTCTAACCCACAGGACCACCCAATCCTAGAAAGATCACGCACCCAGCAGAGCTAGGTGTTGTACCGTGATTAGAGAACATACGATGGTGAGGGTGCCTCAGAGATAATTTCATTCTACTCCCCGTTTGGTGTACTAGCCTCCACAAGCAATAAATATCGTATTGTAACCACGAACGAGTGGTATTTAATCAACAGCAACACAGCAACTAGCCGAGAGCTCGAACCCTTATTGTTTTGGCCCGCATCATGGTGAGCAAAAATCACACGACGCTCTAACCCACAAGACCACCCAATCCTACAAAGATCACGCAACCAGCAGAGCTAGGTGTTGTACCGTGATCCAAGGACATACGATGGTATGGGTGCCTGCTTGTGGAGGCTAGTACACCAAACCGGGAGTAGAATGAAATTCGCTCTGAGGCACCAACATCATCGTATGCTCTCGGATCACAGTACAACACCTAGCTCTCCTGTGTGCGTGATATTTGTAGGACTGGGTGGTGTTGTGGGTTGAGCGTTGTGTGATTTTCGCTCACCATGATGCGGGCCACAGCGACATGGGCTCGAACCTTCGGCTAGTCGCAATGTTGTTATATATACATATAATACTGTAATCACGAACGAGTGGTACTTAATCAGTAACAACGTTGCGACTCGTTAGTGGTTACAGTACTATATATACTCCTTGTAGAGGCTAGTACACCAAACGAAGAGTATAATGAAATTAGCTCTGAGGCACCCACACCATCGTATATCCTCGGATCACGCTACAATACCTAGCTCTGCTCGGTGGGTGATTCTTGTAGGATTGTATGGTCCAGTGTGTTAGTGTCGTGAATTTTCGCTCACCATGTGGAGGGCTAAAACAACATGGGTTAGATCCTCCGGCTAGTCGCAGTGTTGTTATTGATATATATATATATATATATATATATATATATATATATATATATATATATATATATATATATATATATATATATATATATATATATATATATATATATATATATATATATATATAACAGCTTCATTTATCTTCCAATTTTTTTGAAATACCGAGCACCATCATTAGAGCTGAAACAATTAAGAACAATTATCAAGCAGAATAGCTGTTCTGTATCAAAACAAACATGTTCATTTTAAACAAAGTTACAAATTTAAAATATATCTATGGTACACATATAAATTTGACAGTGTTAGAATATCTTACCTAACATTTATTCTGACACAAAGTTATTGAGTCACAAATAAAGTACTTTATTGTGTAAAAAAACGAATGGATGTAATGCAAATTTTTGCTAGGATGCTAAATTGATTTCAGTGTAGTGTAAGATAGAGGTGAAATAACGTTAGCGAGCAGCAGAGTGACACGGGGGATTCCATATAACATGATTTCTAACGACAGTTTAAAACCGCTAACCATCCTCTTGTATCTGGGGATTCCACAACTTATACAGCAGCATCGAAGAGATTGGACGTCGTCATCTCTGGATCCCTGTATACTGTGAGGATGAAACTTTACAACTCGTTTAGTCTCCTCCACCATTGTCTCTGTCTTGGATACCTACTTTACCCTGCCCCTAACTTCTCCAAGTATGCAGTCAACGCGGAAAAAGATAACGTAACCGTCGACCCAAGAGTTCCGTGTTTGTCGGTAATTTTTTTTCCTATGAGGGGGAAGAAACACTCCTGGTTCATTGTGTGTACATTCGCATATTTTCTGGCTCGCGAGCTTGTTCTTTGCAGCCTCGTAAATCATTAACAAATATTGCAGGGAGGAAGATTAGCGTAACTGTGAGTGCGTTATACACGTTATGTGACCAGCTATTGGTCCAAGTCGAACCCAAACTTCTTCATAAGATTCATTCCCCTATATGAGGGTTATTTGTGTATATGTTATGTTTAACCCTTGCTCTGGAAGGCCTAGTTTCAGATCAGTCATGAAAATCCTAAACACCATATGCCGTGAAAGGTTAACATAACTATCTCACTCAGAGGGAACTACATCAAGTTATAAATTGATAGAAGTTCGCACCTAGTGAAACTCTATAATGAAAGGTTAGGTTGTTTAATGTCTTTTCGTCCATTTGTCGGCTTGTTGTCTCTTCCACTCAAGTGGATTGACCGAAACGTCAACTACAGTTTTCTCTACTTAGTGAGGGTCATTTGTGCAGTCAGCAAGCCTTGTGTTCCTTACGCAAGTGTTTAAAACATCCTGCCGTCAATGGCCTTTTATTTACAACTGGGTTACTCACTAAAATTCGTGTAGATGATAAGCTTATTAACACGTACTTTCATGCCTTTGTCCACTGGGCAGGTAATTAACTGCTTTGAAGATTAACGAGGCTTTTATTTACTAAGGAAGCTTTTATTTGCATATGTTAAAATCATTTGTACTTCTTTAGAGATTATTTATTGCTAAGGATGTATTGATAATTCTGGCAATGGCAGGAGTGGGTTATCTCTTGTATTCATAGTCTCGCTCTCTCACACACACACACACCCACGCGCGTGCGCAAGAACACACACACACACACACACACAACTTCTGACAATTCATTTTATAATGGAGTTTGAAACAATGAGAGATGCATCTTGGCCAGTAGACTCTTGTTCAGGTTATTCGGTGTAAATAATATGTGATATTTTCTCTAGGCCTGGTCTCAGACCGAGACTTGTTACCCTCTCCAGGTAACAAGTCAGGAAAAAAATTCTTCAGCAGTTACCTTTGCAATTGCTTGAAGAAACGGATTACTAGCGATGAGTTTTTTGGAAGCTTACATTTAGTCATATAATAAAATTTATAGTGAATGTGTAGTTCATGTCGCATTATTTTAATACCAGTGACCCTATTAAGGACCTTGGAAGCTTCAGGTCAGCCAAGAATAATCTTCACTGATTAGCTTTTCTCTTAGCTCCAACGGCCTGAGAGAATTTTCTTAAGGTAACATTAACATAGAAACACTAAAAATCCGGTAAGAATCTAATATAGGCTATATACATTATGGTGCTGAGGAATTTTGCCTATTTTTTATTTATCCCATATAGCTGTGGAATGGTAGATTTACTGATAGATATGTCTGCACTTAAGATTTCCGTAAGATTTAACATAGTTTATGAGTTGACCCTGCAAACAAATGGGTAGGTACGTCATTTGCTTGGTAATATATTAGTATTAGATGTAAACATGATAAGTCCTAGTCGATTACATATTATTTGGATTTCATTAAGAATGGAATTAGTTTTCTTATGCCTTGTTGTATGGATCATATTGTCAAAACAGTCTATAGCCACATGTTTACGTGAGGTAAGTGGTGCCTTTAGAAGAGCGAATCGGGAGAGTAAGAAAAGGGGAGATAAGTAAGGTATGCAGGGGTTAGATAAGGGAGAAAGGGGAAAGGGAAAAGATAAGGAGTAAGGAGCGGGAGGTAGATAAATGACTAAAGTAAATATGGAAAGGATGTTGGTGAGAAAAGGAGAAGAAAGACGATGTTGACGAGAGCTATTCAAGAAAACAATTGCTATCAAACATACAAATGCACAAGAAAAAAAAAGCAGTGCATTCTAACAAAAGAAACACAACAGAAAGATGAAGATATACAGCTGCACAACGCAGTGCGGACTCTTCAAAAGCTCAGTAATTTTTTTCCCTTGGTGGACCCACTCCTCCTCAGCATCAGCTGTCCCACGCTGATGACTAATCACTCCTTTCATTTCCGTCCTTCATTTGTTGAGCTGCAACTTATGAATACCAAATCATAAACTCTGATACAAACAGGAGATAAAAAGCAGGATTTTGACACACACACACACACACACACACACACGCGCGCGGGGGGGATGATAACAACGTATAAAATACTGAGAGGAATCGACAAGGTGGACAGAGGAAAGATGTTCCAGAGATAGGACACAGCAACAAGGGGTCACAGTTGGAAGTTGAAGTCACGGGGATGTTAGGAAGTATTACTTCAGTCACAGAGTTGTCAGGCAGTGGAATAGTCTGGAAAGTGAGGTGGTGGAGGCAGGATACATACATAGCTTTAAGAATAAGTATGAAAAAGCTCACAGAGCAGGAAGTGTCCCAGTAGCGATTAGTAAAGAGGCGGGGCCAGGAGCTATGAATCGACCCCTGCACCCACAATTAGGTGTGTACAGTTAGGTGACTACGCACATACACACACACACACACACACACACACACACACATGGGGGGAGCAAAGTTACTAGTTATGGGTGATTTCAATCACAAGGAGATTGACTGGGAAAACCTGGAGCCCCATGGGGGTCCCGAAACATGGAGAGCCAAGATGATGGATGTGGTACTGGAAAACCTCATGCATCAACATGTTAAGAGACACTACCAGAGAGAGAGGAGAGGATGAACCAGCAAGGTTGGACCTTGTATTCACCATGAGTAGTTCGGACATCGAGGGTATCATGTATGAAAGGCCCCTGGGAGCTAGTGATCATGTGGTTCTGTGCTTCGACTACATAGTTGAGCTCCAAGTGGAGAGAGTAGCAGGAATAGGGTGGGAAAAACCAAACTACAAAAGGGGGAACCACTCAGGCATGAGGAACTTCCTTCAAGACATTCAGTGGGAGAGGGAACTGACAGGAAAACCAGTACAAGAAATGATGGACTATGTAGCAACAAAATGCAAGGAGGCAGAGGAGAGGTTTGTTCCCAAGGGAAACAGAAATAATGGGTAGAACAGAACGAGTCCTTGGTTCACCCAAAGGTGTAGGGAGGCAAAAACTAGGTGTACTAGAGAATGGAAAAGGTACAGAAGACAGAGAACTCAGGAAAATAAAGAAATCAGCCGAAGAGCCAGAAACGAATATGCACAGATAAGAAGGGAGGCTCAGAGACAATATGAAAATGACATAGCATCAAAAAGTAAAGACTGACCCGAAGCTGTTGTACAGCCACATCAGGAGGAAAACAACAGTCAAGGACCAGTGGGCGCCTGTGACAAGCGGGGTTCCACAGGGGTCAGTCCTAGGACCTGTGATGTTCTTGGTATATGTGAATGACGTAACGGAAGGGATAGACTCAGAAGTGTCCTTGTTTGCGGACGATGTGAAGTTAATGAGAAGAATCAAATCGGATGAGGATCAGGCAGGACTACAAAGAGACCTGGACAGGCTACAAGCCTGGTCCAGCAACTGGCTCCTTGAGTTTAACCCCGCCAAATGCAAAGTCATGAAGATTGGGGAAGGGCAAAGAAGACCGCAGACACAATATAGTTTAGATGGCCAAAGTCTGCAAACCTCACTCAAGGAAAAAGATCTGGGGGTGAGTATAACACCGAGCATATCTCCTGAGGCGCACATCAATCAGATAACTGCTGCAGCATACGGGCGCCTGGCAAACCTACGGATAGCGTTCCGATATCTCAGTAAGGAGTCGTTCAAGACTCTGTATACCATTTACGTCAGGCCCATACTGGAGTATGCAGCACCAGTTTGGAATCCACACCTAGTCAAGCACGTCAAGAAATTAGAGGAAGTGCAAAGGTTTGCAACAAGACTAGTCCCAGAGCTACGGGGATTGTCCTACGAAGAAAGGTTGAGGGAGATCGGCCTGACGACACTTGAGACCAGGAGGGTCAGGGGAGACATGATAACGACATATAAAATACTGCGCGGAATAGACGAGGTGGACAAAGACGGGATGTTCCAGGGATGGGACACAGACACGAGAGGTCACAATTGGAAGTTGAAGACTCAGATGAATCAAAGGGATGTTAGGAAGTATTTCTTCAGTCATAGAGTAGTCAAGCCGTGGAATAGCCTAGAAAGTGAAGTAGTGGAGGCGGGAGCCATACATAGTTTTAAGGCGAGGTATGATAAAGCTCATGGAGCAGGGAGAGAGAGGACCTAGTAACAATCAGTGAAGAGGCGGGGCCAGGAGCTATGAATCGACCCCTGCAACCACAAATAGGTGAGTACACATACAGTCCAGGGGGCCAGAGCCTACAAACCTCACTCAAGGAAAAGGATCTTTTGGTGTGAGTATAACACCGGGAATATCTGAGGCGCACATCAAGCTGCAGCATACGGACGCCTGGCAAACCTAAGAACAGCAGTCCCTCATCTAAGTAAGGGGTCATTCAGGACCCTGTACACTGTGTACGTTAGGCCCATATTGGAATATGCAGCGCCAGTTTGGAACCCTCACCTAGCCAAGCATGTAAGGAGTCTAGATAAAGTGCAGAGGTTTGCAGTAAAACTAGTCCCGGAGCTAAGGGGTATGTCCTACGAAGAGAGGTTAACGGAAATCGTCCTGACGATACTGGAAGAAAGGAGAGAAATAGGGGATATGATAACGACATATAAAATACTGAGAGGTATAGACAAGGTGGACAGAGACAGGATGTTCCAGAGATAGGACACAGCAACAATAGGTCACAGTTGGAAGTTGAAGACTTGGATGAACCACAGGGATGTTAGGAAGTATGTCTTCAGTCACAGAGTTGTTAGGAAGTGGAATAGCCTGGGTAGTGATGTAGTGAAGGCAAGATCCATACATAGCTTTAAGAAGAGGTATGATAAAGCTCACAGAGCGGGAAGAGTGACCGGGTAGAGACCAGTTGAAAAGGCGGGGCCAGGAGCTGTGAATCGACCCCCGCAACCACAACTAGGTGAGTACAACTAGGTGAGTACACACACACACACACACACACACACACACACACACACACACACACACACACAGGATGTTCCAGGGATGGGACACAGAAACAAGGGGTCACAATTGGAAGGTGAAGACTCAGATGAGTCAAGGGATGTTAGGAAGTATATCTTCAGTTATAGAGTTGTCAGGAAGTGGAATAGTCTGGCAAATGATGTAGTGGAGGCAGGAACCATACCTAGTTTTAAGACGAGGTATATTAAAGCTCATGGAGCATGGTGGGAGAGGACCTAGTAGCGACATGCGAAGAGACGGGGCCAGGAGCTGAGTCTCGATCCCTGCAACCACAATTAGGTGAGTACACACACACACAACACACACATGCACACACATACACATAACACACACGTACACACACATACACACAAACACACATATGGACACAGATACAAACACACTTGTTAACTTTAACATTAAAGCGCTTAAATATTCTCTTCACTTGCACACTTGACTTTAGAAACAATAGTGAACTTATGAACAACTAAACCTTATGAACAAGTGAGAACTTGTACATAAGTGACAACATATAAACAAGTGAGAACTTGTACATAAGTGACAACTTATAAACAAGTGAGAACTTGTACATAAGTGACAACATATAAACAAGTGAGAACCTGTGCATAAGTAACAACACATAAACAAGTGAGAACTTGTACATAAGTGACAACATATAAACAAGTGAGAACTTGTACATAAGTGACAACTTATAAACAAGTGAGAACTTGTACATAAGTGACAACTTATAAACAAGTGAGAACCTGTACATAAGTGACAACTTATAAACAAGTGAGAACTTGTACATAAGTGACAACTTATAAACAAGTGAGAACTTGTACATAAGTGACAACTTATAAACAAGTGACAACTTGTACATAAGTGACAACTTATAAACAAGTGAGAACTTGTACATAAGTGACAACTTATAAACAAGTGAGAACGCCACAACAAACTTTTGTAAGAAGAGATTATGATCAGAAAATTCGTTAGTCTTATAACAGTAGTTTAATTAACACAAAATAATGACTTGATCACGTTGATTGTTTTACTCAGATATGCTTACACTGAAGGCCAGTAATTATAATAAACAATTAGTAATGATTAATCGAACTTTTAATAATTATTAGGTAGAAATATTCAAATGATAAGATGCATCGCTAAATCATTTATATTATTAACTGCTATTATTATTATTATTATTATTATTATTATTATTATTATTATTATTACATACAGGGGAAAGATCATCACCCGTAGGAGTCATACAGTACCTGGGGAATGGGAAGAAATCAGATTTGATCCAAGCAAAGGGTGGATAACTCCTATTGTCTCGGGATTACCAGACGGAGAATCGAACCTCCACCACTTCTTCACAGTCGTCAACGGTTTGACGCTTCACAGGAAATATAAATATTCAAGAGAAATTGTAATGGACAAAATTAAGTATTGAAAAGAATGCAGACAAGAACCTAGCTTTTACTGGGGTCATGTCTCCCTCTGTGTAAAACTTTATAAAGTCATATTTTGACTGAGCTCTATACAGAGCGAAAAGTAATTTAATAAAGCTCCACACCGAGAGATAAGTGACTTGATAAAGTTCTACTCAGAGAGTATACTTGACTATGAAGTTCTATAATGAGAGAACAAGATAGAGCACTTCACAGAAGTTTTGTGATTTGATAGAGCTCTACACAGAGCGAAATGTGGTCACCACAGGCGCTTGTTCTGCATCTAGTATCTTTGGCTTCACAAATTAAAACCATTATTAGGTTCAATAAATTGCTTCATGTTATTTTAAGTTATGTAATTATGAAAGTAATTGCCGAAAACAGAATATTATTATTATTATGATTATTATTATTATTATTATTATTATTATGATTATGATTATGATTATTATTATTATTATTATTATTATTATTATTATTATTATTATTATTATTAATAGTAGTAATAGTAACAGTAGTAGTAGTAGTAGTAGTAGTAGTAGTAGTAGTAGTAGTAGTAGTAGTAGTAGTAGTAGTGCAGTAAAGATTTATTGAGACAGGAGTAAATTTTGTGATTATCTCATAATCTGTTTTAGTCTCCGGCTTAATTAATGTAATTTGGGCTCTTCCTTTCATAAGAGTTTGGTACTGACTCCTGGCAGCCATTCAGATGTGGTGTTATCCTGAGACTCATCAGTGCTACAACAGCTGTTGTTCTGTAAGGCTATTCCCACAAGTGTGCATCGTGAGTGAATGTTGTTTTGTCAAATTCTCCCCTTCAGTTCATAATTACTGCTGAAATTCATGATGGCTGTTACAGCTCGGAAGTGTACAAGTATTGTAGCTCTTAGAAAACATGCTGATTTCAGTATCACAGAGGTCGCCAAAAATCTGAGCAGAGCAAAGTCAACTGTTGGTCGGATTCTGAAGACAGCTGACGACACTGGCTATTGTGGAACGCTGCGTCGAGGAAGATACAGAAAACGCAAGACAAAAACACCTCACGATGACAGTGTTATAAGAAATAGTGTGAAGGATCCCAAGAAAACCAGCAAAAATCTCCACAGAGATTTGGCTTCAGCTGGTGTAAAAGTTGATTCTTCAACTGTTCGACGAAGGCCCTTGAAGCTGGCAAACCTGCCAGAAAAACGGTAAAGAAACAATTATTGACTGCTGCTATGAAGAAAAAACGGCTGCGGTGGGCACTCGATCATAAGGGATGGATGACAGGTGAACGGAGAAAATTTGTATTTTCATATGTGACGCATTTTGGGTACAGATCAGTGGTAGAGAGACGGAGCAAAGGCGAACCTCTTCGGAATGGACACAGTCAACAAGCGCCAAAACATCCACTTAAAAAGATGTTTTGTGGTAGTTTTACTGCTAAAGGCCCTGGACGGCTTGTTATTGATGAGGGAACGATGAACTGTGGCAAATACAAGACAATCTTGGCAACTCATTTGCTTCTCGTTGTGGATAGAGACATTCCTGACGGAGAAGGCATTTTCCAACAGGATTTTGTTCCTTGCCACACTTCTAGAAAAAT
Organism: Cherax quadricarinatus; assembly: GCF_038502225.1. Lineage (NCBI taxonomy): Eukaryota > Metazoa > Arthropoda > Malacostraca > Decapoda > Parastacidae > Cherax > Cherax quadricarinatus. The sequence continues at coordinate 14,204,557 of NC_091327.1, forward strand.
GCTGATATTCCTCGAAGAGAATGGGCTAAGTGTTCTAAACTGGCCTGGAATAATTGTTGCTGCTATTAGGATCTGGTACCACGACGATCTTGCCAAAATGTGTTCAACATTGATCAATTCTATGCCAGGGTGTGTAGCAATATCTATAAAGCAAATGGTAGTCATATCTCTTATTAAATCAGTTACCTATCATATCATTACCTGTCATATCATTGTCTTATTTCTTCAATGTCCCAATTAATATGCACACTACTGTAGTAGTATTGTAATTATTTTTGTGATTATCATATGGAATGCTAAACCCGTATGGGTTATACAGCACCTGGAGGATGGCAGGCGTTCCGATTCGCAACAGCGAAAGGGAGGGGAGAGGAGATAGGTCCAATTCCTTGGATCAAGAGTCCCCACCATCGCCAGAGGAAGAGGACATTAAGAGACTGAAAATATTCTTTATGTGAATGGTTGTTTATTTTGTATGCAAATGAATCCATTTATATTCGTCTCATAATACTGTCTGTCTGTGTATATCTTTGGATATAACAGGCAGTAAGATTAATAGTTCTATTGATGTGTGAACCATTTACAATAATTGTATTGAAGTGTAAATCATTTATAGTAATTGTATTGAAGTGTAAATCATTTACAGTAATTGTATTGAAGTGGATAGCTTAATACTTTCCTATGCAAAACGTTTATTATCTAGAATTCCATGTTTCTCATTGTGTGGGTCGCGGACTTCTAAGAACATAAGAAGGTAGGAGCACTGGCTCATGCTAGGCAGCTCCAAGTTACCTACCGGCTGAAACCACTGGCCAAAGCAAGTTACATCCACTTAAGAAGGATGGAACACTGCCTAGACCCACTAGCGCAAGCTAGTGGGTCTAGCTCTTGATTTTATTAATTAACGGAGCCTAAAATTGGAATTATTGGCACGTAGCAATCTGCAAAAACTTTTGAACTGAGAAGGGGTCCTCAGACCAGAGCACCCGTTTAAATGTTGAGCTTTATTCGGCTATTAATGTCTATCAGACTTGATAAAGCTCTACACTAAACCAGATATCTGAATGAAAGCTTCTCGACAGCATTTATCAGTTAAACCTCTACATATCAATTTATTTAATTAATCTCGTTTATTTTTGTTAAAATGGACAAATCAAAAATCTTTACAGGGATAGAGAATTTATTCGGAATGAAAAATTATACAGTGTGGGCTTCCAAATAAATCAAACATTAAATATGTAACAAATTTTTCGAATCCCAACTGGAATCCTGTTCAGAAAAATTCTGAAGAGTCCATTTGAGAGTAAAAAAAAAAAACAGCGTGTGTGTGTGTTGATATAGAAAAGATAGAAAGAATGGAGAGGGGAAGAAAGAAAAGTACAGAAAGGAGTGATGTAGGGAGAGGGGAAGGGAGAGAGTAAGGAAGGGAGGGGCTACAAGTGAGGAAGAAAATATGGTGTTTGGTGTGGCACTGCGAGGAAGCAGAGAGAAGGACGAGTGAGGACATAAATGAGGGAGGGAGAAAGAAGGAATAAGGAGGACTGATGGAGAGTATATATATTTGTGTAGTGGTAGTGTGGTAGAGAAGCAACACTGGTGTCCCAGGAACATTTTAGTGCAACAGTCAGCGTTGCAATGTGTGCTCCACCAGCCATCAGTCATTGTTGCCACAAATACCTTTCACTGTGAGAGTAACCAGGCTGGCACGGGTGTGTGTGTGTACTCACCTAATTGTGGTTGCAGGGGTCGAGACTCAGCTCCTGGCCCCTGGTGTGTGTGTGTGTGTGTGTGTGTGTGTGTGTGTGCGCCATTATTCGCATTAATCTAGCAATCTCTGTATTACAATCACAGCAAATAGCAAAATATCTAAGGGTCATATAGATCCTGGACTGGTAATCATTTGGGTTTTCTCAACGAATAAATGATATATGTAAGTATTAGCAGTCCAGAAGGCTCGTTATTCATTGCTCTTGGAGGTACCTGGGTGCTGTCCCATATTAGATCAATCGTAGCCATCACAACCTAGTTGATCCAACACTTTCTGCAGCCGATTTTTAGTTTCGTCTTTTATACCTTCTTTCCTGGTACTTGTTTTACACCTGCTGGAAGAAGACAAAATGATCCTTTTAATGATATCTTTAAGCTAATTTAATTTTTATGAGCCTTATCAATGTTGATAAAAACACATTCCATATAAATAGGGAAAAATTCATTGCATTTTATATATTACCATATTATTTAATCAAATTTTTACACTTCAAGAGGTGTATGTCTCTCAGTGTACATTTGTTTAAAGGTCACCTTAATTTCTATTTAGGGATTAAAGTATCATTAACTGGTAGTGAACATGTTACATGCAGCCTTAATGACCCTATTTTAGTGGATAAGGTTTTAACCTTATAAACTAACATTAATAACTTCAGTAATGTATACACTATGCACTGATAATTTTCTTTTACTCTCTAAATAAGGGATTAAATTATCTTTGAAGTCAGTGTACGTGTGAACTGTAACATCAATGACCCTAACAATCTCCCACTAATACATTACTATTATCATTTTTATTATTATTGTTTGTTTATGTAAATAGCTTCCAATCCATCACTGCATAATGGGATGCAGCCAGGAAAATGTACACTCCATCATCCATCAATATTTATCTTAATCAACTCAAAACACCTCAGCTCTTAACTACCAGCAATTTGCAACACAAGCAAATATCCATCTCCATTGAAGGGTCTGACAGAAGAGCTACTGATTATCCTAATTACCCCAAGAACGCTTCATTTACCGCTTTGGATGTGTTGAGGAACAACACAACAGCTGACCGCTTCTGTTGATGTTGGCCCCAGTGTTTACACGAGGCAGTGGTGCCAGGGCCAGCAACACACCCCACTCCTAACCCCAACCTATTTTTAAAGTCATAATAAAAGATGTAGAGTATCTGGTAACAGCTGAAGTGTTTCTCTTTCATTTTCTTTTTGAGAAAAGGAGTTTATTTGCATCTTGTATTTATTTTATAAGAACATAACATACGAAAGAAGGAACACTGCAGCAGGCCTACTGGCCCATGCGAGGCAGGTCCTAGTCTCCTACCGGCTTAGGTCAATGCCCCAGCCTAGTCAGGTACAACATTTTTATCACTTTCTCACTCTCAAAACTTCTATTTCATCTAGGCTTCTTTGCCTTTATTTTATCGCCTCTCCCTTTCTTTCCATCTTTTTCCATTTTCTCTATATCTTGTTCTGCTTTGTCGATTCTTACGCCCCATTTCCATCACTCTTGCATAACATTCTCACTATTTCAGTTTCTTCTTGCTTTCATTTTCAAATTCTTCATTTTTATTTATCCCTTATTGTTTCTATTTTCCTCATAATCTCTTTTTTTCCCCTTTTACCTTTATAAAACTCTCAGTGTTTGCTGGATGTACTAACTCACATCTGGTTATCTTTTATATATTTCCTCCGTCTCTCGCACCATCTTTCACACTAACCCTCCCTCCCTCACTCCTTCCTTCCCTTTTACGTCCTCTTTAACATCCCTTCCCTCTCTCAGTCCTTCCGTCTTACGTACTTTTCTCTTATCCCTTCGCTCTGTTTCTCACTCCCTCCCGGTCTTACTCCTTCCCTTCCACCAACGTCCCCTTTCTCGTCCCCTCGTTCCCACCTCACTCATTCCTCCCTTCTAACCCCGCTCCCCTCCCTAGCCCTCAGCAACTGGTGCCAGACTTCCACACCTGAGGCTCTCACACCCATCTAGAACCATTTTTTTTTTTATTTTTCTCCAATATACACTCCAGCTTGATATGAGATTCAGCCTTCCATCTTGGTTCTTTACATCAACTCTACTACATAACTCCTCACTTTAGCCCCCTTACCTCATCATGACTTGGACCTGCCTCGCATGGGCCAGTAGACCTGCTGCAGTGTTCCTTCTTTCTTGTGTTCTCATGTTCATATAACCTCCTCTTATCAAAAACTCTCTGAAAAAAATCCATAAAGCAATTAGCATTAGCTAAGAACTATAGACCAATAGCTTTAACGTCCCACATCATAAAAATCTTTGAAAGAGTTCTAAGAAGCAGGATAGCAAACCACCTGGACTCCCAAAAATTGCACAACCCAGGGCAACATGGTTTCAGAGCAGGTCGCTCCTGCCTTTCGCAACTGCTTGACCACTATGATATGGTCCTGGATGCACTGGAAAACAAACAGAATGCGGATGTAGTATACACACACTTTGCAAAAGCCTTTGACAAGTGCGACCATGGTGTAATAGCACACAAAATACTTGCTAAAGGGATAACCGGCAAAGTAGGCAGATGGATCTTCAACTTTCTAACCAATCGCACACAGAGAGTAGTGGTAAACGGAGTTAAATCAGATGCTGCCATAGTGAAGAGCTCTGTCCCACAAGGCACAGTACTCGCACCTATCCTGTTCCTTATTCTCATATCAGACATAGACAGAGATGTAAACCACAGCACTGTATCATCTTCTGCAGACGATACTAGGATCTGCTTGAGAGTGTCATCCATTGAGGACACGACAAAGCTCCAAGAAGATATAAACCAAGTTTTCCAATGGGCAACAGAGAACAATATGATGTTCAATGAAGACAAATTCCAACTACTCCGTTATGGAAAACTGGAGGAAATAATAACTAGAACTGAGTATACTACAAACTCCAATCACACAATAGAGCCGAAAAGTAATGTGAAGGACCTGGGTGTGGTAATGTCTGAAGACCTCACCTTCAAGGACCACAACAATGCCATTATCACATCTGCGAGGAAACTGATAGGATGGATAATGAGAACATTCAAGACAAGAGATGCTAAGCCAGTGATGATCCTTTTTAAATCAATTATTCTTTCTAGGCTGGAATACTGCTGTACATTAACCTCCTCATTCAAGGCATGTGAAATTGCAGAGCTAGAGAATGTACAGAGAACCTTTACTGCACGTATAAGTTCCATCAAACACCTTAACTACTGGGAGCGCCTGGAAGCACTTGACCTGTACTCACTGGAGCGCAGGCGAGAGAGATATATCATAAACTACACCTGGAAGATTCTGGAGGGATTGGTCCCTAATATGCACACAGCAATCACTCCATACGAAAGCAAAAGACTTGGCAGGCGATGCAACATACCCCCAGTGAAAAATAGGGGCGTCACTGGTACACTAAGAGAAAACACAATAAGTGTCCGGGGCCCAAGACTTCAACAGCCTCCCACCAGCAATAAGGAGCATTACGGGAAGACCCCTGGTTGTCTTCAAGAGGGAGCTGGACAGATACCTAAAGACGGTGCCGGATCAGCCGGGCTGTGGTTCGTACGTTGGATTACGTGCGGCCAGCAGTAACAGCCTCGTTGATCAGGCCCTGATCCAACGGGAGGCCTGGTCGTGGACCGGGTCGCGGGGTCGTTGATCCCCGGAATGTCCTCCAGGTAGACCTTAACCCCTAATCACTAACCCTTCTCATTAACCCCTTACCACCTCACACAAACTCGTTACCCTTTCACTCTAACTTTTCTTCACATAATCTTACATAATCTTCACATAAGCTATTGTAGTTAACTGACTACCCTGACTACTCTTTTGTAAGGCCATAATGTCAATCTTAAATTAATCTCAGTGTCTCTGGAGGACGATAGTTTGAGGCAATTGACCTATCTACACTTTATAAAAGCTATTACAATATTTGTAACCCTGTATGATTCTGGTACCTTGGCTGGAACTTAGACAAAACACATTAAGTGTACAGGGACCAAGACTTTCCAACTCCCCTCTTTTCACACATTAGGAAAATTAGCAACTGACCGAAGAGACCTTGATAAGTTCCTAAATTCAGTGCCCTTGTTATACTATGTGCGGCCAGCACCAACAGCCTGGTTAATCAGACCTTGATCTACCATTAGGTCTGGTTTAGAACAGGCCTGAGGGGGCGTTGACCCCTTCAGAACATCCTTCGGGTTGTCGTTTACATCTTCCAGACAAAAAAGTATCCGTGTTTTTTTATTTCTGTTTCGCAATTTCTAGACTATTCTCTCCCATTTTTTTTTTTGACAGCCAGTCCTTCCATTTACCTCTCATATTTATCCTACCTCCAAGTTTTCCTCTTTATTTCCCCGCATTTTTAATTATATTAATCATTGTCTCTGTATCTTATCCGTTTCGACTTCCGCTATCTTTCATGTCCTTCCCCATTGCCCAATTTCTTTTTCTCTTTTTCTTTCTTCCTTTCTCTTCTTTTCCACAAGATTCACGACTCTTCCACCGTACACAACACCCTGTCTCCCATCTTCCCTCCCATTCTCACTCTGTTACAACTTCCATACGACCTGTCTCCGAACTCAGTGTCCTTTTCACTGAATCCATAGTGGAACGCTCGACTATATATCCCATCGTCTTGCTTAAGAGGCTCGTAAATTCCCCAGTCTTCTAATAACATGCTCATTTTTCCACTGTAATCTACCTTGTCCATAATTACTGTCGCATCTGTTTTGTCTGTTTCGTAAGGTGAGGTGTAGGTAGATTATAGTGGAAAAATGAACATATTAGAAGACGGGGGAACCTACGTGCCCCTTAGGTCTCCCGGCTTTGGCTAAGAGACGTCAGCACTTGATGTAAGGAACACATTCAGCGTGATGGAATATGACCGAGAAACAAAGTTAGGTTTTTTGTTCCCGCGATGACTAAGAGCAACACACACGGTTGATTGGCCAAATTTGTTTAGAGAGGAAAAAAAAAAGGAAAAGGTTAGAGGGTAGAACTATTGGGCGTGTTTCCTTACACCAGTTGTCTATGTTCCCCATCAGCAAAGTGGGTACCTGGGTGTTGGTCGACTGATTTGAGTCTCATCCTGGGACAAAACTGACTTAATTTGCCCAAAATGCTCTACATAAACAAGAGGCTTTATATATATAAATATATCATTGATGTCAGTTAGGCCTGTATACCTTGTACATGTACTTGTACAAATCAAGATATTATATTATACTTCCCTGTAAATGACCTCACACTCCAAAAGTTTACAGCTCCCTAACCTCAACCCCACGCCCCCAACTTTCACCCACTTCTCATCTAACAGCATCCCTTACCCAACACTAGTCCTCCGTACGCAGCTAACGTGCCCTCACAAAACTGGTTGCTGGTCATACTGGATTAAGTCCCACTCATTATTGGCTAATAATCCTGATACAAGCCATTGTGTTGTAAATGCCTGTGATTACCCAGGCCTGGCTTTCATATATCCCTCCCTTCACAAGGCGAGTATATGATACCGCACTACCAGGATCAAAGGATACCACAGGACTAACAGAATTAACGATACTGAGGATAGCAGGGCAGGAGAAGAAAAATAATTCTTGAGAGAAGGATACAAAGTTATCAGGTTATTGTATTTCTAGCGCTAGATGGCAGCACTTAAACGGGATAGAAGGATAATTATAAATCAATACAGCGGATCGAGCCTTAACCACTAATTGGGCTGAATGGACCACCCTGGTTTAGCACTTCATAAAGCACAATAACGGAAGGGAAATAATGTGGAAAATATCACAAATTCCTCAGGAAACGAGATTAACATGAAGACAGATGAGAGGCAGAAAGACAGCAAGATTCCAGTACACACACACACACAAACACACACATTATATATATATATATATATATATATATATATATATATATATATATATATATATATATATATATATATATATATATATATATATATATATATATATGTATATATATATATATATATATATGTATATATATACATATATATATATATATATATATATATATATATATATATATATATATATATATATATATATATATATATACATACATATATATATATATATATATATATATATATATATATATATATATATATATATATATATATATATATATATATATATATATATATATATATATATATATTCAGCATGGCAACGTATCACCCTTACGGATTTTGCGCATACCAATTAATATATTAATAAAAATTTCCAAGGTCTAGCAATATCCCAGACAGGCGCAATATTGACCAATTTGTCCGAATCGTCATCTTTATTACCAACGAAATCTAAAGCCAAACCAGAAAGGATAAAGAATACAGAGACACAGTGATTGGAACAATACATAAAAAACCTGCACATCGCAGAGAGAAACTGATGACGACGTTTCGGTCCGACTTGGGCCATTAACTAGTGACACAGGGAGATGGGAAGGGAGCCAGGATATATACGAGTGGGGGAGAGGGGGCGGAGCCGGGAGAACCAGAGCAGATAGTGGTAAAAGTAGAAGTAGTGGTTGAAGTGGTAGTAATAGTAGTAGTGTTGGTAGTAGTAGTAGTATTAATAATAATAGTAGTGGCAGTAATAGTAGTAGTAGTAGTGTTGGTAGTAGTAGTAGTATTAGTAATAATAGTAGTGGCAGTAATAGTAGTGGCAGTAATAGAAGTAGTAGTAGTAGTGTTGGTAGTAGTAGTGTTGGTAGTAGTAGTAGTAATAATAGTAGTGGCAGCAGCAGCAGCAGCAGCAGCAGCAGCACGAAGCAGCAGCAGCAGCAGCAGCAGTGCTGGCAGCAGCAGCAGCAATAGCAGCGAGCAATAGCAGCAGCAGCAGTGCTGGTAGCAGCAGCAGCACCAGCAGCAGCAGTGCTGGCAGGCAGCAGCAGCAACAGCAGCAGCAGCAACAGCAGCAGCCAGCAGCAGCAGCAGCAGCAGTGTGCTGGCTGGCAGCAGCAGCAGCAGCAGCAGCAGCGAGCAGCAACAGCAGCAGTAACAGCAGTGCTGGCAGCAGCAGCAAGAGCAGCAGTGCTGGCAGCAGCAGCAGCAGCAACAGTAGCAGCAACAGCAGCAGCAGTGCTGGCAGCAGCAGCAGCAGCAGCAGCAGCCAGCAACAAGCAGCAGCAGCAGCAGTGCTGGCAGCAGCAGCAGTAGCAGCAGTGCAAGGCACAGCAGCAGCAGCAGTGCTGGCAGCAGCAGCAGCAGCAAGTAACAGCAGTGGGCAACAGCAGCAGCAGCAGTGCTGGCAGCAGCAGCAGCACGAGTGCCCAGCAGCAGCAGCACAGTAGCCAGCAGCAGCAGCAGTAGAAGCGCTGCAGCAGCAAGCAGCAGCAGCATGCAGTGACAGCAAAGTAGCAGCAGTGCTGGCAGCAGCAGTCAGCACAATAAAGCAGTAGCAGCAAGTAGCAGTAGCAGTGCTGGCAGTAGTATTAGCAGTGCTGGTACAGTAGTAGCATTAGCACAATAGCAGTGGCAGTACAGTAGCAGCAAGGCAGTAGCAGTAGCTGGCCAGGCAGTAGCAGTAGCAATAGCAGCATAGCAAGGCAGCAGTAGCAGTAGCAGTGCTGGCAGTAGCAGCAGCATTAGTGCCTGGCAGCAGCAGCAACAGCAGTGCCAGCACAGTAGCAGCAGCAGTGCTGGCAGCAGCAGCTAGAGCAGCAATAGCAGCGGCACAGCAGCAGCAGTGCTGGCAGCAGCAGTGCTGGTAGCAGCAGCAGCAACAGCAACAGCAGTGGCAGCAACAGCAGCAGCAGTGCTGGCAGCAGCAGCACAGCAGCCAGCAACAGCAGCAGCAGTGTCTGCAGCAGCAGCAGCAGCAGCAGCAGCAGCAGCAGCAGCAGCAGCAGCAGTAACAGCAGCCAGCAACAGTAGTGCCAGCAATAGTAGCAGCAGCAGCAGCTGCATGTGCAGCAGCAGTAGCAGAGCGCCAGCAACAGCAGCAGCAGCAGCACTGCTGGCAGCAGCAGCAGCTGCAGCAACGGCAGTGCCAGCAGCAGCAGCAGCAGTGTCAGCAGCAGCAGCAGCACAGCAGTGCCAGCACAGCAGCAGCAGCAGTGCTGGCAGCAGCAGCAGCAGTGCCTGGCAGCAGCAGCAGCAGCAACAGGCGCCAGCACAGAGCAGCAGTGCTGGCAGCAGCAGCAGCAATAGCAGCGAGTAACAGTAGCAGAACAGCAGTGCTGGCAGCAGTAGCAGCGCCAGCAGTAGCAGCAGTGCTGCAGCAGCAGCAGCAGCAGCAACAGTAGCAGCAGCAATAGCAGCGCCAGCAACAGCAGCAGCAGCAGCAGTGCTGGCAGCAGCAACAGCAGCGCCAGCAACAGCAGCAGCAGTGCTGGCAGCAGCAGCAGAGCCAGCAGCAGCAGAGCAGTGCTGGCAGCAGCAGCAGTGCCTGGCAGCAGCAGCACAGTAGCAGCAGCAACAGCAGCGCCAGCAACAGCAGCAGCAGCAGTGCTGGCAGCAGCAGCAGCAGCAGCAGCAGTGCTGGCAGGCAGCAGCAGCAGCAGCAAGCAGCCAGCAACAGTAGCAGCAACAGCAGTGCTGGCAGCAGCAGCAACAGCAGCAGCAGTGCCTGGCAGCAGCAGCAGCAGTACAGTAGCCCAGCAACAGCAGCAACAGTGCTGGCAGCAGCAGCAGCAGCAGAACAGTAGTGCCAGCAATAACAGCAGCAGCAGCAGTGCTGGGCAGCAGCAGCAGCTGCAAGCAGCAGCAGCAGCAGTAGTGCGGTGCAGCAGCAGCAGCAGCCAGCAATAGCAGCAGCAGTGCTGGCAGCAGCAACAGCAGTGTCAGCAACAGCATTAGCAGCAGCAGCAGTGCTGCTGTTAGCAGCAGCAGCAGTAGCAGCAACAGCAGCAGCAGTGCTGTTAGTAGCAGCGTCAGCACAGCAGCAGCAGTGCTGGCAGCAGCAGCAGCAGCAACAGCAGCGCCAGCAACAGCAGCAGCAGCAGCAGCAGTGCGGCAGCAGCAGCAGCAGCAGCAGCAGCAGAAGCAGAAGCAGAAGCGGCAGCATAGCAGAGGCAGCAACAGCAGCAGCAGCAGCACAGCAGCAGCAGCAGCAGTGCTGGCAGTAGTAGCAGTAGCAGCAGCAGCAGCAGCAGTAGCAGTAGCAGCAGCAGCAGTAGCACAGCAGCAGTGGCAGCAACAGCAGTAGTGCCAGCACAGTAGCAGTAGTACCACAGTGCTGGCAGTAGTACAGTAGTGGCAGTATTAGTGCAGTATGCAGTGTGCTGGCAGCAGTAGTAGTAGTAGTAGTCGTAGTAGTAATAGTAGTAGCAGTAGATATTAGCGGTAGTAGTAACAGTAGATATTAGTGGTAGTAATAGTAGTAATAATAACAGTAGTGGTAATAGTAGTAGTAGTAGGAGAAGCTATAGTAGATAAAATCTAACATTAATCTCAAGATTTCTTTCCATTACATCGAACTGACATTCGTGAAAACAAACACATATTTAACTGAGACTCAGAGCCATTAGAAGCTTACCTGGAGTCGCTCACGGAGGGTCACCGCCACCGTGGCCTAGTCCAGGGCGGGGGTCACCGCCACCGTGGCCTAGTCCAGGGCGGGGGTCACCGCCACCGTGGCCTAGTCCAGGGAGGGGGTCACCGCCGCCGTGGCCCAGTCCAGGGCGGGGGTCACCGCCACCGTGGCCCAGTCCAGGGCGGGGGTCACCGCCACCGTGGTCCAATCCAGGGCGGGGTCACTGCCACCGTGGCCCAGTCCAGGGCGGGGTCACCGCCACCGTGGTCCAATCCAGGGCGGGGTCACCGCCACCGTGACCCAGTCCAGGGCGGGGTCACCGCCACCGTGGCCCAGTCCAGGGCGGGGTCACCACCACCGTGGCTCAGTCCAGGGCGGGGTCACCACCACCGTGGCTCAGTCCAGGGCGGGGTCACCACCACCGTGGCTCAGTCCAGGGCGGGGTCACCACCACCGTGGCTCAGTCCAGGGCGGGGTCACCACCACCGTGGCTCAGTCCAGGGCGGGGTCACCACCACCGTGGCTCAGTCCAGGGCGGGGTCACCGCCACCGTGACCCAGTCCAGGGCGGGGTCACCGCCACCGTGGCCCAGTCCAGGGCGGGGTCACCGCCACCATGGCCCGGTTGACTTACCAGTAGCAGGGCTAATCGACCAGTGCACGTTCGCTTCTTTGCACTCACAGGAGCAGATCTACGTTCATCGTGTATCATTTTCATTGTTATTTTCAACTAGTATGCAAATCTCAGTAGTTAACTCGCAGGTATGCATTGGTAGGTAAATTATAATTCATGTTAAGTGCTAAACCCATTCGGTTCAGTCAGCACAATCCTCCGTCTGCTGATTGCGAGACAGACATGTGTGTTTGTGTGTATGTGTACTCACCTAGTTGTGGTTGCAGGGGACGAGTCACAGCTCGTGTGTGTGTGTGTGTGTGAGAGAGAGAGAGAGAGAGAGAGAGAGAGAGAGAGAGAGAGAGAGAGAGAGAGAGTCAATGAGAATAACTAGACTTCACTATATAATAATAGGGCTCCTACCTAACACCTACTTATTATTCCTTCTTATTGCTTCCTTCCTTTCCTCACCTTTCACCATCTTCTCCCCTTCATATTCTTCGTCCATTCTCTCCTCCAAATACTCCCATCATATCTCTAACTTTTCAAAAAAAAAAAAAAATCCCCTCCCCAAAGCTCAATGCTCACCTCCAACACCCCAGCCACAAATGTTCCCCTCCCGCCCACCCCAGACATCAATGCTCCCCCTGCCCACCCCAGGCATCAATGCTCCCCCCCCAACACCCGCCTCTCACATGTCCCGTTCCCTCGCCTGTCAAGAACTGGCATCGTAAGAGGGGTTGGAAAATGTGCCTCTTTTATTTCATATCTTTAGGAATATATTTTTCGTCTCTGAATATATATATATATATATATATATATATATATTATATATATATATATATATATATATATATATATATATATATATATATATATATATGGAACTGAAGTTACTCTTTCCTTCATTTGATCAGACTTGATTACCTGCTGTTCCCCATGCGCTCTATTACCCATACATTCTTAGCGTTGACTCCCCATGAATATAAAAACGTTAACAATTTGGTAACGTGTGGGAATCGTTTCCAATATTCTTTTAATGGAATTTTTTTAATATGTCAGGATAAATGGTGGAATTTAATCATTATTCTCCCAATATTTTTAAAACCTATATCATATGTGTAGTAAGTTGTCTGTGTAATGATAAATCATTTATATTTATCTGATAACTTTCCAAATTGCAAGTGTATTTTTATCACAGATGACGGAGGATCGAGCCTTCATTACTCCTAGGGCTGAATTACCGTCACTGATTAATAATAATAATAATAATTAAAATAATATTAGTGATAATTGTAATAAAAACAACAAAAATATCAATAATAATGATAACTTTTAATAATAATAAAATAATAATAATAATAATAATAATAATAATAATCATGGTCTAACTGGGTATGTCACCGCCGTGTCACTCACAGGCGAAAAAGAAGTATATTCTCCTATAAATCACTGCTTCCTCCAGGGTCGTACGAAGAGGCAATAAGTTTATGTCAAGTACAAAAATCCACCCAAGTTCTCCTCTCCGTCTCATTTTAACCTCCTAACACTAAACGTTGAGTATTGGACGCCCTGGCGGTGAGTCGCAGTGCTCACCTCTGCTTGAGTTATCTTCAAGCATGGAAAACACAGAGGTAAACTAGGGGAAGGGAGAAAAAATTAAGATTAAGTAAGTTTGGCATCACTGTTTTAGCTCTCTCCCCCCCCTCCTGTTCCTCCCTCCCTCATACCAACCACCTCTCTCTCTCTCTCTCTCTCTCTCTCTCTCTCTCTGTCTATCTATCTATCTATCTAACTATCTATCTATCTCTTTCGAAGGGTTTTTTATCGGCTTAGGATAAGAGTTGCTTTCTCTGTTTCATTGCCAAATGCTGTTACCTACCCCACTCACCACTCTTTCTCTCTCTCTCTCTCTCTCTCTCTCTCTCTCTCTCTCTCTCTCTCTCTCTCTCTCTCTCTCTCTCTCTCTCTCGCTCTCTCTCTCTCTCTCTCTCTCTCTCTCTCTCTCTCTCTCTCTCTCTCTCTCTCTCTCTCTCTCTCCCTCCCTCTCTCTCTCCCTCTCTTCTCTCTATTTTCTTTCCGTTTTCTCTCCTCTTTTCCCTTATTTTTCTTTCTCCTCCCTTGCAGAACCCCTCACTGTGACGTCACATCCATCTTCGTCATGTGCCTGTCATGCGTGTTTCCCCTCGCCAGCTGCCGCATGTACGATGATCAACGAAAACAAAACAAAAACGAAAAAAAAATCCCCCCCAAACTTTATACAGTAACATTCACCACACTGGATCCTCTCTCACTACAAGCATCTCTATCACTCAAATTTGGCCTAGAGTATATAATGAAGAAAAATGATCAGGCTGAATATCATATTGGGTCAGTGAGCTGGCTGTCAATTCCACCCACGCTATCGTTCAAGGTTGACAAAAATGACGTTTGGGGTAGGGGCGGAAAGAGCAGACATCAAAGTTATTTCATTCTGCCATTTTCCATTGCTGGTTTGACATCATTCTCTCGTTATCCTAATGTCTAGTGATTCCTTTGTCATTAGGGGATAAGTCATCAGGAAGCTCATTTTAAAAATTATTATTATTTTTTAATTAGTTTAATGGTAATAGTTTTTAATATGTGCAGTTTTAAGCATATACACCGAAATGTGTATATATCATATATTGTTCTCGTAACCTTATATTTATATATAAAAAACTCGAGATGGTGATAGTGATAACAAAACTTTATAAAAATAATTATTATATTTAGAAAACAAACACTAAATCTTATAGTGTAAATAAGGAGAGAGAAAATTTGAGGATTACCGAGACTAATAAATCCTTAAAAAATAAGTAAAATATATTTCAGCGTTGCTATTGGGTGATCTTCATCAATGGGAAACATTTCAAGTGTGAGTTCTATCAGGTATAACTTTATCTGGTGTGACTTTCATCAGGTGTGACTTCTATCAAGTGTAACTTTTACCAAATGTGACTTTTATCAAGTGTGACTTTTATCAAGTGTGACTTTTATCAAGTGTGACTTTTATCAAGTGTGACTTTTATCAAATATAACATTTATCAAATATAACTTTCATCAAATATAACTTTTATCAAGTACAACTTTCCTCAAGTATAACTTTTATCAAGTACAACTTTCCTCAAGTATAACTTTTATCAAGTGTGACTTTTATCAAGTGTGACTTTTATCAAGTGTGACTTTTATCAAGTGTGACTTTTATCAAGTGTGACTTTTATCAAGTGTGACTTTTATCAAATATAACTTTTATCAAATATAACTTTCATCAAATATAACTTTTATCAAGTACAACTTTCCTCAAGTATAACTTTTATCAGGTACAACTTTCCTCAAGTATAACTTTTATCAAGTGTGAAATATATGAATTACTTGATTATGTGATAAATTTCTCAGTGCAGAGTTTCTGAGAACGTGTGAAAGCATTTTTGCAACTCATTCTATTAAATGTTTCCTGTAATTATAATAATTATTTAGCTGCATATGATACTGACTCAACAGCATCTTCTACAATAACTACTACTACTACGAATAATAATAATTATAATAACAATACTATTAAAAATAATAATAATAATAATGTAATATGCTTTACTTATATTAAGGGACTATATACAAGAATATATGCGTAGAGTGGCGTCCGTCTATTTAGGGATCAAATCATTCTTGACAGGTGGTATATAGGTGACATGCAGCCTTAATGACTCATGGAGTCGACATGCTTTAAAACCCAATGAAGAAATCATCACTATTTACATAATGTACAACAGATCTGTATAGAATAAATAAAATTATTGAAAATAATTATATTAATTGCCTATAATTAAACACATGGTAATCAGAATTGTTGAAAACTAATGTAATGTAAATAAAACTTTTGAGCTCTCCGAACTTTCAAGTTAATTTATTTCTGAATAAATTACATTTTGTAAAAAAAAAAAAAACACTAAATTCATTCATTCATGTTCATTGTTGACCGTTCAATCCAAGGCGGCATAGATAGCACAACTGGAGTATATTCAGTGTTTACTGGCATTTTAATTACTGGGAATGCCTACATGAACTGGAAATACACTCTCTGGAAAGAAGGTGAGATATAGGATAATACTGAAGAAGATAGTGGACTCCCCGTTCCCACTTCTGCTCACTGACATAACAATGGGCTAGAGCAAGAGATGTAGAGGGAAGTGTAAAACAGACCTAGTGAAAAAAACATGATGACCACAGGAAAAACCCGAGAACACTGTACTAACATCTGTGAACCTAGACTTTCCAACCTGTTACCAGCGGTTTACAAATTTTCAAGAGGAAACTCGATCACTTTCAACTTTGCTGCGATGGATATGTGGGTCGGCAGGGACGCCAACAACACCAATCTGGTCAATCAGGCAATCAACAGGGAGTCCTAGCGCCGGGCCAGGCAGCAGGAATGACTGAACTCTCGAAACGAGTCACAGGTAAATCAGGGACAAACAAATTAAAAAAAATAATTAGATGCAATTAAAAATAACACATTTTAATCCATAAATTATTGAAATTTCGTTGTTTTACAAGTTAATGTAAACGATAATTACCACAAGGATATATAAAACTTGATATACATCTCATATACATATATACCAAAAGCAACAAAGGAAATTTCACTGTTTAACATCTTTACGAAGGATTGGTTAGTCAAGGCCAGGTAGCAAGATGGAAGAATTAGTAGGCAAGAGGTTAAACAACACAAGATGGCATTGAAGGGAGTATGCCTGGAGGAATAAGGAGGCTTGGCGAAAAAGATTCGTTCAAAAAATAGGACTCATTGCTGAACAGAAATAAAAAGGGGTTACAGGCAGCTTTACGAGTTAATAGTCAAGGACGTGCATAACAGGAACGCAACTCTTCGGCCGGGTGTTACATGACTCGTGTTTGCGTAGACAAGGCAGCCAGAGCACACGGTGACGAGGAAGGCCAGAGAATTACAACAAATGTATCTTAGTATAATGTTACCTAGCCATTGTGTCGTCACCACCTCCCCCTCCCATGTGCCACCCAGGAGGCGAGAGACAGCTGATGTGGTCACGGCATGTGGAAAACAGGCAGTTTATGCATATTAGAGATGGCTGCTGCGGTGTATAGCTTGTTCCTAGTTCCCCTCACACTACGTCTCCCCTCATATATCATTCGTTTTTTCCCCTTAGATGTATCAGTCATTCCATCTATCAGTTGTAAACATCTTAATTCATGGTAGATGAAATTCATAAACAGCGTCGGAGCTCCGCCATCTCCTACCATTGCTCCGCCCACCTAAGTGTCCAAAGGTCGCCACTTTCTCTCCCTATACAGTGTGTAGGGACGGAGGTGCATATTTGTTTGTATATAAGCAATGAGAATATACTTTAATATCTATTGTAAATGTTAAAGCAATATTTATGTTAGCGTAAAGGTATATTTTATCTACAAAGACCGTACAGTAACTCACTGACTTCAACAAAACAATACTAACTTCTGGGCTGCTTCACCTCACAAAAAAATACCTTAAAAGTTTTCTCTGAAATGTGTTCACTGCCTACCTAACATATTTAGGATTTGTGGCTCCAGGTATTAATTATGAATTATAATTGCTATAACTATTTCCAATCTCGGCAAATAAAAAAAAGTAATGTGAGAAGTGAATTATTCGCAAAGGTTTAAGTTCTGATAACACATGATATGTTATAATTAACATATCATAAGATTTTACTAGTGCCCCTTCCTTAAGTGAATGTGACCTGACCTGACTAGGTTAGGTCATTTGCTTAAGCCGGTAGGAGACTTGGACCTGCCTCGCACGGGCCTGCTGCAGTATTCCTTATGTTCTTATCTTCCCAGGAGTGGGTCTGTGCCCACAAGAAAACAGTACATAAATGTACTAATAAACGCATTTTACATGCGCAAATAATACGCTGTGTGCAATATGTAGCAGTGACTACATTGTTCGCCGTTATGAAGGAAATTACTTGCCCTCTCGTTCCACCGTTTTCAGAGTCATGAACAACCGGTGAATTTTGGCAAAATTGTCTCTATCTGTTTCCCCTCATCAACGGCAAGTCACGCTCATCAAGTTAACAGGATATTACGTGTTCAACGTCATGTTTAGCAACGCGCCAATCAATTGAAAAAAAAAATTCCGGAAGTTACCTTGTGCAAAAAGAAAACGGCGCCGTTGCTAACGCCTCCGTTTCTCTTCCATCACTGTTGAATGCTTTCTAAATAACACATAATTTAGCAGCTATAATATCAGGTATAATTATCATGTCGTATGTAATCTTTAAAAGGAGGGGTGGGATAGAGATAGAGAGAGAGAGAGAGAGAGAGAGAGAGAGAGAGAGAGAGAGAGAGAGAGAGAGAGAGAGAGAGAGAGAGAGAGATAGGTACACAAGGAATGAGCAGAGAACCAAGGGATGGAAAAACAACAGTTTATAAATTAGATACCTGTTACAATCAGACCATTGTAAATTTACGAGAACGTAATACGTTGCTTTACTACTTATTTTCTCTTCATTCTGACCATAATTTCAACGTGAGCTTTTTTTTATCAGGTAATTTCAGCGCTATAAAACAACGCGAACAAGATTGTTAACGCGGAGGATCAATATTATTACATCTTATATAATGGCGAGAAAACATGTTTTTGTTTTTTAGTCAGTGCAAAATATTTTATCACTAATAGTTATGAAAAAGCTAAACCCGTCTGGGTCATTCGACACTGCATAAAATAGATGAATTGTTTCCAAGTGATACTTATAAAAATATTAACAATTAAATAACGTGGCCAGGAATAAATATTATATACCTAAATAATGTTTATCTTCATCATCACATTATATCTGAATTTATTTTTTAGCTTTAAACAATCTTATAAATTTTTTTCCTTATTCTTACTAATAATATCATAGATTATATATATATATATATATATATATATATATATATATATATATATATATATATATATATATATATATATATATATATATAATTTTAATCATCAATTTTCTTTATGAAACAATTAAATTGTCAATTGTTTATGCATTTACTGCCAATCATTTTTTTATAATTATTATTAGCCGGGTTTTTCAATACATTCTGAATAGTATCACTAACATATACATATATATTTACATCACATTCAGTTTTTATTCAGAATAACTGAGAATCAAAATAATTAATATAATTATAATTAGGATTAGTTCTTATTACTTTACGAATGTTATTTTTTGCAAGATAACATTAGAAAGAAATCTGTAAATCTGTAAATAAAAGATACATTAAAAATACGAAGACTGGAATTTATATATATATATATATATATATATATATATATATATATATATATATATATATATATATATATATATATATATATATATATATATATATATATATATATATATATATATATGTATGTATGTATGTATGTATGAATGTATGTATGTATATATGTATGTATGTCGTGGCGAAGAGGTAAAACTGGTCAATTACCATGAACTCATTTAAAATTAAGTCGTTACTAAAATTTTCTCTTATACGTTTAAAGACATATTTTTTTCATTTTGTTAATGTAAAAAATAATAATTTTGTACCAAAACAACCTTAGAAAACTTACCCAGCCTTATTTTAACAAGCGCAATTTAATTTAGCCTAATCCAACTAAGTACATTTTAGATAAGTTTGCAATAATTTAATAATAAATAAACACAATGAAATATATTTTTTTCGTTAGGTTTAAAATAATTGTTGAGAAATTATTGCATACACAAATTTCCGCTTGACATATTCGGCAAGTTATCTATCTATCTATCTATCTATATATATATATATATATATATATATATATATATATATATATATATATATATATATATATATATATATATATATATATATATATATATATATATCAAACCATATTTGGAAATGTTCTAAACATAACGTTTACAGCCTAATTTAAACCATTAATCTTAATGTCACATGCCTTCCTCTGCAATATAGCATAAAGAAGCCCTGATATAATAAGAATAAGGAAATGATTAAAGTTTAGCTTTTTGGAGAAGTGAATGAATATTTCGATCGATCGATCGAGAGAGAGAGAGAGAGAGAGAGAGAGAGAGAGAGAGAGAGAGAGAGAGAGAGAGAGAGAGAGAGAGAGAGAGAGAGAGAGAGAGAGAGCAGCAACAGCAGAGCAAGAATATCCCCAGCCACCAGCGCCTCGCCACAATTTATGAGTTTTGCGGTGAGGGCGACGAGCGGTCGGCCGGGCCGGGCACTAGTACTCCAGCCTGCTAAAAGTTGACTCTTTCCAAGAGGTCCGACAAGTGCAGGGAAACACCAGTTTTATTTATAGAGTGCACGTAGGCTCCTCACTCTATTTGTGAGTAAACCCTTGAGAGTGGGTTGGTCTTAGTTCATGGGTATATTTTCGTGGGTAGGTCATTATTGTTCGGCATGCTTAGGTAAGTAGGTCCGTCTGTGTCGGTAGGTTCTTGTTTGAGGATATCTTTAGGTAGCTAGGTCCGTGTGTGATGCTGTTGTTTGTGGTTATGGTCATGTAGATAGGTGTTCGATCATAGGCATATGAAGTTAGGTACTTGTGCGAGGAAAAAAAATTAGGTGAGTTGATCCTGGTTTATCAGAGTAAACGGAACAGTTTACATTTTGTCTACTTCGATCGGCGTCCGCAATATGTTTTTGTGTAATGACATATTAACGAAGGCTTGGGTATATGTGTAATAACGAAGGCGTGGGTAGATGAGTGCTCAACGTTAGTGTGAAGGACATATTAGATTCAAAAAAGCGTTAGGTTACTTCATTTAGTTGTATCAAAAACACCTCATCGGTTCCATTTTTTAAACTTTTCACAAGATCTGCACTTAATGACAATCAAGAAGACCCCGGAGATTTGTAGTGGAGTGGCTACACCAGTGTTGAAGGATAATTCACACAGCGTGGCAGATCAATACGGCGATATACATGCTTAAGTACTGCACCATGCATTCAGTGGCCTGTTGCACGCTGCAGAGGTAATTGATATGCGGGAGTAAATACACTCTGTCAGAGTTAAAGACTGTGATGTATATGTCTTAGTAACATGATATATTTTTATTATATCGGCGTTATTATTATTACTACTACTACTATTATTATTATTATTATTGCTGTTTTTATAATTATTAAACTAATTGGGGAGCGGTAATTCAATAGGAACCATGAAGCAAGTGGTCAGCGGGAAGAAAATATATTCGATCCAATGAATAGGATAGCAAAAATGCTTTATATGGAAAGATCTTCGCTGGCATCAAGGAATCCAACCCCCCTTCGACGTTTATTGCATTAACAAAAAAAAAAAAAAGGCTCTAAGCCCGTTTGGATTATTGAGCGATCATCAATAGCAAAAACACTCAAATAATATCAAGTCATCTAGTGTGTATATATCTGATGTTACTCAGGTAAAATTGTCTTACAAAATTTGTTTATTAAAAGTATGTAATTTTTTTTACGATTAGTTATATATTTGTCATTAATCGAGTGCACATTATACTGTAGGAATTATTCCATAAGAATATGCATTATAGTTCCACAAATTAGAAAGCTATAAACGACTATCATTTTTTTTTTCACTCCGCTTGTTTCCATCTTCCATCCTTGTAAAACAGCCTTGATCAGTACCAGTGTTATTATTGCTGACTGACCATAACTGAGGCGCTACTCGGGACTAGCCACTCTAGAGTCGCCTTAATGGAGTTAATAGCGTTGCCAGAATAGTGAGTTCTCACAGTGTTGTGTACATTAATCATACGTCTCCCTTGAGCCACCTTCAGCCTTTACGTTGATACTCAGAAGAGTAGAAAAACAAGGCAATGGTGAGACATAGAGAGGAGAGAAAGAGAGAGAGAGAGAGAGAGAGAGAGAGAGAGAGAGAGAGAGAGAGAGAGAGAGAGAGAGAGAGAGAGAGAGAGAGAGAGAGAAAGAGAGAGAGGGAGATTATTATTATTATTATTATTATTACTATTATTACAATCATTGGGAACCGCTAAGCCTTCATAGGTCACACAGCGTCATAGGATTAAGAGTGAGAGATAATCAGGTATAAACCGAGGAGAGAAAAGTTAGCTCGACTTCCTTGAAACATGAGAAAAATGAGCCTTCATCAGCATCAAGGCACCTTGAAGACAGAGAGAAGCGGAAACTTATCCCTTGACGATTTTTTTTCCGTGACTTTACCGGTATTTTCTTCTTTCAAGGCTTATTAGTGATAGTCACTTAGTATGGGGTATTATTTACTATCGAGTGAACAGTGTTACGAAGTGTTTGATTTGCAGACGCATCTTCCTACGACCTAGAGTCCCTTCCCCTGGATCAAAACTGAATGTTTTTTTATTCCTAAAGACCTTTTTCGATTGAAATTAACCCAAAGTCCTTTCTTGAGAGGAAGACTGTACTATCAAGCCACGAAATTCAAAGACCGCCAATGCTGCTATGGAAGACTGGAATAAATGATTTAGGCATGTCTAGGCCTGGTCATGGACCGGGCCACGGGGGAGCGTTGACCCCCGGAGCACCCTCCAGACAGGTAGGTAAACCTAATTAACGAAGATTTAAAAGAGTTAACAATGGCATATTAAATTTTTCATAGTACTCATTATTTTAAGTTAATAGTAACGAGATATTTATACATATGTACCTGTAGATTACTTTTAGTCGCTTCTGAAGGCCACCGCCCCAGCGGCCAGATCCCATATCAGGCCTCCTGGTTGCTGGCCTCATCGATCAGGCTGTTGGTGTCTGCTGCCTGCAATTCAATGTATGCACCACAACTCGTCTGATCAGGAACTGATTTGAGATATTTATCTCGTTCCCTCTTGAAGACGGCCAGTGATTTTTTGGTAACCCTCTTTTGTGTATGAAGGGAGGGCACTGAAGAGTCGAGTTCCCTTTACACTTATTTTTCTCTGCGTGTACCCATCGCTCCACTGTTTTATACAATCTAAACATTGCGTGAATGCCATAGTTAACCTATATTATATAAATTACATGCAATGAATTATATTGAATCATTCACCACTGAATAGTTACTAACAGTTACTTATACTGGTATTTTTGTATTGATAGAGGAAGCTAAAACTGAAGGGAATATCTACCATTGAGTACCAATGGACGTGCTCGACCCTACATATGTGCACAATGGGCAAAAAATGTTTTGTCTTAGACTTAACTTGTATTAAATATGTTGCGACTTAAAATAATAATGCTTCTTCAAGTATATTATCGGTACTTATAATATTAAGATAACCTACAGTCTGCAGACCACTGGCAAGCATCTGTATATTACTTCTCTGTTCTCTTCAGATAAATATTCACTACTCCCGAGAGTGTGTGTGTGTGTGTGTGTGAGAGAGAGAGAGAGAGAGAGAGAGAGAGAGAGAGAGAGAGAGAGAGAGAGAGAGAGAGAGAGAGAGAGAGAGAGAGAGAGAGAGAGAGAATTTATATGATATTGCAGGGAGAGAAAAAGAGAGTATTTATATGATGTTGCAGGGGTTTGAGTCCCAGCTCCTGACGAATAGGTCAAGAGCCCTTCATCAAGGGAATTTGAAGAGACTTAAAGAAAGAGGTGGAAGTATTTCATATACCCAAAATATTACAAGCTGGTGGGTTTGAAGGTTACAACCACACTGGCATTTCAGTCCCATTTGTGTGTGTGTGTGTGTGTGTGTGTGTGTGTGTGTGTGAGAGAGAGAGAGAGAGAGGCGGGGAGGATAAACTCCTTATTCGAGGAAAAAATGGAGAAATATATTGATTTCATATTTTTCACTTGCAAAATGGCTGCTGTTTTATAAAGTAGATCGCACGCCGGTTTAGCTTATTACGATAGATGCGTTCCTGATAATGGTGAATTGGTCTCATTGTTATCGGTTACTCAACGTTGGTTAGTGAAAACAGTTAAATTCATTAAGTTTTCATTAGAGCATTAAATTGCTTATTTAATTTAACATTTAATTTTTTAAACAGTCATTACATACAGCTTTGGAAGCCTTTTTCTTTCAAAATCAATTATATTAATTTGGAGATGATAAAAGTCAACAAGGGGATTACTTGATTATATTCACAATAAAGTGTTAAATCTGTAAGGAACACGTAGAGCCTTTGGAATGGGAGATCACCAGGTTAAGTCTGAGAAATCACAGAGTAACTCCAGTGCCTTGAATCGAAAGCCCCTCATCAGCACCTAGTGCGCTTCGTTTTAAGAAGGTATTCATGAGACATTTGTGAAACTTTAAGAACGTTGATTTCTTAAGTTTACGTAACAAAGCTAAATTATTATTATTAAGATTATTATTATTATTATTATCATATCTATTGTTACCTTTATTTTTATTACAATTCATAAGTTATACAACGTCTGAGGAACTATAGGTAAACGGATTTCATGGAAGAGGAGGGTAGACCTAATTCCATGGATCAAGAGCCCTTCATCAGCATGAACAGTTCTTGAAAAACCCCAAAGAAAGTGATTGAAGAATTTTATATTCCCAGGATACTAGATAAGGCTGGTGGGTTCAAAAAATCACACTGGCATGTCAATCCAATTTGTTTGTGTTTAATTTGCATACAGTTAAAGCATTTCTCGTGTCATTCAATACTAACCATACGCAAATTTGTTAATTTTCTTGGTAGGTATTATATAAAGCTGCGTAAAACATTAACGTAACAATGAATATTTATTCAAAAGAAATATATTCATTTTAAACATGTAATCGGTTAGATTACCCGAATTAATATAGGCAGTAAATTGAGCCTATTATTGAGAGAATAAAACTAGAACACGATTAAGATCAACCAAATTCTTTGATAGTAAAACGTCACATGCTATTTTTTTTTTTACTGGAGTGAACCGGCAAGCCATTGCGAGCCTTGGTTTTATATCCAAGAGCTCCAATTAGTTGATCTTGTGGCTAAGATCCGCTTCAGAAAACACTTTGTCCTGTTTCCCTGACGAATGTAATGCCAGCAACACCATCACCACCTTTTACACGAAATATTCTTCGCTTTGGTAGCCTCCATCAACGTATCTTCCATTGCAGTCACAGTATAAAACATCTTCCGCCTTCATCGACCATGAATAACGAAAACATCACAATGGCAAATTGTGTGAGGTTACACAAGAAGTTAAACAAGCATAAAAGTTCACTTCGCAGGCTTGTACTTCTGGCTTAACGGTACAATGGTCCGGCGTCCCAACGACCACTGTACCGTAAAGTACTATAAGCTATCTCTCTTTATTATCCACTGTTGCTGTTTCAGTTTGCAGTACTGTACACTGTGGTCTCACTGCCTCTATCCGAGCCTGAGTATATATGCTGCAATGCCTAATAGCAGCAAGAAGGAGAGATTAGGCCGTGTATATTCACCGAATCGATGCAGCAGCACACCACCTCCCGCCATCTTGATTTACAAACTGGCCAATCAGCTCACTGCTCCGGCCGGTTACGTCACTCACCATACCACCAAAACAAACAACTTGAGTCAGCAGCCAGTCAGAAGAAACTTTACTTCCTTATTAATCTCGCCTTAAATAGTTAAAACCATTGTTTCCCTTCAAGAATCGTCTCTTGATACTGGTGAAGGGCTCTTGATTCAAGCAACTAGAGTTACACCTCCCGTCCATGGATCTAACCTGATTACCTCCCATTCCCCAAGGGCTGTTTGATTGTTCTACTGGCTTGGCACTTCCTCTTGAATATATAAAGATGATGACTCTATTCGGATTTCTAACGAGGAAAATCAACAACCCAGTTATGTCAGTGACTTAGTTTTATTGATAACCTCTGATCTTCTCCCAGGATGTGACCCACAACCCTCAGATAGCAACCAGGCACCTATTTCCTGCTAGGTGAAGAAGGGCGCAAGGAAACTTGCCCAGCGCTTAAAACCCGTCCAAGCATCGAACCCGGGTCCCATAGTTGTGAACCAAAGGCGTTACTCTCTTAATCTCACTTCCCTATCACTCTCAGCTAAATATAAAGAAATATTGTTACGTTCAGTGGAGCACCTTGATGCTTTTGAAGGGATGGTGATGGAAGACACTGCAGCTGCCCTCCCCTTTCTTGGATCACAAGTGATTATCTTCCCATCTCGTGAAGCTGCGTGAGACCCTTTGAATGCTTAGTATACAAAACCATTATTTTCAATTATTTTCAAGATTAGTCAGATTTTCAGTGTAGTGATACAGAAATATTCAAGGGGATTTAAGTAACACTGACGACATATTTTCATTTTATGAAGATGAAGTTGACACTTTGGATTATTATCTTTATTATTTTATTATTAGGTTATTACCATTGCTATTATTAGTATTATTTTCATAATGACTGAGTTATTCTTATGAAGGGTTTGCGACGGTATAATTATCTACATGAACTTCACTGCGATAAATAGTTTGCGTTAATTGCTTTCACTGCGATTGGATAATTAATGAGAGGTAGTTAAGTAAGTCTTCCTGGGAATATTACTCTTAAGCTCCGTTAAAATAATTTTGCAATTATTTTTTTATTTTTTTTTTGTAACTTCATGTTAAAAAAATATGTATAATCGTTTTCAAATACAGTAATTAGTTTTATGTATGTGTACAACAATATGATAATTTAGTAATTGTGGCCAATGTATTTGGCGGAGGTGTGTGTACCTCAGGCGGATGTAGATACTTCTGCATGACTTAGTCTCAAGAAAGGTTTTTTTTTTATTAGGAGTGTGCGTTTCTTTTGCAATAATATATATGTGTGATGTTTTTTGTACTTACACCTGCATGAGTATGGTGTGACAATTTCAAGTGTTTTTCTTATATATACTGATAGGTGACTTGAGTGATGTATAGTGTGCTTGATGGTCTTTCTTTTTGTTTGTCTGTGACGGGTTTCTTCTCCTGTGTCCAACAATGTGTGCGTGTGTGATAATTTATGTATGTACTTATTGTTCTCAACAGTGTTATACTATATATATGTACTATGTCTGTACAAGATATGCTCTCAATAAAATATAAAAAAAAATTAGTTTTATTAAATAATGTAACTATTATTATTATTATTATTATTCTTTACATGCGGAAATACTAATCCTGAGGAATGAGAGGCAGGCAGGTTTGATCCAAGGAATGGAAGGGTAGATCAATTCGCATCTAGTCTCTCTTTCCTTGAATCAAAAGCTCGTCACCAGCATGAAGGATTCCCCACACTTCCTTGAGTATTGCTCATGTCATGTCATGTTTCAGTCTAGCACCCAAGTACCTACTTACTGCTAGGTGAACAGGGGCAGCATAGGTGCCGGGGAACGAGCCCTTGACCATTATGACATGCCCTTGATTGCGCTTGAAGACTAACAAACGGCAAAAGTATTTGACAAGTGCAACCATGGGGCAATTGCACACAAAATGCGTGCCAGAAGAATAACTGGGTAGGTGGTCAGATGGCTATTTAACTTCCTAACAAACAGAATCCAAATCGCAGCAGTAAACAGAGTGAAATCTGGGGCTGCTACAGTGGAAAGTTCAGTCACCCCAAGGCACAGTTGTCTCCCCACTTCTCTTCCTCATTCTGACAGACAGGTACACTGCATCATCCTCTGCAGATGATACTAGAATTCGCATGAAAGTGGTATTCATAAAAGATACAGCGGGCCTCCAACCTAATATAAAAGAAGACTTCTAGTGGGCCAGTGACATCAATATGATTTCAGTGATGACAGATTTCAGTTATTGCTTCATGGAAGAATGGAGGAAATAAAAACAAGATCGGAGTACAAGACAAACCTCAAACCACTCAATAAAAAGTATGTCAAATATGAGAGACCTAGGCGTTATAATGGTAAAAGATCTCATGTTGAAGAAGCACAACAATGTTATTACTGCATCTGCAAGAAAAATGATTGAGTGGATAACCTGACCCTAAAGCAAGAGATTCCAAGCCACTTATGATACACTTCAGGTCATTCGTTCTCTCTAGACGAATATTGTTGAGCATTGACGGCCCCTTTCAAGGCAGTAGAAAATGCAGAGCTAGATGATGCACAGAGAACCGTCACAGCTCGTATAAACTTAGTCAAGCACCTAAATTACTGGGACCACTTTAAGATCCCAGGTGTAGATTATGATATCTCCTTCTCGCCTGCGTTCAGACATATCATAATCCACATGTAGAAGATACCGTAGAGACTGGTCACAAAACCTACACATCTCTGGGTGGTTATATGCTGAGACACAAATCTCTCGATAAGTTTAACTGGGTCAATATACACCGAGGAATATACACCTCTGTGTACAGTCACTGAGAAATGCACTTCTTCTGGTGTAAATACATTGACAGGTTCTCGATTCTATGTACGTCCACTCTACTGAGATGTGCATCTCTAGGTGTATATACTCTTGAGATATAAATACGTTTCTATGTATGTATGCATGTTTGTGTGTGTGTGTGTGTGTGTATGTATAAACACTCATTTCTGGGTGTAGTATATACACTGTGAGACATATATGTATTCAATGTGTTCCTACAGAGACCTCATTTC
Source organism: Cherax quadricarinatus (assembly GCF_038502225.1). Lineage (NCBI taxonomy): Eukaryota > Metazoa > Arthropoda > Malacostraca > Decapoda > Parastacidae > Cherax > Cherax quadricarinatus. The sequence continues at coordinate 14,233,046 of NC_091327.1, forward strand.
TTTCAGTTTTTATATAAATAACCTTAAGTTTCTCATTAATATGTCAGTATCAGGAAGGAATCGTCAGTCTTGTAAATACACGTCATCTCAATACAAAAAAGTTAGTTATCTGTAATACTGCACAAATTATTCCTGGTTCACATTGATTTGGAAGAAATACAAGAATCTTTATGACACATTTATAATTAAATCTATATACAATACACCCGTTTCATTACCTTACTTTAGTGCCACTGTAAATACAAAATATATAAATAAAAATTTTTTCCTGTTACAAGGTTGCAAAAACCACATCTCCAGAGTATGTCCTGGAGATTCTTAACTAATATTATATACATACAATATACTTTCTATGTATTACTCAATTCTAAATAAAAAGTGGGTAAAACATTTGGTATAATTAATCTAAAAAAAAATACCTCGTCACGGAGAAATATTATCTTTTTTTTAACTAAAATATTAGAGCATTTTTTATATGCCTCGACATAAAAAAATAATTGAAAACTTATCCTGTTATATTTATTTTTACCTTCCTGTACCTGAGTGCATAGATATATATTATAAAAGTATTGCTAGTGTAATGTGTAAGTCTCTCCACGTACGCTTGTCAAAACATAAATGTCATGTGCTACCAGAAGTCACAAATATATTGTGTCTGCCATGCATATTAATACGTATTATTATCAGTGTTATTAGATTTTCATGGGAAGGTACGAAACCCGCACGTCATGGATATTAATTTTTTTAATATCAGGAGAAAAGGGAAAGGGAGGATTAATTTTAATTATTTTGGGGGATCAAGAGACCTTTATCTTAATAAAGGGTTACTATGTGACAGAAGAAAAATAAACAAGAGTCGATCCTTGAGCCATGGTTGTACCAGCGTGGTAGGCAGGTGTCTGCAACCAGGCGATAATAATTCCATTCATCAGCTTTACATGTCACACTCATCACCAATGTAAGATACATGCTGCAGATAGTGAAAAGATTATTCTGTTACGTATTATATCCGTGTTATATTGTGTTGTCTCAACAGAGGAAGAGGGTGAAAGAGGCAAGTCTTCATTTTTTGTTGTAGTGATGAGCCACTTCAACTGATCTCTCCCGTGTGCTATAGGACCCTAATGGATGTAAGTCACTTTGTCTAACTTTCTGGGCCTAGCCTAGGTAATTTACTCATATGTTACTATGCAAAACGATCACTATGAAAAAATAGGGAACTTCCAAGCGCATTCGTGATTCCTCACGTTTTTAAAGTCTTTGATAATGTGAGAAATCACGAAAGCCGTTTGAAGTTCATTATTTTTTTGTTTTTGCAGTGGTTATTTCGTATATTGTGATATCACCTGTGTACTATGATATTATTGCACATGTTACTATGGTGCTTTACACTACAGTTTTTAAACCGCAACATTAACACCCCTCCTTCAGAGTGCAGGCACTGTACTTCCCATCTCCAGGACTCAAGTCTGGCCTGCCGGTTTCCCTGAACCCCTTCATAAATGTTACTTTGCTCACACTCCAACAGCACGACAGATGGTTTTTAATACTTGACGTGCTGTTGGAGTGTGAGCAAAGTAACATTTATGAAGGGGTTCAGGGAAACCGGCAGGCCGGACTTGAGTCCTGGAGATGGGAAGTACAGTGCCTGCACTCTGAAGGAGGGGTGTTAATGTTGCAGTTTAAAAACTGTAGTGTAAAGCACCCTTCTGGCAAGACAGTGATGGAGTGAATGATGGTGAAAGTTTTTCTTTTTCGGGCCACCCTGCCTTGGTGGGAATCGGCCAGTGTGATAATAAAAAATAATAATAATGTTACTATGTATGATAATTGTACTTATATGTGCCTGTACTTAAATAAACTTACTATAGGCCTAGATGAGAAATGTCCTGTGTTTATGACACAGTCAAGTAATTAATTCTGATCGCAATTATGTTAATATAAGTTATATTCCATCAGCATTTAATGTGTCATTGCATATATAATGAGAGCAAAATGTACCGAGAAGAGTGGTTTATATACACCTAGGGCAGTAACAGCCTCGATGATCAGGCCCTGATCCACCGGGCCGCGGGGGCGTTGATCCCCGGAATAACCTCCAGGTAGACTCCAGGTAGGATGGGGGCTCTCTTTGTATATATGTATTCTGAACTCCAAGTCTTTAAGCAAACACTACTTTGAGATTATTCTTCATTGGTGTTGAGATACCATCCCACTGCAGACTTAAATATACATTTCCTTGACAGAAACAAAATTTACAAAAGTATTCCTCTTAATAACCCTGGTGCAGTCAACAGGTTCGAAACAGCCAACTAACCATCCATCTTTGTGTGTACATTTACTAACGCTTTTCACTAATCCCTATTTAAGGAGATAAAGGAATTTTTTTAATTAATAATCTACAGTTGAAAAGCAGTTATAATATCACTCCAGTTTAACCAACTGTAAACATCGGACTTCCTTACCATCTCTCACTATCACTACAGTATGTCAGGATTCATATCACTCGTCATATTACTCACTATCACATATCCCCTTCCTCAGATCAACCATGGTGGATGTGAAATGACCTGGCTTGCATGGGAAGCTTTTTCTCTTGCAGTGTACTTGAGCATATCAAGGACCATCACAAGATCCACCAATACAATCAAATAGTCACCTTCACAAATACAGCCACTAACATCATTCCACAATTACCACTTGCACAAATACCACACTACTTACCACTGCCATACTGCCTGCACTGATTACACACCGACTGCTGCCACCTCACTCTACTCCACATGTAGTTCCACTGACTGCTTGACTAGAGAACACCACCAGAAGGCAGCCATAAAATTAATTTTACAACAAGCTGGAGGTCACGGCCAGCCATTTATTGCCCTTACTATACCATTTATTGCCCCTCAGTATGACATTTACATGCTCGCCTCATCCCCCAGGCTTCTTCCACCATTTAACCCGGAGTCTATAATTGACAAACTAATGAATAGAAGTGAAAGGTGAGAGATTTTATGGGCCTGGGTGGTGGGAGTCGGTGAGGTGCAGGAAATTGGGCGGTGATGGATGGGTGTTCGTCAGACAAGCCGGATATGAGGGCGATTTTGACAAGGTGAGAGTCACTTAGTCACTGCTGAGGAGGAAGATCTGGCCGACCATTTGTCAATAGATGCTCTGGTTGAAGTGCTCACCGCTAATGACTATTTGACAACATTTGACATGGCCTTTGAAAGGCAGGAAGTCAACCCTTCCTTACAGTAATTTTATAGCAATTAATCTTTGGACTAGCCCAAAGTCGAGTCCACTTGACAGAGACTTAACCGATTCATGTAGCAAAATTTATGTACATAAATTTAAATGAGGAAAATTGCAATGGCCTCAAATGGAGCAATAGGTTTAAAATCTATCAACTGCACGAGAGCCCTTAAGGCTGAATATTACCTGTTTACCATCAGTCAAACGTAATTTAACACCTAAGAATTATATATTGAGGCGGAGCTACATCGTCAGCAATGGTGTGTTTACCAGATAATTATAAATATTAGAGAATGATCATAGATATTCAAAGTGCAATATCCGCATGGAATCTTGTTTAAAGATGCAGAAAGTGAGTGAGAGAGAGAGAGAGAGAGAGAGAGAGAGAGAGAGAGAGAGAGAGAGAGAGAGAGAGAGAGAGAGAGAGAGAGAGAGAGAGAGAGAGAGAGAGAGAGAGAGAGAGAGAGAGAGAGAGAGAGAGAGAGAGAGAGTCAGTGTGTGTGTTTATATGTGTGTGTTTTTATGTCGAAGATCTTAGCTCTGAGGTGCAAATATCACCCATCTCATCCCGATTTCTCACCTACCGCCTAATGAGGATATTGTCACCCGCGGTCACCTGCTCTCTATCTTATTGCACGTTCGTTTAAAAATACATCAATAATAATAAATAAGTTTGTGTTCTTATTGCACTAATGAGCAACAGGAGACCTAATAATAAAAGAAATGCAGGAAAAAAATAAAATGTCTTCCTTATATAAATAGCAAATCACTAATCTAGTGAATATTAGGTTCTGGCACCAGTCATACATTATGAATAATGCAACAAGTACAAAAATATATGAATTTAAAGGGTGCTGCCGACAATAGTGAGAAAAAGATAGGCTTGATAACAAGCTTTCATCGGGACGAGGTTTCGCTCTGTGTAAAGCTTTATGTAGTCATACCTATGACACGATGAAGCTCAACACAGAGGGAACCCCTCCAGGGAGGTTTCCGTGATGCCGGTGAGGGGATTTTGATCTAGGGACTTGGAGCTGTCTTCCACTTCTCTGAATTAAACCTGAACGCCTTCAATCCCCCCACAGGCACTGTATAATTCCTACTGGTTTAGCGCTTTCCCATGACAATAATAATACACAGAAGGAAGCGCCGTTCCACTGAAAGCTTGTTCTACAGCTCTTTTTTTTTGAGAAAAATATGTGAATAATATGAACACAATTCATATTTTAGCCCCACTTTGTACACGAAGACTTACAGAGTCACCACCAGACACACTCAACGTGAATCACCGCATTGTCGAGTGAGATAACTTTGGCTGATCAAGTAGCTGACAGCGTCCCCGCTAGCACCCCCTGCAGGAGCACAGGGGATGAGGAGCTGGTGTCACTAATTTCTTTCTCTTCGCTCTCCTCGCTCTTCTCCCCGGCGCTGTCGTTCGACATCTTGGCCTCCTTCTTGGCCTTCATCCTCCGATTCTGGAACCAGATTTTGATCTGTCGCTCTGAGAGGCAGAGGGCGTGAGCGATCTCAATCCGTCGTCGCCGTGTCAGGTACCGGTTGAAGTGGAACTCTTTCTCCAGCTCCAGTGTCTGGTACCTAGTGTAGGTCTGTCTGGTTCTCTTGGGTCCCGCTCCAGGCTCCTGCCCTGCTGAAAGACCAGAGATATTAGAAACTGCATTGCGAAACTAGAGGCTTCACACTATATTTATAAATTAGAAATGCTACTGGACGGCCTTTCGGTTAGTCTTGGATCATTATCGAGTCACGAGATGTCCAGGTCGGACCGAAACGTGGTAACTTTCACGTTGAAATTGTGGACTAGTTAACTGTTTCAGCTAATGCAGTGACTTTTATACTTAATATAAAAGATCTTTCTCACTATTGCTATTATTATTTTTATTATTATTAATTCATATTATTATCCAAATTATTATCGATCATTATTAATTATTATAAAGGACAGAAAAACCTAAGGAGACAAAATGGACATATAAAATTCTAGATCTGTCATAAGAGGGTGGACTGGAATAAACTGTTCGACAAGAGGAGAAAGAGTACACGATGACACAATTTGAAGCTAAAGACAGATAAATCACAAGGATGTCAGGAAGTATCTTTTCAGCCTGAGGGTGACCAGGAAGTAGGATGAACTGGACGAAGTAGTGGAGGCAGGCTCTATACATGTTTTAAGAAAAGGAATGATAGGGGCCCACGAGGCTAAGAGTAAATCCGGTAAGCGGCAGGTTACGAACTAAAACTTAACCCCTCCAACCACACACACACACACACACACACACACACACACACACACATCAGTATGCCATCGGGTGTTCCTCTGGTATCCCCAAGTGATCCCCAACACCAAGATCTTATGCCGGGAAATGCCCCGGTATTATCTCCGGCTGTCAATCATCCTCGGGCGAGCCTGGATATTCTCCAGTTATGTCTATGTTTGTCTGTCTGTCTGTCTGTGTGTCTGTGTTTGTCTGCCTGTTGACTTGTGTCTTCGGCTTCCAGTTCTTGGTCCTGTTATCAAGCATATATTTTTGTGAACATCAAAATGGTATACAATACCGACAGGTTGTTAGGTAAGACACATATGCAACAGTTAGACAACTTTATTCCGAAATGTTTCGCCTACACAGTAGGCTTCTTCAGTCGAATACAGAAAGTAGGCAGGAACAGGGACTGACAACCTCAAATTCTACGACTACAAGGGTGATGGACTGATTACATCGTCTTCACATCTCTACTGTTCCTGCCTACTTTCTGTATTCGACTGAAGAAGCCTACTGTGTAGGCGAAACGTTTCGGAATAAAGTTGTCTAACTGTTGCATATGTGTCTTACCTAACAATATATTTTTGTAACATGATGTTTATGTCGTTTCAGTTTTGAACAGGCGAATCGATTTAGTTTCTATTATATCCTACCTGGAGGGTGTTCCGGGGGTCAACGTCCCCGTGGTCCAGTCCTTGACCAGGCTTCAAGATGGATCAGGGCCTGATCAACCAGGCTGTTGTTATTGCTGGCCGCACGTAGCCCAGCGTACGAACCACAGCCCAGCTGATTGGGCACTGACTTTAAGCATCTGTCCAGCTCCCTCTTGAAGGCAGCCAGGGTATTATAGGTAATTCCTCTTATGCTGTAAAAGTATTTACACACGTCTATACGTATGTGTGTGTGTGTGTGTGTGTGTGTGTGTGTGTGTGTGTGTGTGTGTGTGTGTGTGTGTGTGTGTGTGTGTGTGTGTGTGTGTGTGTGTGTGTGTGTGTGTGTGTGTGTGTGTGTGTGTGTGTGGTTTCGGTGCCACATGGCCGTCGCTACCCTATCTAATCTCAGGATCACTCCGTGAATGCGGTCTTCTTCCGAGCCAGTCTACCTTTGTCCACCTCACCCCTATCCCTCGTCCTCTCTACCTGCTCTAAGACCAATGTTGTTTACCTCTGTTTGTGTGTCCCTGTCTGAATTTTGTCTCTATCTGATCGTTTTTATAGAGACCGGTGGAAGTGTTGGTTATGTAGATTACAGATTTTAGATTAGTTAAGGCTAGGTTAGGTTAAACTACGTTAAGTAATATTAGGTCTGGCTAGATTAGGTTAGGTTTGCTTAGGTTAAGTAAGATTTGCGTTTTACGAAGAAACATTTTTTTTTAGACTCTTTCACACCTTCCTCACTTTTACGCCTCCCCACTCCCACACCTGCCCACTCCCACACCTGCCCACTCCCACACCTGCCCACTCCCACACCTGCCCACTCCCACACCTGCCCACTCCCACACGGCCCACACCAACGCTTTTCCCACAGTACATCAGCGTAGTGCAGGGATGTCCCAGGACTGACCTGGTCAGGCGCTCACACTACCCTGCTAAGCCCCTTTATCCCTCAATAGTTGACCTTTAAGAACTTTATGGTCTGGTATTGTATAGGTGACCTTCCTCCAGTATACTCAGGAAAACATTTGCTGGTATTTTTTTACTTATCTTGTCACAGATTATTTAGTGCTCTAAATTTATTATTATTATTATTATTATTATTATTATTATTATTATTATTATTATTATTATTGTGGAGATTCTGGAGCACAGACAAGGAGGCTGGCACTTATATAGGCTTCAGGTGGACACAGACGGGTTGCAGGCGAGGGCATAGTCACTGTATATAGTTCTACTGTCTTCAAGTTATGTCCTAGAATCTGTATTGATAAAGCCACTGGATGGCGAAACGTCTACGTCAGGGTGTTTATTGTGGTGAATGGTTTTGAAACCCGATGCGTTCAGTCCATCAAGAGTGATGGACTGAACACATCGGTTCCAGGTTGAGGGACTGATTACCTCGAACTCCTCCTCTCCTTACCCATTTCTACTTTGTATTGGACTGATGAAGCCACTGTGTGGCGAAACGTTCCTTCAATAAAGATTCCCATGTGTTGCACAAGTGTCTCAATTCTATGTTTATTGTGTGGACGTTTCGCCAATCAGTGGCTTTCTCTAATTCGTTTAAGTGATTGTATACTGGAGGCTGAAAGATGAGTGATAACTTCCTCAGCCTTGATAGAATGTTATCAAGACGATTATACCTGATGGAGGTCTACACAGAAAGAAGGAACACTGCAGCAGGCCCATGCGAGGCAGGTTCAAGTCGCTTACCAACTTAAGCCAATCACCCAACCTCGTCAGGTCAGGTCACATCCACTTAAGGAAGGAGCACGGCATCAGATCTATTAGCACTACCTATTAGCACTCTACACTGAGAGAAACATTGTCCTCAACGGTAGGAGACGGATCTCAATGGAAATATATGGATCAGAATGGAAGTAGAATGATCTCAATTCGAACAGAAGGATCCAACGGAGATGGACAGGCCCCCAACTTTCGTAGGTTATCCTGGGTTAATTATCCTATAAATGTCTTCATCACCTCATGTTAAAATTATCTTTATCGCTTAGTTAAAAAGTAACTGGTTAGTTTGTAATAGCTATCGTCCAACGGAACAGATATAACGCGAATATTTCTGGTCTACCTACCTGGAGTCTAGCTGGAGGGTATTCCGGGATCAACGTCCCCCGGGCCCGGTCCATGACCAGGACTCCTGGTGGATCAGGGCCTGATCAACGAGGCTGTTACTGATGGCCGCATGTAGTCTAACGTACGAACCACAGTCCGGCTGATCCGGCACTGGCTTTTTAGGAATCTGTCCAGCTCCTTCTCGAAGACAACCAGACTTGCATGCAGAGGAGTCCTGATCGGCAAGATGCATACAGTTATGAGGGTACCTTTACCAAATTCAACTTCAGCAACAAGAACATCATCTGGGATCAGGTAAACTATGCCCTAAATGAAACATGCTGGGAGGATATCTTAAATTACATGGACCCTAACCAATGCCTCGAAAAGATCACCCTTCTGGTAGCTGAAGTATGTTCAAGGTATATTCCTATAAGACAAAAGAAAAGAAGAAGTAAACTGGAGAGAGAGAGACGCTCCCTCTACAGGAGAAGACGAAGAATCATTGAGCCCCACAAGAATGCCAGATTATCTGATACACGGAAGGAAGTGCTTATAGGGAAGTGGAAAATATTGAGCTGAAGTTAAAGGACTCATACAGGATCCAGGAGAGACAAGAGGAGCTAAAAGCGATTAATGAAATTGAAAGAAATTCGAAATATTTCTTTTCATATGCCAAAAACAAGTCAAAAACCACTTCTAGTATAGGGCCCCTGCTCAGACAAGACGGATCCTACACAGACGACAACAAAGAAATGAGCGAGATACTGAAATTGCAGTATGACTCAGTGTTCAGCGAGCCACTAACCAGTTTAAAGATAGACAATCCAAACATTTTTTTCATGAATGAGCCTCAAAATCATGCCAATGTAGGCCAGATTTATGACATAACCCTAACTCTACTAGACTTTGAGAAAGCCATCGACGACATGCCAATGTACTTTGCCCCAGACCCAGACTCGTGGAACTCGGTGTTCATTAAAAACTGCAAGAAACCCCTCTCACGGGCCCTAAGTATGCTATGGAGGAGCTTAGACACAGGCGAGATTCCACAGTTACTAAAAACAACAGATATAGCCCCACTCCATAAAGGTAGTAGCAAAGCAGGAGCTAAGAACTATAGACCAATAGCTTTAACGTCCCATATCATAAAAATTTTTGAAAGAGTTCTATGAAGCAGAACAGCAAACCACCTGGACTCCCAAAAATTGCACAACCCAGAGCAACATGGTTACAGAGCAGGTCGCTCCTGCCTTTCGCAACTGCTTGACCACTATGATATGGTCCTGGATGCACTGGAAAACAAACAGAATGCGGATGTAGTATACACAGACTTTGCAAAAACCTTTGACAAGTGCAACCATGGTGTAATAGCACACAAAATGCGTGCTAAAGGGATAGCCGGCAAGGAAGTCAGATGGATCTTCAACTTTCTAACCAATCGCACACAGAGAGTAGTGGTAAACGGAGTTAAATCAGATGCTGCCATAGTGAAGAGCTCTGTCCCACAAGGCACAGTACACGCACCTATCCTGTTCCTTATTCTCGTATCAGACATAGACAGAGATGTAAACCACAGCACTGTATCATCTTTTGCAGACGATACTAGGATCTGCATGAGAGTGTCATCCATTGAAGACACGGCAAAGCTCCAAGAAGATATAAACCAAGTTTTCCAATGGGCAACAGAGAACAATATGATGTTCAATGAAGACAAATTCCAACTACTCCGTTATGGAAAACTGGAGGAAATAATAACTAGAACTGAGTATACTACAAACTCCAATCACACAATAGAGCAGAAAAGTAATGTGAAGGACCTGGGTGTGGTAATGTCTGAAGACCTCACCTTCAAGGACCACAACAATGCCATTATCACATCTGCGAGGAAACTGATAGGATGGATAATGAGAACATTCAAGACAAGAGATGCTAAGCCAATGATGATCCTTTTTAAATCAATTATTCTTTCTAGGCTGGAATGCTGCTGGACATTAACATCCCCATTCAAGGCAGGTGAAATTGCAGAGCTAGAGAATGTACAGAGAACCTTTACTGCACGTATAAGTTCCATCAAACACCTTAACTACTGGGAGCACCTGGAAACACTTGACTTGTACTCACTGAAGCGCAGGCGAGAGAGATATATCATAATCTACACCTGGAAGATTCTGGAGGGACTGGTCCCTAATATGTACACAGCAATCACTCCATAGGAAAGCACAAGACTTGGCAGGCGATGCATCATACCCCCAGTGAAAAATAGGGGCGTCACTGGTACACTAAGAGAAAACACAATAAGTGTCCGGGGCCCAAGACTGTTCAACAGCCTCCCACCAGTAATAAGGGGCATTACGTGAAAACCCCTGGTTGTTTTCAAGAGGGAGCTGGACAGATACCTAAAGTCGGTGCCGGATGAGCCGGGCTGTGGTTCGTACGTTGGATTGCGTGCGGCCAGCAGTAACAGCCTCGTTGATCAGGCCCTGATCCAACGGGAGGCCTGGTCGTGGACCGGGCCGCGGGGGCGTTGATCCCCGGAATGCCCTCCAGGTAGACTCCAGGTAGGGGTCTATTGGTAATTCCTTGTATGGCTGGTGGAAGGTTGTTGAGCAGTCTTGGGCCCCGGACACTTATTGTGTTTACTCTTAGTGTGGTAATGGCGCCCCTACTTTTCACTGGGGGTATGTTGTATCGCCCTCCTCAAGCATTATTTCTATATTGTTGAATTTGTGCTTTTTATATGTACAGTTTAACTCATGCGATCAGTGTATGGTTCATTCGAAATGGGTGTATGAGTGCAATCGTGGGTATACATCAAACACGTGGCAACCACGGCTGGTTCCTGTGTTTATTTATAAGACAAACACGCATCCCGAGGACGTGAACGCTACCTCCACTACCACCACCACCATCATCTTCACCACCACCTTGGCTATCGACGTTATTATCATCACAACAACCGCACACCCTCACC
>NC_091327.1:14246779-14264279 GCF_038502225.1 Cherax quadricarinatus
ACTGAAGGATGGTAAGATGGTGGGCTGAAGGATGGTAGGATGGAGGACTGAAGGATGGTAGGATGGAGGACTGAAGGATGGTAGGATGGAGGATGGAGGAGCGAACTGTATTCACTGAAACATCCCATAAATTGTTCTAGCCAATAAAATTTCACTAGTAGTTAAAAGTTACAAGTAATTTTATGTTTATTTAAGGCTGCCAGAAATGCTGTGCATAACCAGGGGCTTTCTGGAATCTATATCAAAAATATTACATTTTCCGAATCAATTACAATTCATGCTCTGTAGAAATAAAGTTTATCATTATTATTTATCATTATAAACACAAAGTAATTAACTCTTAAAGGATTTGTATGAACTGATCAAGTCAATAAATAAGGAAACGTTTCGCTACGAGTAACAGTCTCGTTGATCAGGCCCTGATCCACCGGGAGGCCTAGTCGTGGACCGGACAGCGGGGGCGTTGATCCCCGGAATACCCTCCAGGTAGACTCCAGGTAGGTATACGGGTGGCTTCTTAGGACTGAAGAAGTCACTCGAGGCGAAATATTTCCTTATTAAATGTATTGATCAGTGTGTGTTTTACCTACAGCTTGTCGATAGCACAAGAGGTACGACAAAGCTCACGGAGCAGGGAGAGAGAGTGGCCTTAGTAGCGACCAGCGAAGAGGCGAGGCCAGGAACTGTGAATCGACCCCTGCAATCACAAACTAAGCTCCTAGCACAGAGATCAAATTGCCTGGGATGATAGCTGCAGAGCTGAGTAAAGAAGGAGGGTGTATCTGCCATCACCCGGGCAGAATATTTGTGTGCCAGATGTGTGTTTACAACAGCCTGGGGAAGGGAACGTGGACGGAACACTGGATAGATAGACTGCTCGGGCGCCAGGATGGATATCATAGGCCTATTCTTACCTTACTATATTTATGAATGCTTCCTCTAAGATTACAGTTTTTTTTTCTTAAGACAGGCTAGGTTACATTAACTTATAAAAGAATCGGTATTGGCACATTTGGCAACACGGTGGCAACAAAGTACCAGGAAACGTTCAAATATGAATGTGTATTACTGGTGCTGCGAGACTGGACTCCATGCGCTGGTACACTGTTGGGAATGATTGATGTAATGTATGTTTTTTTATATTAATTCGTGTTATAAAATATATTAAAAGTACTAGAAATAAAATGGCAAACCACAGTTCGATGGGCACGCGCGCGCACACACACACACACACACACACACACACACACACACACACATATATATACACACACATACATACACACACACACACACACGCACACACACACACACACACACACACACACACACACACACACACACAGTCGGGGCCAGGAGCTAAGACTCGACCCCTGCAACCACAAATAGGTGAGTACACACACACACACACACACACACACACACACACACACACATACACACACACACACACACACGGAAGCGATGTAGTGGAGGCAGGATCCATACATAGCTTTAAGCAGAGGTATGATAAAGCTCACGGCTCAGGGAGAGTGACCTAGTAGCGATCAGTGAAGAGGAGGGGCCAGGAGCTCGGACTCGACCCCCGCAACCTCAACTAGGTGAGTACAACTATGTGAGTACACACACAGGAGCTGTGACTCGACCCTTGCAACCACATATAGGCGACTCCATACACACATCAATATATATATATACAGCACAAGAAGCACCAACCTGCAGGATAAGCTTTCACCCACTGATAGTAGTTAGCCGGTGTCTGAGTCTTGGAGGTGTAGGGTTGCATGACGCCTTCTGCAGGAGCAGGAGACCCTCCATAGAGGTGTGCATCCGTTGGACTGAGAGGCACTGTGGGAGGCACTGAAGTAACTGCTGGTGTGGCTAATCCACTCACTGTATTGAAGTAACAAGCGTTCATTTTGGCACTGTGGTAATCACTGTTCGCTGGGCTGACGGCAGCTTGTGGTGTTGAAGGAGTGGGCGTGTTGGGAAGTGATGGCTGGCTGGAAGACTGGGTTGGGGTGTGCTGACCGCTCCTGGGTGAGGCCATGGAGGTGTAGAACCCTTGGTTGGTATCGTAGCAAGGCGGAGGCGCTGGCGATGGCGTGGAAGTGCTGGTGGTTTGATCGTACTCGCTTTTGATAGCTGCTGCGTTTCCCAAGTATGTTGCTGGGTAGCGGTAGCCGTGCATGGCTGTTCCGTATTGCGAGTAGGCCTGTGAAGGGTCTGAATACCCCACAGGGCTCTTAGAACCTTGCATATAGGCATAGTGATCCTGAGCGGCGGTGCCCCAGCTACCAGCCGCAGCCACATTGCCAAAATAGGAGCTCATGACAGCGCGCGGGCGACAGATGATGGCCGTACTGATAGGCCTACTGTCCCAGGCCTACTGCACTTCGCCATTATCACGCTTTGGTGAGTCGGTCGTCACGTGACCAGCGCTGGCCAATCACAGGGCAGCTTGGCCATTGTCACGTCCTAGGCCGTTCGCGTGCATAGCCTCCCGGGGAATGCACCCTCCCACAACCCTCCCAGATTTACCCCATTTGGGACCTCTTGGGCCAATTTTTATGGTATTTTGGACATGCTACTTACGGGCGGTAGTGTTTTATTGATAACCTGAGCTGGTGTGGACGAGGAGAGGGAGAGACGCTGGCCTCACACGCCACTAAACACCTCGTTGACACTAAACCTCTTCACACAGTAGATACCAGAGCCAGATTTTTCTTGTTTTAGTTGGGTAGTCACATTACTTTATTGGGATTTTTTTTTGTGTGTGTGTGGAGCTGTAAAGTGGATGACAAATGTAAGATTTAATGCTAAATAAGAAGGGGCACACACACAAACATCCACACAGACACACAGACACACAGACACACACAGACACACACACAGACACACACACAGACACACACACACACACACACACACACACACACACACACACACACACACACACACACACACACACACACACACACACACACACACACACACACACACACACACACACACACACACACACACACACACACACACACACACACACACACCATATATATATATATATATATATATATATATATATATATATGTATATACATATATATATATAGATACATATATATGTATACATACATATATATGTATATATATATATATATATATATATATATATATATATATATATATATATATATATATATATATATATATACATACATATAGTGTATATATTGACAATGAGAAAATAATCAGTATTCCAGGAATTATTGGAAAGAGGGTCGCCAGCAACTGAAATAATCGATAACACGATGTTTGGTGGATAGGAGTGTTGGGGATGTGTGGTGGGGGAGGTGTAGTGGAGGAGGCGGGGTGGAGGAGCGGGGTGGTGGAGCGGGGTGGTGGAGCTGTGTTGGGAAAGAAGTGGAGAGGAAGGCGTGATAGTGGAGGAGTGGTGGAAGTGTGGGGAAAGAGAGGAAGGGAAGTGGGTAGAGGGGGGGATATAGTGGGGAAAGGGACGGGAGAATGCGAGGTCTGTCACATTGCGTTTTCCCACACATCAGTTCCTCACATTTACTGATTTTCTCTTATTTTTGCTGCTTCCCTGCAGAAAATATCCCTCACTTCTCTCGTTATGCATTTTTCATTTCCCCATACACAGAAAAATCTCTCTTTTCCTGCATACAAATTTTCATACATTTATTTAGTTTCTTTCTGTACTGAGAGAAACTTAATTCTCCATATATAGTATTATAGAGACATAAATAGTTATAAAACAGTTGCAATGCACACGTAATTGTTATAGGCATATATGTCTGAGGATCTCACTTTCAAGGATCACAACAGTGCCATGATCACAAGTGCAAAGAAAATGATATGATGGATAATGAGAACGTTCAGAATAAGAAATGCCAAACCAATGATGTTCCTTTTCAAATCACTTGTTCTCTCTAGGCTGGAATACTGCTGTACATTAACATCTCCATTCAAAGCAGGTGAAATTGCAGATCTAAAGTGTACAGAGATCCTTTACTGCACGTATAAGTTCTGTCAAGCACCTTAACTACTGGGAACGCTTGGAAGCACTTGACTTGTACTCACTGGAACGCAGGAGAGAGAGATATATAATAATCTACACTTGGAAAATCCTAGAAGGAATGGTCCCGAATCTGCACACAGAAATTACTCCCTACGAAAGTAAAAGACTGGGCAGGCGATGCAAAATACCCCCAATTAAAAGTAGGGGCGCCATTGGTACACTAAAAGAAAACACCATAAGTGTCAGGGGCCCAAGACTGTTCAACAGCCTCTCACCAAGCATAAGGGGAATTACCAACAGGCTGGCTTCAAGAGGGAGCTGGACAGATACCTAAAGTCGGTGCCGGATCAGCCGGGCTGTGGCTCGTACGTTGTACTACTTGCGGCCAGCAGTAACAGCCTGGTTGATCAGGCCCTGATCCACCGGGAGGCCTAGTCGTGGACCGGGCCGCAGGGACGTTGATCCCCGGAATACCCTCCAGGCTAGGTCCAGGCCATAGGTGGACAATTGTTATAGGCATACACTGGTGGACAACTGTTATAGGCATACACTGGTGGACAATTGTTATAGGCATACACTGGTGGACAATTGTTATAGGCATACACTGGTGGACAATTGTTATAGGCATACACTGGTGGACAATTGTTATAGGCATACACTGGTGAACAATTGCTATAGGCATACATTGGTGAACAATTGTTATAGGCATACACTGGTGGACAATTGTTATAGGCATACACTGGTGAGCTGGTGGACAATTGTTATAGGCATACACTGGTGAACAATTGCTATAGGCATACACTGGTGGACAATTGTTATAGGCATACACTGGTGGACAATTGTTATAGGCATACACTGGTGAACAATTGCTATAGGCATACACTAGTGAACAATTGTTATAGGCATACACTGGTGAACAATTGTTATAGGCATACACTGGTGGACAATTGTTATAGGCATACACTGGTGGACAATTGTTATAGGCATACACTGGTGGACAATTGTTATAGGCATACACTGGTGAACAATTGTTATAGGCATACACTGGTGAACAATTGTTATAGGCATACACTGGTGAACAATTGTTATAGGCATACACTGGTGAACAATTGTTATAGGCATACACTGGTGAACAATTGTTATAGGCATACACTGGTGAACAATTGTTATAGGCATACACTGGTGGACAATTGTTATAGGCCAAGTGGTAGTGAAACGTATTATGTCTGACTTCCCTTTTCTTGTCTACCCTCTATTCTTTTTGTTGTCTTGTCCTACCCTGCTGCCAGCAGTAACAGTCTGGTTGATCAGATCCTGATCCACCATGAGGCCTAGTCTCAGAGCGAGCCGCGGGGGTGTTGACCCCCGAGACACTCTCCAGGTAAACTCCAGGTAAACCCTAATCCCTTCCCTCCTTGTTCATGCAGTTTTAAACAGAGCATAACCAAAATTACATACCTGGAGCCTTGGCAAATATACACAAATATACACAATAAAAATATCTTCAAACAAACAAAGTCTTTGAAGAAATCAACAAAAGATTTAGACATTTATCTCTACAGATTTCTCTGGTTGAATGCCACCAGCTATTTGCAAATAATATATAGGTAAATCTTCCTTGTGATGATATCACAGAGGACAGTCCTGAGCATTATATTCCTCTCGTGAATTTTATATCTCCCGGAGAGGTGGGGAAATGAAATAGAAAATGTCAAAGCGTCGGTTTTCTCGGGAATTAAGAACTTAGGAGTTGTTCTGGCAGGACTGTCCTCCCCGGAGGGGTGTTAGGGGTGAGAAATGGTGTGTGGGAGGGATAAGGGAGAGTGGTCTGGAGGAATGGGGGAGGGGGGATGGGTGAGGGGGATACGGGGATAAGGGGGAAGGGATAAGGAAGATAGGGTAGTATGAGGGAGAGAGAGGGTGGAAGGGGAGGGTCAAGCCAGTAAAATTTATTTCCTATTATTCTCTCCCTTTTCTCTACCTTCCCTTCACCCCTCACCCTTCCTCCCTTCCTCCTCCTCCCACACGCACACACACACGGGAACATACATCCGCAGTGTGCTGCTGCCATGTAAAGTAAGGGTAGCAGCACACTGCTGATGTATCCAGTTATATTTCATAATAATAGACAACATATCTTATATTTTCATCTCTTGACGTGACTGATTTTTTTTTTTTGTAATTTTTGTGATTATTGTTTATATATTGGTAAGCAGAGAAACCCGAATCCATGTTATACTATAGGCATTTAAAAAAAAATATTTTTTTAAGGTGAAAGTTAGTAATACTAAGAATAATGGAGGTTAGATGAAAAAAAATGGATTTAAGGGCACTTTGCTTTATTTCCTTAAGTGAAATATATAAATACATTCAACTCTCTCTCTCTCTCTCTCTCTCTCTCTCTCTCTCTCTCTCTCTCTCTCTCTCTCTCTCTCTCTCTCTCTCTCTCTCTCTCTCTCTCTCTCTCTCTCTCTCTCTCTCTCTCTCTCTCTCTCCCTCTCTCCCTCTCCTTCCTTCCTCCCCCTCTCTCTCTCTTCCGGCGCCTCATATGGCAAGAGTTAATAGGACCAGAGTTTGACATGTCCACACAGGGGAAGGCTGGCTCGCCCGCCTCTTTAAATAATCAGCCCCAGAAACCCTGTGAAATTGTTTGGTGGCTGTAGCAGCAGGGGATCAGCAGGGAAAGGGAAGGGGGTTCAGAAGTGCAGAGGAAAAAGGGGTTAGCAGGAGCTCAGCAGGAGAGGGCGAGGAAGGCTCGAAGAAGGTTCAGTAAGGGATGCAAAAAGAAGTTCAACATCAAAAGGGTTAAGAGCTTAGCACAAGAGAGGAAAAAAGGCTGCCAGGGGCTCAGCAGGGAAGGAAGGATGCTCAGTAGATATTGGGAATGGGGGCTCTGCAGGGGCTTGGCAGGGGTGGGACAATGTGACTGACAGGGAAACTGAGGGATAGAAATGACTTGATGTGTTGCTGGAGAAAAATTATGAAATTTTTAAGAGAATTACTGAAGTAAACACACAAGTGATAAGAGGCGAGGGAGATGGGTAATTGCTAGCAAAAAATAAATGGGGATACTAAGGAAGGAAGTGGTGCGAAGAAGAAAGAAATGCCGTCAGAAGGAAAGAAAAAATGTCAAAATGAATTAAATGGTGTCAAAAGAAAAGGAAGATCTCAGAAAAAGAAAAGGCACTGGCCAGCAGAGATAAAACACGTCCACAGTGGAGGAGCATTAAGATACCTGAGTGATATTCGGTGTCCACACCTTGACTTGAATCGATAATTCACAATCGAATGATCTTTTTCACAAGGAAATCGCTCATTCTCTTTAACAAGATTCATGTCTAAGAAGCCTCTCTCTCTCTCTCTCTCTCTCTCTCTCTCTCTCTCTCTCTCTCTCTCTCTCTCTCTCTCTCTCTCTCTCTCTCTCTCTCTCTCTCTCTCTCTCTCTCTCTCTCTCTCTCTCTCTCTCTCTCTCTTTCTCTCTCTCTCTTTGTTATAAATATCCATACGATTCTGAAAACTTATGTTCAACTGGAGTGGTTTAATTAATATTAATTAAAATAATTATACTACTACTACTACTACTACTACTACTACTACTACTACTACTACTACTACTACTACTACTACTACTACTGCTGCTGCTGCTGCTGCTGCTGCTACTGCTGCTGCTGCTGCTGCTGCTGCTGCTGCTGCTGCTGCTGCTGCTGCTTGTGCTGCTGCTTGTGCTGCTGCTTGTGCTGCTGCTGCTGCTGCTTGTGCTGCTGCTTGTGCTGCTGCTGCTGCTTGTGCTGCTGCTTGTGCTGCTGCTGGTGCTGCTTGTGGTGCTGCTTGTGCTGCTGCTTGTGCTGCTGCTGGTGCTGCTTGTGCTGCTGCTTGTGCTGCTGCTGCTGCTTGTGGTGCTGCTTGTGCTGCTGCTGGTGCTGCTTGTGGTGCTGCTTGTGCTGCTGCTTGTGCTGCTGCTTGTGCTGCTGCTGGTGCTGCTTGTGGTGCTGCTTGTGCTGCTGCTGCTGCTGCTTGTGCTGCTGCTTGTGCTGCTGCTGCTGCTTGTGCTGCTGCTTGTGCTGCTGCTGGTGCTGCTTGTGGTGCTGCTTGTGCTGCTGCTTGTGCTGCTGCTGGTGCTGCTTGTGCTGCTGCTTGTGCTGCTGCTGCTGCTTGTGGTGCTGCTTGTGCTGCTGCTGGTGCTGCTTGTGGTGCTGCTTGTGCTGCTGCTTGTGGTGCTGCTTGTGCTGCTGCTTGTGCTGCTGCTGGTGCTGCTTGTGGTGCTGCTTGTGCTGCTGCTTGTGCTGCTGCTGGTGCTGCTTGTGGTGCTGCTTGTGCTGCTGCTTAGCGTTCAAACTAATTCTGATGGGGTTTAGTTCCCTGTAGTGTATATAATTTGGTTAAAGTACGTGGCCAGGGCCGGAGGCTGTGTAAATGTTTATGAATGTACTGGCAGCCTGTTCGTGTGTCTGGCTAATGTTACTATTTTAACTAGTACTATTACTGATACCCTCACTACCTATACTACTATTAACACTACCACTACTACTACAACTATTACTGCTACACTACTGCCACTTCTACCATCCTACTATGGTTGTTGCTACTACTACTACAGCTATTATTATTATTATTATTATTATTATTATTATTATTATTATTAGTAGTAGTAGTAGTAGTAGTAGTAGTAGTAGTAGTAGTAGTAGTAGTAGTAGTAGTAGTAGTAGTAGTATTGCTGCCATTGTAACTACTATTAATAGCAAAACAATTAAAATATAATTGAAAAATAGGTATGGTGATACCGACAAGATGTGGAAGCGACATATTTACATAGTTGCGGAAAAAAGTTCCTATACTCTCTCCTGGGCAGAAATAATAACTGTTAACTCAGACATTAAACAGTGTAGTAAAGGCTATATTAATTAATGACTTAGCACAGCTCTTAAAGACAATGATTATTGGTTGAAATTTTTTTTTAGACAAATTCTAAACAAATATTTTTAGAAAAAATTTTTTAGATATGAAAAATTATATTTTTATAAATTTATTAAAAAATAGAAAAACTTTTTTTTATTTTTTGACCAACAAAATTTGGAAAAAATTTTAGAATTTTTAAAACAAAAAAATTTTTAGGCAAAATAATATGCAATTTTATTTGGACAGTTTTTAGAGAAACTTTCTTTTGACAAATTTTATTTTTATAGACACACCTACACACAAATATATCTCCAGATATATCTACCTATACCGCTACCATAACTATCTATACCACATTGTACTAGTAGGTGAAACAGCTATGTTGCTGTCTTGGGTGCGTGGTGGGAGAGAAGTCTCGTTCTACTTCCTGCCTTCGCATCTCTCTCTCTCTCTCTCTCTCTCTCTCTCTCTCTCTCTCTCTCTCTCTCTCTCTCTCTCTCTCTCTCTCTCTCTCTCCCCTCTCTCTTCCCCACCCCTTCCCCTCGTCCACGTGGCAGGGAAGGGGCAGCTGACGAAGCCATCCCATGACCCTCCCTTTGACTACCACCACCACCACCACCACCACCACCACCACCACAACCACCACCAACACACTCACCTCCACAACCACCACCACCACCACCACCACCACCACCACCACCACCACCACAACCACCACCACAACCACCACCACAACCACCACCACAACCACCACCACGATTGCCACCACAACCACCACCATCACCACCACCACCACCACCGTCAACACCACCACCAGCACCACCAACACCAACACCACAATCACCACCACCATCACCACCACCACCACCACCGTCAACACCACCACCAGCACCACCAACACCAACACCACAATCACCACCACCATCACCACCACTCACCGCCATCACCAACACTACCACCACCAACACTACCACCACCAACACTACCACCACCACCACCACAATCACCACCACCACTTAGAATAATAATAATAATAATAATAATAATAATAATAATAATAATAATAATAATAATAATAATAATAAACATTATCATTATTAAATCGTAGGGAAGTGGAAGGTAATTATTATTGATTTGATAAAAGGAAAGGTTTGCTCTGATTCCTTGGATTAATATTATATTCGATAACAAGCTTTGCGAGTTATACAGCATCACTCTGAATCAAGAACCAGTCACTAGCATCACGCACCCTCTCTCTCTCTCTTTTGAAAAACTATGAAGATTTTCTCTAGAATAATCCAATAATCCAGTCAAGGACCCCGATGTAAATAAGTCAAGGACCACAATGGAATAAAGTCAAGGACCACAATGGAAATAAGTCAAGGACCGCAATGGAAATAAGTCAAGGACCACAATGGAAATAAGCCAAGGACCACAATGGAAATAAGTCAAGGACCACAATGGAAATAAGCCAAGGACCGCAATGGAAATAAGTCAAGGACCGCAATGGAAATAAGTCAAGGACCACAATGGAAATAAGCCAAGGACCACAATGGAAATAAGTCAAGGACCGCAATGGAAATAAGTCAAGGACCACAATGGAAATAAGCCAAGGACCACAATGGAAATAAGTCAAGGACCACAATGGAAATAAGTCAATGACCCCATTGGAAATGAGTCAAGTATCCCAATGGAAATAAGTCACATTGTCTGGATTATCCTGGTGGTTAATTTACCCTATGTATGATAATTGCACTTATGTGTACCTGTACCTAAATAAACTTACTTATACCTAGTCATCAAGAATTACATTTATTTGTCGTAATCATACAACATTAATATAAGAGTACTTGTCTAGCACAAAGAGTGGTGAAGGCTCGATCCTCCGTCGTCTAACCACAGATTTGGATTCCTGGCGAAAAATATTTAGGTTTCCCTCCTATGTTCGTCGATATTTTTACTACCCGAGCGACGAATTATATCCAAAAGTCGCAGGGAAGGTCAAACATCTGGTATCAAGGCTGCCAGTTATGTAAAATATTGGGGAGTGTATCCCCTAGATTAGGTATCAACACTTTGGCGAGGGAGGGGAGAGGGAAGAAAGGAGGAAGGGTGTAGAAAGAGTAGGAGGGATAAGAGGAATAGATTAGGGGGGTGACTGAAATATAGTGGGAGAAAAAAAAGATGAATGGAAAAGAATTGGAAATATTAAGATTGAAGAAAAAGAGCAATAGACAAACGAAAGGGTTGGAAGAACGGATGAGAGATAGATGGTGAAGTGGAATGGATTAAATAAGAAATGGAGAAAGAGAGACTGAGAGAAAATGGGAAATATACAATAAGGAAGACTGGGGAGTTATAAGATGACAATTACAGAGAAGTTAGATGGTGTAAACTCTCATGATAAGGGGACACGGGGAAGTTATGTAGGTGGCTGGAAATAAGGGAAGATAAGAAGTGAAAGAAGGCGGATGCTGTGAATTGCAGGAGCATGAAAAAGCTCGAGGAGAGGGAGAAAGTGAAGCTTTTATTGAAGCAAATACTCTGAGGAGCCTTAAAAAGGTTTTACTGATGAGTGCAAATGATTTGTGTTGGTGAGGCTTAATCACGGCGATTCTTCTGGTCTTACGTTGTCCAAAGAGAACTCTAAATGCAGTGTGTTACCTAACGTAAATAGAACCTTATCCCTTTAATTGCTGGACTATGATGTGGTTACAAAAAAGTTGTATAAACTGGAAGGTGACTTCTTTTTCAACAAGATATTGTAATGTAGCTCAACTCTGGCCAAAAAAAAAAAATAAAAAATAAAAAAAATAAATACAATTCTTGCGTTTCTGATAAGTTCCCAAATTGGAAACGCTGGCATATTTTCAGTATATTTCACAAATTTAATATACTTCGCCTCATCTGTAAACTTTTAACCTGACAATTACACGCCATTCATAATTCATGATGAATTCAGCATTAACATAGAAATGTCCCATGTGCGTCATGTTACAGGTGTGTTTACAAGTATATTACAGGTATGTCACAAGTATACCACAGGTAACACTAATCCTCTCTGAAACAAAAGCTCGTCCAGGAAACTGACGTATTATCAAGGAGGAGAAATAGTACACAAAAGTCTTACTCTCAAATTGCTTAAAAACGGACAAAACTGATTACTTTCTGGCTGGTCTAATTGGGATAGTAATGAGGAGAGGTAAGAAGAAACTTGTATGATTCTCAAGGAGTATAAGAGTCTCACAGAGGCATTAACACGCATCTACGTACATCCTGTTAGTAAAACTGACTTATAGCTGCCACAATTATATTAAAACGAACAGATGCCTTTTTAATCCACTAAAACAACCAGGAGAGATTAGATCAAATTTACCACAACTAAAAAGAAAAACAGTGGCTAAAATGCCTTCTCAAATAGATTGAAATAGAGTGAGAATAGACCGAGATGATGAGGCACTGAGATAAAGTGAAAGGAGAAAAGAAAAGGATGATCTTTAGAGAGTAATTCAATAGCCCAAAAAGAGACGAATATGCGAACGAATGGCAACCCTTTTACTTAGACTTAATTAGAATAATAATAACAGAAAAAAAAAAACAAATCCTACGGTCCGGGTCCCCGGCCAGGAAACAACTACGAGTAATTTTGAGAAACACAGGTGGCAGTTACAGGTAATGATAATAAAAAATAAACCTGAAACCTGATACACATTTTCATGTCCAGGTATAGATGATGATACATCGACTCACCAAAATATCAGATCTGAGAGTGATCTGATCTTTTGGTGACAGGGAAATCAGCCAAAAATAATCACAGGTTCGAGAGAGAAGCTGTGTGTTCATGGTAAACTTGAGGAAAACAAAAGTAATTAAAAGGTCAGATCCCGTAGCTTGATTGCTAGCGCACTCAGCTCACACACTGAGGTCCGTGGTTCGATCTCCTGTACGAGTGGAAACATTAGGACGTGTTTCCTTAAGGCACCTGCTGTCCTTGTTCGCCTAGCAGTAAAACAGGTACCCGGGTGTTAGTCGACTGGTATGGGTCGCATCCTGGAGTCAAAATTAACCTAATTTGGCCGAAATGTTCAGCTAACAAGGGGTTTTCTATATAGTATGTCACTGATGTCAGTTAGGTCTGTACATGTTGTACACATACTTGCAGAAATAAAGATTATTGTTGTTATTATTATTATTATTATTATTATTATTATTATTATTATTATTATTATTATTATTATTATTATTATTATTATTATCAACATCATCATCTAAGATGTTTGTACCAACAAACTCGACAAAGCTCTTCTGTACTATTACAAATACTCATTATTAATGAGTGTCATAAAAGACGAGTGAAGGGCAGTGAGCCAGGCACTCACAGTGAACCAGGCACTCACAGTGAGCGAGGCACTCACAGTGAACTAGGCACTCACAGTGAGCCAGGCACTCACAGTGAGCCAGGCACTCACAGAATACAGGAACAACGGGCGAGGGATGCTGCTAGTGCAGGTGGTGGTCGTCTTGATGCTAATATTATTATTGGCTATTATTGTAGTGGTGATGGTGGTCGTGGTTCTAGCATTGCTATAAGGGGTTATAGTTGTGGTGCTAATGTTATTATTAGTGGTTATGGTTGTGGTGGTAGTGCTGGTATTATTGCTAGTGGCTATGGTAGTGCTAATACTGTTATTAGTGATTATGGTGGTATTGGAGGTGATTACAGTCTTGGTGGGGCTTATATTGCTATTAGTGGCTATGTTGATGGCGGGGGCAGTAGCAATTCTACTTACAAAATACAAAATAATAATATCGTGGCTTACCTTTAGATTATCTGTAGCCACTTCGAGAAATGACTTCCCCCTCGGCCGGTTCCAGACTAGACTAATTATGGTCCTGGACGAGCTGAAATCATGTTCAGCTTTCATTACCAACTTGTAGGTTAGTTGTGAATCCCATCACACAATCCTGCTGACTTCTGAAACGAAAAACAGCCAGGAGAAACATAACTAAATGCTGTCCAGAAACGTCCCCGGGGGCCTGGCCCATGATTAGTACCTCCTGGCTGTTACTGCTGGCCGCACGCAGTCCAAAATGCTAACAACAGCCCGGTTGGTTAAGGACTGACTTTAGAACTTTATTTAGTTCCTTCTTGAAGACAGCTATGGATCTATTAGCAACCCCCACTTATGTATGATGGGAGGCTATTGAACAGACTTGGGCCCCTTACACTTATTGTGTTGTCTCTCACTGTAATCAAAGCAACTTCTGCATTTCATTGGAGGTACTATATTTGCATCGTCTATCGAACCTTTTGCTATTGAAGGGAGTAATTTCAGTGTGCAGATTTTGGACCGGTCCCACTAGAATTTTCCAAATGTAAATTATGATGTATCTTTCTCTCCTGCGTTCCAAGGGGAACAGGCCTTGACAGAACTTATTCATGCATTAAGAGGTCTGTTTACATTTTCTAGATCCACCACTTCGCCTGCCTGAAAGGAGCTGTTAGTGTACGGCAGCATTCCAGTCTAGAGAGAATTGTTCCAGCAACAGTATTGTAGGCTATTTGTGAATTATTTAAGCCAGGTATTATGCTTTTTGTGAGTTTTTGTCAGTCACCGAATTATGAGATTTTATGAATTGTTCCTACAACAGCAATATAGGTTATTTTTAAGTTGTTCCTGCAATAGTATCGGAACTTTTAGTCTCGCCATCACTGTTTTGGTTGGCTTGGTGACTGGAGCCTAAACTCCTACGTAATAATTTTGATATTCGAATATGTTATTTGACTTCTTGCGTTGTGAATATTATAATTAATGACGGCTGGGCTTGACACCATCACTTTCATTGATTGGCTCACCAGACTGACCGCTCACCCACGCCATTCCGTATACACATTTGTGGGAAATATTTTTCGCAGTTCACCCCCGTCCTTTCCCAACATTCAGAACCCCTCTCTTTTGCCTATTCCTGGTCCTCGCCACCCCCACATCTCCACTCCCCCGTCACCTCTATGTGAATATCTGCTTTTGTTGTCACTCTATTCATTATTCATCTCGGCGACCTATTCATTCCCGGCCAGCAGAGGTTTCTCTAACGTTCACAAATGCAGGGAAACACAGCCGGGACTGATGTCAACTCCACCAGACTGGTTCCTGCTGCTTCGGGGACCCAGCCGTCAAATCACCACCACTGCCACCACTCGTCCAGCTTCCACAGATACTTCTTCAACCCCCACAACCACTTGTACAACCATAATTTCCACCACAGCCACCACCAAGACAACCGCAGCCACCAGTACAACCATCATAAGCACAACAACCACAACCACCACCACCACCACTATCACCACCACCAGCACGATAACTTCAACCACCATTACACCCATCATCAGCACCACCACAATCCCAGCCACCTAGACAACCAACGCCTGTACCCTCACCATTACCACAACTACATATACCATCACCACACATACTACAACCACAGTCACAACCACTACGACAGAATGACTCCACATCCAGCCCGTCTGTTTACTCCTGCCATTTATAAAAACAGACAATTTTATTCCCTTTAAATTACCCCGGCAAGTCTCTCTTGGCTTAACAAACTCCGGGAGCTCAGTGCAAGTGTTGGGGAGGAGAATAATCAGCTGTTAGCTGTCACACTGCATACTTGGCTACCATAAAACTCGCTCATCCTCATCCCTTTCAACACAAAACCTACTATAAACTTCTGTCGGAACCCCAACCGCTCGTAACTTGTGCCTCACATGTGGTGGTGGTGGTGATGGTGGTGGTGGTTTCGGTTGTGGTGGTAGTGGTGGGGTGATGGTGGTGATGGTGGTGGGGTGATGGTGGTGGCTGTGGTGGTAGTGGTGGGGTGATGGTGGTGATGGTGGTGGGGTGATGGTGGTGGTTGTGGGGGTGATGGGGGGATGATAATGGTGGCTGTGGTGGTAGTGGTGGGGTGATGGTGGTGGTGATGGTGGTGGAGGCGGTGGTGGTGTTAGGATGATGGTGGTGATGGTGGTAGTGGTGGGGTGATGGTGGTGGTTGTGGTAGCGGGGTGATGGTGGTGATGATGATGGAAATGGTGGTGATGGTGGTGAGGGTGGCGTTGGAGGTGGTGGTGGTGGTGGTGGTGGTGGTGGTGGTGGTCTGAATATCTTTATCTGTAAACGTTTCGCCATCGAATGTGTGCATTACTTCTGAACCCTTTGTAGACGACAGAGGATACTCTATTTGACAGGTATCCTATTATCCAGCAGAGTAAGCTACCACCAATATTCATTTTGACTAGTTCATGTAATATAACGGTTCAGAGAGAGCAAGGGTGTAAGGAAACCTGGAACCCAGCGATAATGAGGAGACTGCTATATCACCAGTTAGCAACGCAACTCCCTGCGGTGTTTACCATGACTGGGGAACAAAACAAGGATGTGGAATGGTTTCAACTAGTGAGGAGATATTACGGGGTCGCACTTTGCCCTTGTGATGCCGTCTTCTGGGAAAGAGACAGCACAGGTGTGTTGGTAGAGTGAAGGAAGCTGATAAAAAAGAAGCTACCAGGCTAATGTTAAGACTTGTGATTTTTGGCTTCGCACCTCCGAGCGAGAAAAGTTTTTCTTTGGTTATTTAACAAAACTGGATACAGCAACAGTGTGCTGTTCTCTTACTCTATATAAGACAAATATAGTGGAAACAAAAGCTACTCAAGTTTTACAGGATTGGTTTCGAATATATAATAGCAAAATTCTTCAGCCTGAACTGGTAGATTTCAGTAGGGCGACGAAGATATAACGTCCGGTATTCCTCTACAGTGTCAGTAGCAACGGCAGCTGAATAAATTTCCTTCCAGAGGAGCAGGAGTAATTATTACGTGAATTACCATCACTCTGGAGAAAAGGAATTTTTAACGATATCATCCTTATCACAAAGAGAATAATTTAAAGAAAATACACAAACACCGATAAGCAAATACGAAAAAAAGCTCTGAAATTAACTGAACCCTATTCGAGGTGCAATATAAATATCGCATTCTTTCCTCGAGTCATTTAGTCACATACATCATAAAGCAAGTCAAAATAACACCTACGTAATGGGCACCATTAACGTCAAGTGATATTTGATGGGGATTATTTTTCTACTTTCACAATGCTGACAGGAGTAATGACAATTTAGATCTAAACTAAATGAGTATTAATTCCGTAAAGACACGGCAGAAGTTCATCGACACTTTTTTTCCAGAATCAGTACGCTAGACACGCAGTCGCCAATTGAGAGAGAGGGAGAGAGAGATCGCTGCTGGTAAACATTACTACGGTTGGGGATGGTTAGCCACTCAACACGTAATTTACTAAGCTCTTCAACACACCGAGATAAAGCAACGAAAAAAAAGAAGAGAAGTTGATGGTGAAGCAGTAGTCTGGGATGTCTGGTGTGATGGATGTGTTGGGGTGTGGGTGGGAGAGACTGGATGCTGTTTACCTTCCCTTACTCTGTGTACACCGAGGGGTAGGTATCTCTCAGTGTTTGTATACCGAGAGATGTTTATATCTCACTG
>NC_091327.1:14274279-14311779 GCF_038502225.1 Cherax quadricarinatus
ACGTGGTTTTTCATGGGCAGTTTGGAGTCAAATTTCATCCCAAGGATATCAACTTCTTCCCCAGGTGCCAACACCCTCCCATTCATCCTTACTACTGCACCAGCATTACCATCTTGGTGCCTAGAGATCATCATCATTTGTGTTTTCTCAGGTGCAAATGTTACTTGTCATCTATTTGCCCAAGCTGATGCAGCTCTGAGTTGGTGATTGATGTAGCTTAGAGCAGCAGGCATTTCTTCTCTTGGATAAGTGAATGTCAGTGTACCGTCGTCTACGTATGCATGGGATTCTGGGATGAGATGAAGAAGGTCATTGAAGTAGACATTCCATAACAATGGTCCCAGAGCACTTCATTGTGGAACACTTGCCCCGATAGGATGTCTTGCTGATTCTGTTCCATTGAGAACTACCCTTAGAGATCTACCATGAAGGTAATCACTGAGGAGACATAGCGTAGAGCCTGCAATTCCCAGAGTTTGCAGGTTTGCTAAGAGGCCCTGGTGCCACACTCGGTCGAAAACACCAGCAATGTCCAGTGCTACCACACAGCTGATTTTGGATTCATCCAGTGACTGGTGCCACTTAGTAGATAGGTTTAACAACAGATCAGAAGCAGAGTAGCCTTTCCTAAAGCCATATTGAAGGTCACAAAGTAGTGAGTGGCAGTCAAAAAACTTTGTCATTCGTCTTGAGATTATTGTCTCAAGGATCTTACCAGTGATTGACAGAAGTGACACTGGTCTGTAGTTGCTGATTTCTGCTCTGCTCTTCTTTTTGTGAACAGGGACTACATTTGCCTCTTTCCACAGAGAAGGTCATTTACACTGTACTAGGCAGTGCTGAAAGATGCGAGTTAGAGGTGTTGCTAGCTGGTCTCTCTCTCTCTCTCTCTCTCTCTCTCTCTCTCTCTCTCTCTCTCTCTCTCTCTCTCTCTCTCTCTCTCTCTCTCTCTCTCTCTCTCTCTCTCTCTCTCTCTCTCTCTCTCTTTCTCTCTCTTTTACATAGAGTTTTACAGGATTAAGTTAAAGATTCCTAACTTTATTTACAAGCTAAGAGCTGTTACCTACATCAACTAATTTAAAAGCCTTTTTATTGTTGTGAGACATACAAATAGGAATGAGGTTGGAGCCATCTGTGGGCCAGCAATCTAATTTGATCAACTGACTTTATTTCTCTGATATCATTATGATTTATGAACATGTTCCAGACTCGAGTCATCCTGGGAATAATTAATCTCAGATGAAGCTATATCCTGGAGAAGGTTACAGTCAGAGTAAAGTTGCTTGCTGCCCGTCTTGTTGTGTAGAAGCTCACTTCTCGCTGTCCTCAGAGTGGAGCCAAGTGTGGTACTCTGACAATATTCGCCTTGCACGTAACAGTAATGCCGCGCACATCCCTCCGGTGTTGAAGTCTCTGTCTCTCTGTCCGTCTGCCTGTCTCTCTCTCTCTCTCTCTCTCTCTCTCTCTCTCTCTTTACAAAGGGAATGACAAGGTTAGGTTAAGGATCCCTAGCTTAATTGACTGGCTATTTACATGTTAAGGATTCCTAACTTTATTTACAAGCTAAGAGCGTTTACCTACATAATCTCTCTCTCGCTCTCTCTCTCTCTCTCTCTCTCTCTCTCTCTCTCTCTCTCTCTCTCTCTCTCTCTCTCTCTCTCTCTCTCTCTCTCTCTCTCTCTCTCTCTCTCTCTCTCTCTCTCTCTCTCTCTCTCCCTTCTCTTCTCTTCTCTTCCCACGGCAATTGTATCATCCGGTAGTTGTAAAGGTGAACGTGAAGACTGAGATGAAGGAGGGGAGTGACTTTGCCTAGAAGCAGGAGTGCTGGAATCGGAATGAGTGAGATCAGAATGATAACAAGAAAATGGCAGGGAGGAAGAAGCTGGGTAGAAGCTACGAGGGACGAGATACTGCCGGGAAGATAAGAAGAAAGGGTAGGTAGGAATGTAGACAAAGATGACAAAGATGTGATAGTGGAGAGATAGAGGTGGGAGAGGCTGATGGAACATTTTGAATGGGTAGATTGGTGGAAGAGTCAGTTGTGATGGGGATTTTTTATTTAACAAAACTGGATCCATCAGGAGTGTGCTCCTATCCTATAATAGCGACACAGTGGCATCCAAAATTAACTATGTTTTACAGTCATGTTATATTCCATCACGTATGGAGGGCTTCATACAGAGTGTTGAAATCTTTCAGCCACAGCTGGGAGACTTCTTTAAGACAATGAGGATATCGTCAAGTAATCCAGTAAAGATTCAAGAACAGCACGAGCTTCAGATATTTCTTTCCAGCATTCCACTTGGGAATTGCCACTCCTCAGGATCGGATATCCATGGAACAGGAGAAATACAATTCTATGTTAATGTTAACAATAGGAATCCCTCCTACATGTACTTGACGTGTTGGGCGCTTTTCTTCAACCTTATTCCATTAAACAGGTAAAAATACCCCAGTGAACATAGGAAATAAAACCTGCGCACTTTCTTGTGCTTACAGACATCTTCAGAGGAAGATTTATGTGTAAACACATGAAACCATTCACATTTTATAACCTATTTTTCACAGTGGTATTTTTCACTGAGGTATTTTTACATATTTGCAATCACGCGTTTTATTGTGATTTCTTTCATCCCATTATACATATGCAGGTGGTAAGGTGTGCATTAT
The DNA here is from genome assembly GCF_038502225.1 of Cherax quadricarinatus. Taxonomy (NCBI): domain Eukaryota; kingdom Metazoa; phylum Arthropoda; class Malacostraca; order Decapoda; family Parastacidae; genus Cherax; species Cherax quadricarinatus. The sequence goes on from NC_091327.1 coordinate 14,276,950, forward strand.
AGATATGCAGATATATATATGCTCGGAAATGGAAAACATTAGAATAAGGGGGACGGGGTGTAACTTACAAGTTGAAAGGAGGAGGTTACGCTGATAGTCTGATAGTTTACGTAGTGTTCATTAGTGACGCATACAACTTCCGGCGCTACAAAGCGTTAACCCATCACGCACCTGCACTTAGGGAAGGGAAGTTGAGGGACGGGGAGGTGAGGAAGGGGAAGTGAGAGAAGGGGAGGCGAGGAAGGGAAGGTGAGGAAGGGAAGGTGAAGGAGGTGCAAATGGGAAATGGGGAGAATGGAGTGAGGCAACTGTGTTTAAAACAATGCTTTAAACACTGGATACACTGTCTGCTTATGGAAATAAGTAATTATATTCTATAAGTTAGTAATTCTCAAACACTTTAAATCTGAAAAAAAATATAATGTTTGGCCACATTTGGGCATAATCAAGTACATGATAAAGTCCCTCTGTGGATACTAAAGTAAAAAAAAAGTGGGTAATAAAATCCCACTTTGGGTAATAATGTCCCACTGTTGGTGATAAAATCCCACTGTAAATGAAGTCGTATAATAAAGTGTTTTCTGCTTAAATGCTTTTGACTGATCACTTTTTTGTTTACAACAATGTCTCTGTCTGCTGATATAAACCGTATTTCAGATATTATTTATGTACGCTTTAATTGTAAGCTTTTTTTTTTCTTTTTTTTCTTTTGGGTAAACATTACCTTCTTTCCTTCATGAATATTTTGTCTAACAATAAGCCTGGTCGATTACACTCAGGCATTTTCATGCGCATACATACCTACACACACACACACACACACACACACACACACACACACACACACACACACACACACACACACACACACACACACACACACACACACACACGTTCAGGACTCTGAACACTGCAAACACTGTGTACGTTAGGCCCGTGTTGGAGTATGCAGCACCAGTTTGGAACCCACACCTAGCCAAGCACTTAAGGAAACTAGAGAAGGTGCAAAGGTTTGCAACAAGACTAGTCCCGGAGCTAAAGGGTATGTCCTACGAGGACGACCTGACGACACTGGGGGACAGAAGAGATAGGGGGGAACATTTATAACGGCATGTAAAAATACTGAGAGGAATCGACAAGGTGGACAGAGACAGGATGTTCCAGAGATGGGACACAGCAACAAGGGATCACAGTTGGAAGTTAAAGATTCAAATGAACCACAGGGATGTTAGGAAATATTTCTTCAGTCATAGAGTTGTCAGGAAGTGGAATAGTTTGGGAAGTGATGCAATGGAGGTAGGATCCATACATAGCTTTAAGAAGAGGTATGATAAAGCTCATGGAGCGGAGAGAGTAACCGAGTAGCTGTCAGTGGAGAGGCGGAGCCAAGAGCTGTGACTCGACCCCTGCAACCACAACTAGGTGAGTACACACACACATATACACACACACACACACACACACACACACACACACACACACACACACACACACACACACACACACACACACACACACACATTATTGTGCATATTTCACTCCCTGACTTAAGTCCTATGTACTATATCTCTTGCTGTTTTTTTCATTCTTCATCTTCCAACTTATTCTTTCATCCTTCTCATCCTCTCTTCACAAACCCTTTCCATCAGTCTCTATCCTCGTCACTTATTTCTGTCGTTTGTAAATCTATCCTCATACCACTCCATATCTCCTATCTTCTCTGCGTCTGAGCCCTTTTATTCTCCCTCTCTTCCTTTCTTCTCTTTGTCTGTTATTACTACCCCTTCCACTCTTTCTATTCTATTCCATCCTTTTCTCGTCCTCCTCGTCTCTGTCGATATATCTACATCCTTCTTACCCCTCCTTCTTATTACTTCTCACCACTTCTCCTTTTCCACATACTTCCCTTACACCCCGTCTCACCTTTCCTTGTAATCCCTCCTTTTAACCCCTCCTACTCGCTCTTCCTCGCTCTTCCTTCTCGACCTTTCTTCTCACCCTTCCTTCTCAAACCTCCTTCTCCAGTCTCTCGTCAAGCTCCTTCAACAAGCTGGGTGAACCTGGTGTTTAAACGCGTCAAGAATGGCCTCTCCTTACCTTAAGGGGAAATAATTATTTCCAATTATCACTATTGTGGCACCGAGAATGCTTAGTCATTTGATACCTCTCCCTCCTCCTTCCCCTTTATCCCTTTACTCCCCATACCCTTCTCCTTGCCCTCCCCCTCCCCTTTGATACTGCCACTCCTCGCTGTCTACCTGTAGGGTGTTCCGGGGGTCAACGCACCCGCGGCCCGGTCCTCGACTAGACCTCCCGGTGGATGAGGGCATGATCGACAAGGCTGTTAATGCTGGCAGCACGTAGACCTACGTACGAACTACAGCCCAGCTGAGCGGGTACTGACTACAGGTATCTGTTCAGTTTCCTCTTGCAGTCAGCCAAAGGTCTACTGATAATTCCTTCTATGTATGATGGGAGGCTGTTAAATACTCCTGGCCCCCCAGACTCTTACTGAAATTTTCCCTAACTTGTGTAAATTATTCCCTTCTCTTTCAATATTTTCTCATCTGTTAGCGGGTTGCACTCTTAACCTTCTCCATTAACTCTTCCAATAGTGGAATGCTAATCAGGGGATGGCATCGTCTGTGACCATCTTTATTATCTGTGGCCTGTTTGTTTTATTCTCTCTGTCTCTCAAATTGTTGAAACACATTCCTGTATGAAAACATTTAGAATGACAGGGACCTCGTGGACGCTTAGGTGATTTAGATGTCTCAGAATGTCACATCTTGTACAGCAGTCGGATAATGAGATTAAGAAAATATTGTTTTAACAAATTTAATATAATATAAAAAAAACAATCTCTAAAACTTACATAGCCAAAAATCAGTTTTCCCTTTTACGTACTTTTTCAGGTAAATGAAAAAAAGGAGAATAGAGAAGTTAACCGTACCGTGGCTAAAATAATTTTCAACAAGTAATTCGAGAAGAAACGTTGGTTACTGTTCGGTCGATCTCGATCGAATAATGAATCATAACGGACAGATAGTCTTGATTCCATCAGCAAATAGCGGGTTAGTTGTGAATCATGAGTTAAGTTGACCTACGTAGCCCCACAGAACCGAGCAGTCTTGAAACTATCCAGAACAAGCAAAGACCAGATAATTGGTGGCAGGATCCCTTCTGTGACCCTGGGCTGCAAGGCCTAACCCAGGGTCTGTGAGGGGAAGCTACCATCAATGATCACTAAATCCTGCTCTCAGGTGATTGATTATTATATCTTGTCAAATAAAATAAATAGCTCTCTCCCGATGGTTTGTGTGTGTGTGTGTGTGTGTGTGTGTGTGTGTGTGTGTGTGTGTGTGTGTGTGTGTGTGTGTGTGTGTGTGTGTGTGTGTGTGTGTGTGTATGTGTGTGTATGTGTGTGTGTGTGTGTGTGTGTGTGTGTGTGTGTGTGTGTGTGTGTGTGTGTGTGTGTGTGTGTGTGTGTATGTGTGTGTGTGTGTGTGTGTGTCTGTGTGTGTGTGTGTGTGTGTGTGTGTGTGTATGTGTGTGTGTGTGTGTGTGTGTGTGTCTGTGTGTCTGTCTGTCTGTCTATCTGTCTGTGTGTATGTGTGTGTGTGTGTGTGTATGTGTGTGTGTGTGTGTGTGTGTGTGTGTGTGTGTGTGTGTGTGTGTGTGTGTGTGTGTGTGTGTGTGTACACATGAATGCGTGTACCTACATACATGAATCTTTACACTAATTTGTATATGTTTTCTAGCACTTGTACGTATATAAACAAACCAATAAAATCGTATTCTTATGTAGATCAGAAATTAAATATTCCATTTATAACCGACAGTTCACACATTTCCTTTAAGTTACCATTACCTGCTTGTAAGAGTATTTATTATCCAGCTCCTCTCAGGCAACCAATAATCTTGTCTCGACGTTTATCTAGTGGTTTTTTTTTTTGTGTGTGTGTGTATGTGTGTGCTATGAATTATTTCAGCCACTGTATTTACTTATAATCATTCAGCTCCTCATTTTCTTTTAGTAAATAATATATAAATACTATGAACACGTGTTAGTATCACTGTGAGTCATGCAAATCCGTACTCAGATTTACCTTGGATGAGGAAGTCACTGAACTCTTTTGAAGCATTTTTCATCAATCAGTTTATATTCGTTTTTTATACATTTTGATAAACAATAATTTCACTCTGGCCAATGGAAAGTTAGGATACTGGAAAATGTTAAATCATAGCATCCTCCTTGGGGCCAATGAAGTTTATGAATACAGTTTCCTAATGCAGTTACTTCACACAACTTGAAACATCGGCTACAGCATCTTTCATCATGAGATGTTGTCGATGAGTCAACGCGTCCTTCTCAATGAAGGTCATTAAGGCTAATATCTAATATCTTCTTGATACCTCGGCCGCAAATGACAGGCAAGGAGAGGGCAATAGGGAGCCGGAGCAGGCCGCAGGGAAACTTAGGGGCCGTAGGGAAGCTGAGGGGGGTGGGGACTCTTGGAGGATGGAGAGGGAGGGAAGCAGATGAGGGAGAGCCAAACTAGGCCTTTTTCTCTCCCCTAATGAGCTGTGAGTCTCCCCACACAGAAGTGCTGGCCACACGAGAGGCATTCCCAATGAGGATCGATTGCGTGTTCCTCTCTCGTCCCTTGTTTCTTCCTCAATTTTCTGTTTAAATACTTTCTCCTTTTTTAACCAGATCATTTTCAACTTTCCAACTTCTTTTACTGAACTTTCATGCATTCTGTCTATGCGCAAATTTACTTCCTTGCTTCCTATTTATATTCCTCTTTTTCTATTCTCCATACAGCCTCTTGCCTTGTATTCATTTTATTAAATATCAAGTTTTTCTCTATCCACTTACAAATCATTCACCTGCACAACTTTTAAGTCCAAGCTTGAAGTTCCAGCTTGGAAAGCTGAGGTAGGGTGATCCAGTGGTGAGGATAACAGCTAGTGAACCGCTGTACAAGTAAAGGACTCTCCTCAACCACTCATCATTGTTCCCTGGCTGGTGTTCTAGTAGTGGTGGTGAACATCAACCACTAAACATTGTTCCCTGGCTGGTATTCTAGTAATGGTGGTGAACATCAACCACTAAACATTGTTCCCTGGCTGGTGTTCTAGTAGTGGTGGCGAACATCAACCACTAAACATTGTTCCCTGGCTGGTGTTCTAGTAATGGTGGTGAACATCAACCACTAAACATTGTTCCCTGGCTGGTATTCTAGTAATGGTGGTGAACATCAACCACTCATAATTCTTCCCTGACTGGTGTTCTAGCAGTGGTGGTGAACATCAACCACCAAACATTGTTCCCTGGCTGGTGTTGAAGTAATGGTCACCACCACTGCACCTTTACTGCACGTATAAGTTCTGTCAAGCACCTTAACTACTGGGAACGCTTGGAAGCACTTGACTTGTACTCGTTGGAACGCAGGAGGGAGAGATATATCATAATCTACACTTGGAAAATCTTGGAAGGAATGGTCCCAAATCTGCACACAGAAATCACTCCCTACGAAAGTAAAAGACTGGGCAGGCGATGCAAAATGCCGCCAATAAAAAGTAGGGGCGCCATTGGTACACTAAGAGAAAACACCATAAGTGTCCGGGGCCCAAAACTGTTCAACAGCCTCCCATCAAGCATTAGGGGAATTGCCAATAAACCCCTGGCTGCCTTCAAGAGAGAGCTGGACAGATACCTAAAGTCAGTGCCGGATCAGCCGGGCTGTGGCTCGTACGTTGGACTGCGTGCGGCCAGCAGTAACAGCCTAGTTGATCAGGCCCTGATCCATCGGGAGGCCTGGTCATGGACCGGGCCGCGGGGGCGTTGATCCCCGGAATAACCTCCAGGTAACCTCCAGGTAACCACTACTTTTTTTTCACCCCTGATCTAATGAAAACATGTCTTCTTCTGTTTAGCAGTAATAAATGAGAAGGGGAAAGTATGTCCTTGTCCTGACATTTTAGCTTCTTCAATGACATGCATAATTTACAAGAAGGTAATAAAAATTAATTTTCATTTAATATTTGCTTGTTATTTGCACTCACATCAATCGTAAACAAACCTGGTGAAGGAAAAATAACAAACGAAGCATGTAAGTCTATATGCTCATCTACAAACAAGATAAATATCCCCATGTCTATATAAATATAATCCAATCCAACACTTGGTCTGCCCGTGAAAATAAGCCAATGAGAGAGTAAGTAGAACTACGTCTGTGTTTACCTTCAAATACCGTCCTTTCTCCCCCCCCCCCATCCCTCCTCCAAGTGATTAGAATTACACGGGTGTCCGAATTCTGACTGGAAATGAGTCAGTGCGTCTGACTGGATACGAGAGTAATGATTGTAACTTTTCCTCGCTGCTATTATGTCCCGTGTAAAACCATTAAACAGTTTACAGGCTTTCATTAGTTCCACGTTGTTTGACCTCTGATGGACGGACGCCTTGCTTGTGTAGCCCACGAAGGTGGCAGGGGGAAGGCCAGAGGGCCAGTCAAGCTCTCGGCCAGGAGAAGGAAATGCATTTCTTTATCAAACAAAATTGGGATACTTCAGAAGAGTTCTTCTGTCCTATTCTATATGATAATGACATTGGGAAAGTCAACAGTGTAATGACATAGTGGGAAAGAAAGTCAACAGTGTTCATGTTGTATTCCATTCTAGAGGACGAAAGAGGAATTGGGGAAAGGTGGGAGAGAATGATAGGGGTTGAGAGAGAAAGACTTGCGAAAGAAGGTACTATGGGCAAGGTAGTATAAAGGATGAGGATATGAAGAGAGAGAGAGAGGAGACAAAAAAGCTAAACAAAAGGCAATTAACGGAGAGCAACGAAAAATGAAATGTACACACAAGTAAATTTGATAATTCAAGAATAACAGGTAAACTGATAGATGACTAGACAATGAAATATATTACGGTAATATTTAAAAAATATTATAGAAAATACTTGGACTAAAACATCGCAAACAATAATCGATGCAAAGCAACAAACCATTTTAACACAAATATGATATGCAAGTAAGAGAGATCTGTATATTTGGGCTTTAAACAAACAAACAAAAAAATAGCAGGTGATTGGGTTTTCTAATGAGGCTAAAATATTCAAATTTATCCTGTCAGTGTCTCATATATGTGTCAAATTATTTTTTACTTTCCGGTAAGTACAATAATTTTGGGTAACTGGATAAAATATTAAGATGAGAAAAATCAAGTTAAATCTTATATATTTTACGCGAGATTGATATTACTAAGAATTTCAATATATTTTAAGAATTCATCGATAGAGAATATTTTGGAAATTATCCCCTCAGGGAAGGTTCCTTGATGTTGGTGAGGGGCTCTTGATTTAGGGAATTGGATCTATGCTCCAGTTCCCCGAATTAAGCCTGAATGCCTTCCACATCCCCCCCCCCCCCCAGGCGCTGTATAATCCAACGGGTTTAGCGTTTCCCCTTGATTATAATAATAATAATTTGGAAATTATAAAACATGGAGAGTGTAAAAGGTAAATTATTGTAGTGGATTAAAGATTACATTTGTGCAAGAAATATGCAAGGAATTTTGTAAATAAAAATGCCAGGAGTGTGGCTACAGATACACACACACACACACACACACACACACACACACACACACACACACACACACACACACACACACACACACACACACACACACACACACACACACAGGGACGGGAAATCCTGTGTCACAAACCTACTGGAGTTCTATGACATGGTGACAGCAGTAAGACAAGAGAGAGAGAGGGGTGGGTGGATTGCATTTTCTTGGACTGTAAGAAGGCGTTTGACACAGTTCCACACAAGAGATTGGTGCAAAAACTGGAGGACCAAGCAGGGATAACAGGGAAGGCACTACAATGGATCAAGGAATACTTGTCAGGAAGACAGCAGCGAGTCATGGTACGTGGCGAGGTGTCAGAGTGGGCACCTGTGACCAGCGGGGTCCCGCAGGGGTCAGTCCTAGGACCAGTGCTGTTTCTGGTATTTGTGAACGACATGACGGAAGGAATAGACTCTGAGGTGTCCCTGTTTGCAGATGACGTGAAGTTGATGAGAAGAATTCACTCGATCGAAGACCAGGCAGAACTACAAAGGGATCTGGACAGGCTGCAGACCTGGTCCAGCAATTGGCTCCTGGAGTTCAATCCCACCAAGTGCAAAGTCATGAAGATTTGGGAAGGGCAAAGAAGACCGCAGACGGTGTACAGTCTAGGGGGCCAGAGACTACAAACCTCACTCAAGGAAAAAGATCTTGGGGTGAGTATAACACCAGGCACATCTCCTGAAGCGCACATCAACCAAATAACTGCTGCAGCATATGGGCGCCTAGCAAACCTCAGAACAGCATTCCGACATCTTAATAAGGAATCATTCAGGACCCTGTACACCGTGTACGTTAGGCCCATATTGGAGTATGCGGCACCAGTTTGGAACCCACACCTAGCCAAGCACGTGAAGAAACTAGAGAAAGTGCAAAGGTTTGCAACAAGACTAGTCCCAGAGCTAAGAGGTATGTCCTACGAGGAGAGGTTAAGGGAAATCAACCTGACGACACTGGAGGACAGGAGAGATAGGGGGGACATGATAACGACATACAAAATACTGAGAGGAATTGACAAGGTGGACAAAGACAGGATGTTCCAGAGATTGGACACAGTAACAAGGGGACACAGTTGGAAGCTGAAGACACAGATGAATCACAGGGATGTTAGGAAGTATTTCTTCAGCCACAGAGTAGTCAGTAAGTGGAATAGTTTGGGAAGCGATGTAGTGGAGGCAGGATCCATACATAGCTTTAAGCAGAGGTATGATAAAGCTCACGGCTCGGGGAGAGTGACCTAGTAGCGATCAGTGAAGAGGCGGGGCCAGGAGCTCGGACTCGACCCCCGCAACCTCAACTAGGTGAGTACAACTAGGTGAGTACACACACACACACACACACACACACACACACACACACACACACACATACACACACCGTGTACGTCAGGCCCATAGTGGAGTGTGCAGCACCTGTTTGGAGCCCGCAATTGATCAAGCACGTCAAGAAATTAGAGAAAGTGCAAAGGTTTGCGACAAGGTTAGTTCCAGAGCTAAGGCCTGACGACACTGGAGGACAGGAGGGATAGGGAAGACACGATAACGACATACAAAATACTGCGTGGAATAGACAGGGTGGACAGAGACAAGATGTTCCAGAGATGGGACACAGAAACAAGGGGTCACTGGAGTTTACCTGGAGAGAGTTCCGGAGGTCAACGCCCCCGCGGCCCGGTCTGTGACCAGGCCTCCTAAATCTGACCATCCCCCAGGATGCGACCCACAACGGTCGACTAACACCCAGGAACCCTTTTACTGTAGGTGAACAGAGGCAATGAGTGTAAGGAGACTTGCCCATGTGTCTCGACCTGCCCAGGAAGTTGAAGACTCAGATGAGCCACAGGGATGTTAGGAAGCATTTCTTCAGTCACAGAGTGGTTAGGAAGTGGAACAGCCTGGCGAGCGAAGTAGTGGAGGCAGGAACCATATATAGCTTTAAGACGAGGTATGATAAAGCTCATGGAGCAGGGAGAGAGAGGACCTAGTAGCATTCAGTGAAGAGGCGGAACCAGGAGCTGAGTCTCGACTCCTGGAACTACAATTAGGTGAGTACACACACGTAGCGGCCAGTGAAGAGGCGGGGCCAGGAGCTATGAATCGACCCCTGCAACCACAACTAGGTGAGTACAACTAGGTGAGTACACACACACACATACACACAGTCATACCATAATGCACTTACGCCTACCACCGGCCTCTCATTCTTGCACCTATGATACCGTCGATGGTACACCACTCACTGGACCTCACTGTAGGATCCTGAACACGGGACCCGGGCTATTCCCCGGTACACCCCGCTAATCCTGGGTCATAAAATTTAATCCAAACAGAAGGAAGGGGTGGCAGAGAGAGAGAAAGAGAGAGAGAGAGAGAGAGAGAGAGAGAGAGAGAGAGAGAGAGAGAGAGAGAGAGAGAGAGAGAGAGAGAGAGAGAGAGAGAGAGAGAGAGAGAGAGAGAGAGAGAGATTCTCACCGATTTTGCGTTTGTGTTGGCTGTCTCAGCTCCTGGCCCCCGTAAAAGTTATCATTACCGTCCGTATTGGTTCATTGCTTCTGGAGCATTGTCTTAACTGCTTCTTAAACCGTGTAAGGAGTTTACCTGTGTCACTCCATCTAGCTTGTTTCTCTTATTTATCACCTGAAACTTAGGAAATATTTCGTAACGACTTTGTGGCTCATTTGCGGTTTTTACTTCCACCTTCGCCCCCCCCCTCTCCCGTGCCTCGCATTTCAGTCTTTTCCTATTTGTCCTGCCTGGTCACAGGCCTGGTCACAGACCTGGCCGCGGGGGCGTTGACCCCTGGAACTCTCTCCAGGTAAACTCCAGGTAAATCCTCTAATTATTTCCTATACTCTAATCATGTTGTTTCTCTAAGCGTGTCAGTTCAAATTCCATCAGTCTTCCTCACAGTTGAGTCCTCTTAATTCTAGGGCAAATTTGGCTGCAAATCTCTGGACCATCTCGAATTTCTGAACAGGCTTGACCAGGCAGGACTTCATACCAGTAGTGCATACCTCGGCAGGTCTGAAAAAAATTAACAATCTGTAGTCTCTTGCCTCTGGAAATGTACTCCGTCTTTGGTCTTCTCTCCCTTTCCCAAGCTGCAAAATTTTGTACTTATTTGAGTAGAACTCTAGCAGCTACTGGTATGTGTGTACTCAACTAATTGCACTCATCAGGTTGTGATTTTGGGGGCCGAATCTTAGCTCCTGGCCCTGCCTTTCAAATTGCATTCGCCTGCATTATTGGTTCTCTGCCTCTTGGGTCTTATCATACTTATTCTGTAAACCGTGTAATGACTTCGCCTCTGCCACTCCTTCATCAAGATCTTTCCACTTGTTTGTGTGGGATCCTGACTAACTAGCATAGGCCTACATCACATCAAAAGCGAGTGGTGACCCAGCCCTGGAGGTCAGGTTACTAAAGGTCAGCTGGATGAAAGAGGCTGTCTGGAAAAAGCTCCTCCCCTAACAGAGAAAGAACCAATCATTATATAGTAATCATCTGATTGGTCTAAGTTGTTTGTGTGCAAAATTCCCGTGTTGGAGTTACGTCGTTATTATTATTATTATTATTATTATTATTATTATTATTATTATTATTATTATTATTATTATTATTATTATTATTATTATTATTATTATTATTATTACTACTACTATTATTGTTATTATTATTATTATTATTATTATTATTATTATTATTATTATTATTATTATTATTATTATTATTATTATTATTATTATTTTATGTGGAAACTCCAGACCCTTCTGGGTAATACCGAACTTGGGAAATGGAAGATAATCAGGTTCGATCGACGGGAAGGGGATAAAAAACTATAAATCCTTGGATCTAAAGCTTTTCACCAGCGTCAAGGCATCGTCCTTAAATTGATTTGGAAATAACGCGAAGAGCATTTTATTTTCTACGATTTTTAATCATAATTACACAGTCTCTTCCCGTGAAATTAAATGTTTTTAATTATTTTTTACACCTCTGAATTTAGAGGCCAAGAGCTATATTATCTTGGTAATTTTCAAGACAGAACTAGGAAAACCTTTGTATATCAGTGGTATTTTATACTAGCGAGTATGTTAATATGATACTATATGCGGCTTATGGCATATTACTGAGATGACGTTTCGTCCACTAGGGGCGATATGTCGTCTCACCAAGTGAGAAGGAGCCTCTTCTCAGTAAAAAAAAAACATATAAGAAAAACGATCACTGTTATATGAAGTCTCGCACAAGCCTGGTCTAGGACAGGGCCGCGGGGGCGCTGACCCCCGGAACACCCTCCAGGTTGACTCCAGTCAGGTAGACAATGAGCGAAACTTTCGCTGAAATGTCGTGTTACTTCTTGTTTTCTCCCACGCAGATGAAAACAACAGCAAACAACAGTCACTTGTTTCAGGTCAAAGTTTCAGGATCGAAAAGTTTTCCCATAAAAATGGCCTTGTGTTTACTCACTTTTTTTTTTTTTGACTCCTTGTCGATACTTTTTCAAAAGCTAATAATTTTATTGCCACAGTTTGTCGATTATTATATACCCATGATTTATAATTTCTAGTTTGGCATATATTTTTTTGACTCACGAAGTCGTAATGATACGATTGCAAACAAACCATACCACGGGCGGGTTTAGAACCCCGTAAGACTCTGTGATCGCGGGTTCGAACCCCGCCCATGGTATAGTTTATATATTTTTTTCTAATGTTTCCTATTAGTGACTCCCACACTGGCTCTCTGAATTGTTTACGAGTTTTTTGTTATGTAGCATCCTGTTTCCCATGTTGCTGGCACCAAGACTCTTCATTAATCTTATTGTACTCGTTTATTATTATGTATGCTGTATACATTCTATATCATTGAAGTTTCTTGCCGTTTTCTCCGATTTTCAATACGTGGTATTTATCAAATTCTATTATCCATTTATCACTCTATATTCTCAACACAGCCAAGACTTCTAATAAGGATTTATAGTCATGTTGATATCTTTCTTTGCAGTGGAATTTATTCATCGAGCTAATTCATATACTCTAGTTGTTTATTCATTCTGATACCCGGTTAATAAAAATTAACAGGATTATCGTAGAAAATAATATTAATTGTGACTCACCACGGATAATAGTTCACTTAGGAACCTCTAATCTCCTACTAGGATTCACGAACTTAAATCACAGAAGACGCCACTTATCCTTTAAAATCGTTTGTCATTTATTTCTACTACATTCTGTATTTTTTCTTTTAATGAACACTATCATAAGTGATGTCCACCAGAAAAATAACTAATACTATAGCGTACACAACATCTGCCTTCAGATATCGTATATCAAATAAGGGTCTTCAAGTTTATTAAGAGCATTTGTGAGTTTAAATGAGTCAGAATGTGCATCAGTTATTTGGCCATTCGTTTGCTTATTCTGTTACGTTAGTGTTATTAACAGTTGTGCTCTAGTTACTCTCTGTATCATTTTACTCTTATTTCTAAACACAACATGACAGAGACATCGCCCTCCTCTTTCTCCCCCTCTTCCTCCTACTCCTCCTCCTCCTCCTCCTCCTCCTCCTCCTCCTCCTCCTTTAGTTTTACTCTTCCTCTAACATAGCAATATTTATCCCTACAAATTTTTCAACATATTAACCATAATGGCATCTTCAAAACCAATCCAACACCAAAACCAATCCCAACAACACCCAAGTCAATTCAAAATCACCCAAGTAAATCTCAACACCACCAAAACCAATCCCACCATCACCACCGAAATCATGTAGGTGGTTGGGGTAAGTGCTAGCAAAATGGGTGGTGCCTCAAGATCCCCAACCACCACTATAACAACCTCCCCTGATTACCCATTGCCAATCAGTTGTGATGGCAGCCTGTTGACAGTCGTGTTGTGTCGTAATCAGCTGAACTCAGCCAACATGATTCAATCACCTAGTAGGCTTAAAATACTGAGGGTAGCCAACTCTCTACTGTTACCTTAAATATTTATTATTATTATTATTATTATTATTATTATTATTATTATTATTATTAGTAGTAGTAGTAGTAGTAGTAGTAGTAGTTGTAGTAGTAGTAGTAGTAGTAATAGAAGTAGTAGTACTAGTAGTAGTAGTAGTAGTAGTAGCAGTAGTAGAAGCAGTAGTAGTAGTAGTAGTAGTAGTATAGTCATGTCGAAACACTCGACAAATATGGATCATGCATTGCATGGAAAATGGGAGGTAATCAGGTTTGATCAGATAAATGGGATGAGCGGTTCTTATTCCTTGAATAAAGAGCCCTTCATTAGCATCAAGGTCCGACCCTTGAAGGAACTACTGTCACGAATCATGTGACAGTGGAAAGCGTGTCAGGGTTATTCCCTGCGACTCATTTCGAACTGAATGTCAGCTTTCTAGACAGTCTCCGTCAGCTTGGGTGTACTGCAGGAGCGACCTTTTAGTGTTAATCAGCTGTGGCTTCAACAGTTGTGTTTATCATATATATATATATATATATATATATATATATATATATATATATATATATATATATATATATATATATATATATATATATATATACATATATATATATATATATATATATATATATATATATATATATATATATATATATATATATATATATATATATATATAATAATATATACATATACATATATATATATATATATATATATATATATATATATATATATATATATATATATATATATATATATGTATATATATAAATATATAAATGTATATATATATATATATATATATATATATATATATATATATATATATATATATATATATATATATTAGCATTTATGGATTTAGAAAAGGCATGTGATAGAGTGGATAGAGGAGCAATGTGGCAGATGTTGCAAGTATATGGAAAAGGTGATAAGTTATTAAATGCCGTAAAGAGTTTTTATGAGGATAGTGAGGCTCAGGTTAGGGTGTGTAGAAGAGAGGGAGACTACTTCCCGGTAAAAGTAGGTCTTAGACAGGGATGTGCAATGTCACCATGGTTGTTTAATATATTTATAGATGGGGTTGTAAAGGAAGTAAATGCTAGGGTGTTCGGGAGAGGGGTGGGATTAAATTTTGGGGAATCAAATTCAAAATGGGAATTGACACAGTTACTTTTTGCTGATGATACTGTGCTTGTGGGAGATTCTGAAGAAAAAATGCAAAGGTTAGTGGATGAGTTTGGGAATGTGTGTAAAGGTAGAAAGTTGAAAGTGAACATAGAAAAGAGTAAGGTGATGAGGGTATCAAATGATTTAGATAAAGAAAAATTGGATATCAAATTGGGGAGGAGGAGTATGGAAGAAGTGAATGTTTTCAGATACTTGGGAGTTGACGTGTCGGCGGATGGATTTATGAAGGATGAGGTTAATCATAGAATTGATGAGGGAGAAAAGGTGAGTGGTGCGTTGAGGTATATGTGGAGTCAAAAAACGTTATCTATGGAGGCAAAGAGGGGAATGTATGAAAGTATAGTAGTACCAACGCTCTTATATGGGTGTGAAGCTTGGGTGGTAAATGCAGTAGCGAGGAGACGGTTGGAGGCAGTGGAGATGTCCTGTTTAAGGGCAATGTGTGGTGTAAATATTATGCAGAAAATTCGGAGTGTGGAAATTAGGAAAAGGTGTGGAGTTAATAAAAGTATTAGAGAGCAGAAGAGGGGTTGTTGAGGTGGTTTGGTCATTTAGAGAGAATGGATCAAAGTAGAATGACATGGAAAGCATATAAATCTATAGGTGAAGGAAGGCGGGGTAGGGGTCGTCCTCGAAAGGGTTGGAGAGAGGGGGTAAAGGAGATTTTGTGGGCAAGGGGCTTGGACTTCCAGCAAGCGTGCATGAGCGTGTTAGATAGGAGTGAATGGAGACGAATGGTACTTGGGACCTGACGATCTGTTGGAGTGTGAGCAGGGTAATATTTAGTGAAGGGATTCAGGGAAACCGGTTATTTTCATATAGTCGGACTTGAGTCCTGGAAATGGGAAGTACAGTGCCTGCACGTTAAAGGAGGGGTTTGGGATATTGGCAGTTTGGAGGGATATGTTGTGTATCTTTATATGTGTATGCTTCTAAACTGTTGTATTCTGAGCACCTCTGCAAAAACAGTGATAATGTGTGAGTGTGGTGAAAGTGTTGAATGATGAAAGTATTTTCTTTTGGGGATTTTTCTTTCTTTTTGGTTCACCCTGCCTCGGTGGGAGACGACCGACTTGTTGAAATAATATATATATAAATATATATATATATATATATATATATATATATATATATATATATATATATATATATATATATATATATATATATATATATATATATATATATATATATATATATATATATATATATATATATATATATATATATATATATATATATATATATATATATATATATATATATATATATATATATATATATATATATATATATATATATATATATATATATATATACAGAACTCTGAAAGAATAGAAAAAATCTAAGCATTTCATGACTACTCACTTCGTGATAGTTCCTTGATAATGTGAGTAGTCACAAAGCGCTTGGAATTTCTATTCTTTCAGAGTGGTTGTTTTGCACATTCTGAAATAACCTGTTTACTGTGATCTTATTGCATATATATATATATATATATATATATATATATATATATATATATATATATATATATATATATATATATATATATACATATATATATATATATATATATATATATATATATATATATATATATATATATATATATATATATATATATATATATATATATATATATATATATATATATATATATATATATATATATATATACATATATATATATATATATATATATATATATATATATATATATGATAAACACAACTGCATTAAGTAGACTATAAACACAGTCTAACAATCATATGCTGTGCCTCGCTGAGCGTGCTGTGCCTCACCTCCCCGCTGACACACTCCCAGGTATGGAGAGACTCCTTCAGCAGCGCATAGCAGGAGATGGATGCTGCTGAAGACTTGTAAATGGGTCCAGTTTTTGCGACGAAGATTGAGCTGTCAGACCAGTGCCTCCTGATGCCCTTCCTGCTACTACCAGCAGATCCTGCTTCCCTGTCTCTTGCATCCCTCCTTCTCTTCTCCCTTGTGCTTCTTTGAACCCTCCACTCTTGCTTCTCTTCCTTTCAGCCCCCCTTCCCTCTTCCTTCGATTTTTTTTTCACTCTTACTTCCCTCCCTTACATCTTGCTCCCCCCTTCTACATCTTACTTCCCTGCTTTCATCCCTTTCCTTATTGTTTTTCTTAATCTTCATTCATTTTGCACTCCTATTTTCCCATCGCTTCGCTTTCCGTTCCTTTGGCTCCTTTGGCTCACCAATTACCTCCTCTCTTTCTTCTCTACACCCCACCTCGCATCCTCTTGCTTCCCTCCCATTTTTCCATGTTTGTTTCTCATTCTCCTCCACCGCCTCCTTGCCCCCCCTCCCTCTAGCCTCTTCCCTATTCTCGCTTCCTTCTCCCCGTAGTTTATCGGTTTCTGTTTGTTTCCTTTAAAATCTGGACTACATTTCTGTCTTCCAGATCAACGGTAATTATCAAGTATCCATTGATGTGTTGTATATTTATTTCTCTAGTGTGCGCCCTACAGGCTGACCCTCCTCCAGACTCTGTGGCTACCTGGAGGGCATTCCGGGGATCAACGCCCCCGCGGCCCGGTCCACGACCAGGCCTCCCATTGGATTAGGGCCTGATCAACGAGGCTGTTACTGCTGGCCGCACGCAATCCAACGTACGAAGCACAGCCCGGCTGATCCGGCACCATCTTTAGGTATCTGTCCAGCTCCCTCTTGAAGACAACCAGGGGTCTTCCCGTATTGCCCCTTATTGCTGGTGGGAGGCTGTTGAACAGTCTTGGGCCCCGGACACTTATTGCGTTTTCTCTTAGTGTACCAGTGACGCCCCTACTTTTCACTGGGGGTATGTTGCATCGCCTGCCTAGTCTTTTGCTTTCATATGGAGTGATTGCAGTGTGCATATTACGAACCAGTCCCTCCAGAATCTTCCAGGTGTAGATTATGATATATATATCTCGCCTGCGTTCTAGTGAGTACAAGTCAAGTGCCTCCAGGTGCTTCCAGTAGTTAAGATGGTGATAGTGACACATCAAATTACCTTTGATTCACTCAGAAGTTTTTTCACCTCTTACCCTTGTAATGTGTATGGTGTCTTGTACCTGATGATGTACTCTTACCCTTTCGAGTCTAGTGTTTGTTACTCCGCTTCCCTGTGTATATGTCTGCACGCGCCTATTTGTGGTTGCATGAGTCAATTGACGGCTCCTGGCCCCGCCTCTTCACTGGTCGCGTCTAGATCCACTCTCTCCCTGCCTCACAAGCGTTATCGTATCTCTTCTTAAATCTATGTATGGACCCTGCCTCCATTACATCACTCTCCAGACTATTTCACTTCCTGACAAATCTATGGCTGAAAAGAAACTTAGTAACATCCCTGTAACTCATCAAACTCTTCAGCTTCTAATTATGACCCCTTGTTGCTGTGTCCAATCTCTAAAACATTCTGTCTCTCTCCACCTTGTCAATTTCTCTGAGTATTTTGTATGTACTTATCATGTCCTTCCTATTTCCCTGTCCTTCCGTATCGTCAGGTCAATTTTCCTCAACCTCTCCCGTAGGACATACTCTGTGGCTCTGGGACTAGTCTTGCTGCTAACCTTGCTAATTTCTTGACGTGCTTCGCTAGATATGGGTCCCATACTGGTGCTGCGTACACCAATATGGGCCTGACATATGCGAGGTACACATACTTGAACGATTCCTTGATAAGGTGTCGAAATCCTCTGCTTATGTTTGCCAGGCGCCCAGATGCTTCAGCAGTTATTTGGTTGATGTGTGTACTCACTCACCTATTTGCTCACCTATTTGTCGTTGCAGGGGTCGAGTCTTAGCTCCTGGTCCCGCTCCATGAGCTTTATCAAACCTCGTCTTAAAACTATGTATGGTTCCTGCCTCCACTACATCACTTTCAAGGCTATTCCACTGCCTGACAACTCTATGACTGAAGAAATACTTCCTAACATCCCTTTGACTCATGTGAGTCTGTGTGTGTGTGTGTGTGAGAGAGAGAGAGAGAGAGAGAGAGAGAGAGAGAGAGAGAGAGAGAGAGAGAGAGAGAGAGAGAGAGAGAGAGAGAGAGAGAGACAGACAGACAGACAGACAGACAGACAGAGAGAGACAGACAGAGAGAGAGACAGAGAGAGAGACAGACAGAGAGAGAGAGAGAGAGAGAGAGAGAGAGAGAGAGAGAGAGAGAGAGAGAGAGAGAGAGAGAGAGAGAGAGAGAGAGAGAGAGAGAGAGAGAGAGAGAGAGAGAGAGAAAGAGAGAGAGAGTTTTTTGACTACCACTCACTACTTTATGATCGTCAATATGGCTTCTGGAAAGGTTACTCTGCTGTTGATCTGTTGTTAAACCTCTCCACTAAGTGGCACCAGTCACTCGATGATTCCAAAGTCAGCTGTGTGGTAGTACTGGACATTGCTGGTGCTTTCGACCGTGTGTGGCACCAGGGCCTCTTAGCAAAACTTCAAGCACTGGGAATTGCAGGCTCTACGCTATGTCTCCTCAGTGATTACCTTCATGGTAGATCTCTAAGGGTAGTTCTCAATTAAATGGAATCAGCAACACATCCTATTGGGGCAAGTGTTCCACAAGGAAGCGTGCTGGGACCATTGTTACTGAATGTCTACTTCAACGACCTTCTTCATCTCATCCCAGAATCCCATGCATATTCAGACGACTGTACACTGACATTCACTTATCCAAGAGAAGAAATGCCAGCTGCTCTAAGCTACATCAATCACCAGCTAAGAGCTATACCAGCTTGGGGAAATAGATGGCAAGTAACATTTGCACCTGAGAAAACGCAAATGATGATGATCTCTAGGCACCATGATAGTAATACTGGTGCAGTAGTAAGGATGAATGGGAGAGTGTTGGCACCTGGATAAGAAGTTGATATCCTTGGGGTGAAATTTGACTCCAAACTAACCATGAAGAACCATGTTGTGAATCTTGCAAACAAGGCAGCCAGGAAGCTTACAGCGCTTCGCCGTATCTCGCATCTGCTTGACAGTAGGGGTTGCAAGATTCTGTACGAGGCACAAGTACCCTCACACCATGAGTATGCTCCAATTTCTTGGTTTGCCTGCCCCCCCCCCTCTCATCTGCGACTGCTTGACAAAGTAGAGAACAGAGCAAGACGTCTCATCTCTCGCCTGGACCCATCCTGGATAGATCTGTCATTTCAGCAGAGCCTTCAACACAGGAGGGATGTGGGTGGCCTTACTGTTATGTACAAGGCCAATATTGTAAAAGTACCACACTTGGATCCACTTCGAGGACAGCGTGAAACATGCTTTTATGCAGAAAGCAGCAACTTCACTCTGGTTGTACCCTGCTCCAGAACATCACTCCATCTGAGATCATATATACCCAGGATAACTCGAGTATGGAACACATTCATACAGCATTATGATGTCAACGAGATAAAGTCAGCTGATCAAATGAAAATTCTGGCCCACAGATGGCTCCAACTTCATCCCGTTCCATACTTGTATGTCTCATAACAATAAAAATGCTTTCAAATGAGCTGATGTAGGTAACAGCTCTTAGCTTGCCAAAAAAGTTAGGAATCCTTAGCCTGTAAATAGCTTGTCAATAAAGCTAGGGGTCCTTTTAACCTTGTCAAACCCTGTGTAAAAGAGAGAGAGAGAGAGAGAGAGAGAGAGAGAGAGAGAGAGAGAGAGAGAGAGAGAGAGAGAGAGAGAGAGAGTAAGAACATGAGGAAACAAGAATACAAGGGTGGAAAAATATGAAGGATAAAGAATATGAGTTAGACTTATGAACAAAACCTTGCTCTCTAGGTCAAGGCACTGATTCATGGCACCCTAAAGAGGGCCAGCTATTTGAGTGCCATAACTCAGGGTGACCAGCTAGGTGAGGGAGCGGAGGGTGGAGAGAAGTGGAGAAGTGGGGTTAGGTACAGTAGCCTCGACGAAATAAGATATAGAAAGAGGAGAGACTCGAGGTAGAGGAGAAACAAAAGAAGGAAGGGAAAGAGAAACAACGGAATAAGAAGGTTAAATGGGAGGTGGAAAAGGAGAATGAGGAGTAGAAAGAGGAGGAGGAGGAGGAGGAGGAAGCGAAGGAGAAGGAGAAGGCGGAGGAGGAGGAGACTGAGGCAACTAAATCGACCACAATAACATTTAAGTAGAATAGATAAAAAGATAAAAGAAAATATGAAAAAAAAGAGCTGTTAGTTGGGAAGCAGGAAGATGAGAGAGAGAGAGAGAGAGAGAGAGAGAGAGAGAGAGAGAGAGAGAGAGAGAGAGAGAGAGAGAGAGAGAGAGAGAGAGAGATAGAGAGAGAGACTGCTTGACAGTAGAGAACAGTGCAAGACGTCTCATCTCTCGCCTGGTCCCATCCTGGATAGATCTGTCATTTCAGCAGAGTCTTCAACACAGGAGGGATGTGGGTGGCATTACTGTTATGTACAAGGCCAATATTGTAAAAGTACCACACTTGGATCCACTTCGAGGACAGCGTGAAGCAAGTTTCTATACCACAAGACGGGCAGAAAGCAGCAACTTCACTCTGGCTGTACCCTTCTCCAGAACATCACTCCATCTGAGATCATTTATCCCCAGGATGACTCGAGTATGGAACACATTCGTACAGCATCATGATGTCAACGAGATAAAGTCAGATGATCAGATGAAAATGCTAGCCCAAAAATGGCTCCAACTTCATCCTGTTCCTTACCTGTATGTCACATAACACTAAAAATGCTTTCAAATGAGCTGATGTAGGTAACAGCTCTTACCTCTCAATAAAGTTAGGAATCCTTAACCTGTAAATAGCTTGTCAATAAAGCTAGGGATCCTTAACCTAACCTTGTCAAACCCTGTGTAAAAACAAAAACAAAAGATAATTAGTATAAGGTGAAAGAAAAGTGTAAACTCACATCCCAGCAAGATCCGGGAGATTATTATAGATATCGAATATTTCTTACTTGTTTTTTTGTCTTCTTTTATTGACGATGGACTAATACGGGAGTGACGTTCCTGGATGGTGGTTGTTTTGGTCCGGAATGGTGGTTGGGATGGTTAGGATTGCAGTGGCAAGGTGCTTGTATCCCTTGTTGTAGTTGTAAATTTAATAGTAGCAGTAGTAGTAGTAGGAGTCTACCTACCTGGAGGGCATTCCGGGGATCAACGCCCCCGAGGCCCGGTCCACGACCAGGCCTCCCGGTGGATCAGGGCCTGATCAACGAGGCTGTTACTGCTGGCAACACGCAGTCCAGCGTATGAACCACAGCCCTGCTGATCTGGCAGTGACTTTAGGTATCTGTCCAGCTCCCTCTTGAAGACAACCAGGGGTCTTCCCGTAATGCCCCTTATTGCCGGTGGAAGGCTGTTGAACAGTCTTGGGCCCCGGACACTTACTGTGTTTTCTCTTAGTGTACCAGTGGCGCCCCTACTTTTCACTGGGGGTATGTTGCATCGCCTGCCAAGTCTTTTGCTTTCGTATGAAGTGATTGCTGTGTGCATGTTGGGGACCAGTCCCTCCAGAATCTTCCAGGTGTAGATTATGATATATCTCTCTCGCCTGCGCTCCAGTGAGTACAAGTCAAGTGCTTCCAGGCGCTCCCAGTAGTTAAGGTGTTTGATGGAACTTATACGTTCAGTAAAGGTTCTCTGTACATTCTCTAGCTCTGCAATTTCACCTGCCTTGAATGGGGATGTTAATGTACAGCAGCAATCCAGCCTAGAAATAATAAGTGATTTAAAGAGGATCATCAGTGGCTTAGCATCTCTTGTCTTGAATGTTCTCATTATCCATCCTATCAGTTTCCTAGCAGATGTGATAGTGGCATTGTTGTGGTCCTTGAAGGTGAGGTCTTCGGACATTACCACTCCCAGGTCCTTCACATTACTTTTCCGCTCTATTGTGTGATTGGAGTTTGTAGTATACTCAGTCCTAGTTATTATTTCCTCCAGTTTTCCATAACGGAGTAGTTGGAATTTGTCTTCGTTGAACATCATATTGTTCTCTGTTGCCCATTGGAAAACTTGGTTTATATCTTCTTGGAGCTTTGCCGTGTCCTCAATGGATGACACTCTCATGCAGATCCTAGTATCGTCTGCAGAAGATGATACAGTGCTGTGGTTTACATCTCTGTCTATGTCTGATATGAGAATAATAGTAGTAGAAGTAGTAGTAATATTATTATTAGCAGTAGCAGTAGTAGTGGTAGTAATAGTAGTAGTAGTAGTAGTAGTAATTGTAGTAGTAGTAGTATTTAAATAATAATAATAATAATAATAATAATAATAATAATAATAATAATAATAATAATAATAGTTGTCGTTGTTGTCTATGGTTGAACTTGTTCTCTTTGCTTGTGTCATTATTATTATTTTGTATTAGTAGGAGGAATGAGAGAGAGACGGAAGAGCAGACGGTTAATAGAGGCAGGAATAGCTGGTGACCAGAAGTTATCACTCTTCTGTCTGTCGCATAAACACTGTCACTTCCTTAACCTTCCATCCCATCTCTCCCTTCCCTCAGTCACGCCTCCTTCACTCTTCCATCCCTCACACTTCTCACCTTTCTTCCCAGCTTAACGCTTCTCTCTTTCATTTCCCCCTCCTTCAATTTCCCCTCTCTTACTCTATACACTCTCTGACCTTTATCTCTACCTTAATTTTCCCCTTCATTCCCTCTTCCTTCGCTCTCCCTTCTTTCACTATCCCTTTCCTCACTTTCCCCTCTTTCACTCTCCCTTTTCTCGCTCTCCCATTTTTAAAAGTATATATATATATATATATTTATATATATAGATATATATATCTATATATATATATATATATATATATATATATATATATATATATATATATATATATATATATATATAAAGCGAGAGAGAGAGAGAGAGAGAGAGAGAGAGAGGGAGAGAGAGAGAGAGAGAGAGAGAGAGAGAGAGAGAGAGAGAGAGAGAGAGAGGGAGAGAGAGAGAGAGAACGGAGGTCCAGGAAGAAGGAAGGAGGAGGGGAGAGGTTGAGTGGCGTACACGTCCAATAAACCGCCTGTTGGTATTCCGAGAATCTGGCATAGCTGTGTAAGGCATCCCACACTACCTCTCTCCCTGCATCCTCTCTCTCTCTCCTCTTCCACGTGCCTCTTCCAGCATCCTCTCTCCTCTTCTATATGCCTCTTCCAGCATCTTCTCTATTACCTGCCTCTCTCAGCATCCTCTTCTCTCTCTCATCTTCCTTTCTCAGCATCCACTCTCCTCTTCCTTCTGCCTCTTCCAGCATCTTCTCTCTCCTCTCACAAATGCTTCTCTCCTTCACACTTTCCTTACCTAAGAAAAATACATTATGCAGTACCACAGTCACTAGCAACATGTTTCTTAAACAAGTAGATTGAAGCCAAACAAAACAGCATAGAATTATTTTCAGGTGTTTCTTCAAAATTAAAAAGAGAAAATTTTTAAATCACTACATATACAAATAATACTTAATTTCGACATGATACTTTGTTTATACAAAAATGTGGGACACTTGAAATCATGTTGAAAACCTATAATTATGTAGAGCCTTTCTGGCTATATTTTTAATATATCTTTGAAAAGAGGTGTCCTGCTATATATGTGGAAGATTACGTAGTTCGCTATAAAAAACAAAATGGCACAATACCGTGACTGGAATAATACGGAAATAACCCAGACATAGGAAAGAGAAGCTTACGATGATATTTCAGGTACGATGATATTTCAGGTACGATGATATTTCAGGTACGATGATATTTCAGGTACGACGATATTTCAGGTACGATGATATTTCAGGTAGAATATATTGCCATAGCTTATATCACTGCCCAATGAGCCTTGATTTAAAAGAGCGAACATTTATTAAAATCAATAATAATGGTTGTAATTTTATAACGAACTGAACAAAAATTAATTATTGAATTTTGACATGTGTCACAGAAGGCCACTCTTGCTTGAAAAAAAATCTGATGTTCTCGCAAAGTCAGCTGTTGTCTTCAGACTGGAACGCTGCTGTACACTGACATCCTCTTTTAAAGCTGGCTAAGTTGCGGAACTAGAGAATGTACAGAGAACCTTCACTGCACATTTAAGTTCAGTCAAACACCTCAATTACTGAGAACCTTTCAAGTCCCTTGACCTTCATTCCCTGGAATGGAACTTAATTTACAATTGGAAAATCCTAATTGGACTGGTCCTTTATCTGTACACAAGCCTCCGTTGACGGTGCGTCATACCCCCTTTAATGAAAACCAAGGGTGCCATGAGTATCCTGTGAGACAAAACAATAAGTGCAAGGAGCGCAAAACTGTTCAACAGCCTCCCATCATACATAAGGGGATTACCAATAGATCTCTAGCGGTGTTCAAGAGGAAACTGAATAGGTTTTTAAAGTCACTTCCTGACCAGCCGGTCAGTGGTTCGTAGGTTGGAGTGCGTGCGGCCGGTAATAACAGCCTGGTTGATCAGACCCTGATCAACCCTGGTCATGGAACGGGCCGCCAGGACATTGACCCCCGAGAACATCCTCCGGGTAGACTCCAGGTATCCCATTCTCCATGTTCTTACCTACTCTCTCTCTCTCTCCACTATACATCCCCCTTACTTTCGTCAGTCCTCTTTTTCATACCCCATGTTAAATACTGTTTCTTCCCCATTCCTTAACGTCTTTGTTTGTTCCTCTCATCATCATCTCCCTTTCGCTTGAGCAGCCATTTAGCCTCCCCTGTAGTAAGTGTCTCTAGCGATGGAGGAATAAGAAGGGACGAGAAAGTGGAGCTGCTTGGAAGGGAAAGGAGAAAGGGGGCTGCATGGGGAGGGAGTAAGGAAGGGGCTGCATGAGGAGGGACTAAGTAAGGGGGCTTCATGGGATGGGAGTAAGGAAGGAGGCTGCATAGCGAAGGAGTAAGGAAGAGGACTGCATGGCAAGGGAGTGAGGAAGGGGGCTATATGGGGAAGGAGTGAAGAAGGGAGCTACATGGGTAGGAAGTTAGAAAGGGGGCTACATGAGGAGGGAGTAAGAAAGGGGGCTGCATGGAAAGGGAGTATGAAAGGGAGCTGCATGGGGAGGGAGTAAGAAAAAGGACTGCATGGGGAGGAAGTAAGAAAGGGGGTTGCATGGAAAGGGAGTAAGAATGGGGGCTGCATGGGAAGGGAGTATGAAAGAGGGCTGCATGGGAAGGGAGTAAGAGAGGGGCATGCATGGGGAGGGAGTAAGAAAGGGGTCTGCATGGGAAAGGAGTAAGAAAGGGGGCTGCATTGAAAAGGAGTATTAAAGGGGGCTGCATGGGGAGAGAGTAAGCAAAGGGACTGCATGGGGAGGAAGTAAGAAAGGGGGCTGCATGGAAAGGGAGTAAGAATGGGGGCTGCATGGGAAGGGAGTACGAAAGGAACTACATGGGGAGGGAATAAGAAAGGGGGCTACATGTTAAGGGAGTACGAAAGGGGCTGCATGGCGAGGGAGTAAGAAAGGGGGCTGCATGGGAGGGAGTAAGGATGGGGGCTGCATGGGAAGGGAGTACGAAAGGGGCTGCATGGGGAGGGAGTAAGAAAGGGGGCTGCATGGAGAGGGAGTAAGAAAGGGGGCTGCTTGGGAATGAGTAAGAAAGGGGGCTGCATGGGGAGGGAGTAAGAAAGGTAGCTATATGGGAAGGGAGTAAGGATAGGGGCTGCATGGGAAGGGAGTACGAAAGGGGCTGCATGGGGAGGGAGTAAGAAAGGGGCTGCATGGGGAGAGAGTAAGAAAGTGGACTACATGGGGAGGGAGTAAGAAAGGGGGCTGCATGGGGAGGGAGTAAGAAAGTGGGCTGCATGGGGAGGGAGTAAGAAAGTGGGCTGCATGGGGAGGGAGTAAGAAGGGGGGCTGCATGGGGAGGGAGTAAGAAAGTGGGCTGAATGGGGAAGGAGTAAGAAAGTGGGCTGCATGGGGAGGGAGAAAGAAAGTGGGCTGCATGGGGAGGGAGTAAGAAAGGGGGCTGCATGGGGAGGGAGTAAGAAAGGGGGCTGCATGGGGAGGGAGTAAGAAAGGGGGCTGCATGGGGAGGGAGTAAGAAAGGGAGCTGCATGGGGAGGGAGTAAGAAAGGGGGCTGCATGGGGAGGGAGTAAGAAAGGGGGCTGCATGGGGAGGGAGTAAGAAAGGGAGCTGCATAGGGAGGGAGTAAGAAAGGGGGCTGCATGGGGAGGGAGTAAGAAAGGGAGCTGCATGGGGAGGGAGTAAGAAAGGGGGCTGCATGGGGAGGGAGTAAGAAAGGGGGCTGCATGGGGAGGGAGTAAGAAAGGGGGCTGCATGGGGAGGGAGTAAGAAAGGGAGCTGCATGGGGAGGGAGTAAGAAAGGGGGCTGCATGGGGAGGGAGTAAGAAATACCTCTTAAAATCTCCACTTTCTTCCTTTAATTAGCAAACACCACAATATTAATACAAAATTAATAATAAAACAAGGCAATTTTTTAAGTTTTAACCTAAAGTATAACAAATATGTGTCACAAGTATATATGATACTTCTTAAGAGCCGATAATCAAATCAAAACAAGAAGATACAGAGACAGTAACTGGAAACTTAAGCCTAGGTGTGGTTTCCAGGCTCAATTACCTCAAATTATGGAATGGAATTAACTCTCCTCAGAGAACTGAGTGAGGCGTTAATCCCATCTGAAGCGACTTGCGTGAAATGGCGTATAAGCCCAGGACGTGGCGTATGGGCCCACAGGGAGACGCCGTGGGAATGTTAATAAGAGTTGATCACACCGTCTTAAATACTCTTTGGCTTAGACGAGGATGAAGTAGGATTAAGGAGAGAGGAGTAGTAGATAAATAAGTGGAATACTTATTGTTTATACAATTGTTAAGTCATCGGTGTTAGATAACTATGTTAGATAATATTAGTGGATCTTTTTAGCTGAATTTAGGCTTTAGGTTCCTGTGGTTTGAAACCAGGTCATTAGATAACTAGATTCATCAACTTGTTTAAAGAGGCTGACAAGCTTAAGTTGCAGAGGTGGCGAGGTCTACTACCTTAGATAAACAACTTCATCTTGGTATATGAAATACTCAGTACACGATACATGGATCAGGGACAGGCGAGCAGAGAGCGCCACGCAACACACAAGGAATATAAAAACTCAGATGAACAGAGATTTCAGGAACTACTTTTTTTTTTTTAGGTTTGTAGTGTCAATTGAGTAATTGGTGGGGGCAAATATTTTTACATATTTTCAAGAGCATTATGATCAGGCTGTGGAGGCCAGAAGTAAGTAAAGTCGATTATGGGTAAGTGATATGAACGATCTCTGCAAACACGCGATAAATACGTTCAAAGTACACACAAACAGGCACGCAATAATGCTATCCACGGTAGATTTAAAAGCAATGACAATGAAGGGAAGAATTACGTGTCATTAATGTCGCCACGGCCCCCACACGAAATTATCACCAGAGGCATCTTAATTACTGTCCGGTAACGTCTTGGCAACTGAAGCGAGAGATTAAGTGATGCTGGTTCGTTTGGGATCTTCGTAGGGAGCTGCTTTTGATTATTGTGTACACACACACACACACACACACACACACATGTATATATATATATTTATATATATATATATATATATATATATATATATATATATATATATATATATATATATATATATATACATATATATATATATATATATATATATATATATATATATATATATATATATATATATATATATATATATATATATACATATATATATATATATATATATATATATATATATATATATATATATATATATATATATATATATATATATATATATATATATGTATGTATATATATATATATACATATATAGTCTGGTTGATCAGGCCTTGATCCACAGGGTATCCTGGTCATGGATTCGGTCGCGGGGGCGTTGACCCTCGTGACACTCTACAGGCAGATTCCAGGTAGATATTCTGTATACATTGAGTGCATGTTCCTACAGAGAGAGACACCTGCATAAACTACACTGAGTGCATGTTCTTACAGAGAAAGACACCTGCATAAACTACACTGGGTGCATGTTCCTACAGAGAGACACTTGCATAGACTACACTGGGTGCATGTTCCTACAGAGAGAGACACCTGCATAGACTACACTAGGTGCATGTTCCTACAGAGAGAGACACTTGCATAGACTACACTAGGTGCATGTTCCTACAGAGAGAGACACCTGCATATACCACACTAGGTGCATGTTCCTACAGAGAGAGACACTTGAATAGACTACACTAGGTGCATGTTCCTACAGAGAGAGACACCTGCATAGACTACACTGGGTGCATGTTCCTACAGAGATAGACACCTGCATAGAGTACACTAGGTGCATGTTCCTACAGAGAGAGACACCTGCATAGACTACACTAGGTGCATATTCCTACAGAGAGAGACACCTGCATAGACCACAGTAGGTGCATGTTTCTACAGAGAGAGACACTTGAATAGACTACACTAGGTGCATGTTCCTACAGAGAGAGACACTTGCATAGGCTGCATTGAATGCATATTCCTACAGAGAGAGACACCTGCATAGTCTACATTGAGTGCATGTTCCTACAGAGAGAGACACCTGCATAGGCTGCATTGAGTGCATGTTCGCCGGGATATGAAGTGGGATCGTTTTTCAACGTCTGGCTCCGTGAGGTGAGCGTCAGTGTTGAGTGTCAGTGTTTGCTTCAATGGATTGTCTGCAATGATCACCTCCATGTTTCTTTACGCCAGTTATTGCTACAGTGCACATTGTCAACCAGGCCAATTGTCGAGCACATCGCCCCTTTACGTATTTCCCAGTGATATGTTCGCTTGCAAAGTCAAACATTGCGATACTAAAAGTCGAGGAATGATTTTTTGTAATGTTTGTTAGGTGATAAGTTTGTATATCCAGAAGTACATTGCCATAGTAGGAATCGAGAAGTGGTTATGTGTTATATCAATTAATGATTCCGGTGGGTCATCGCTCCCGCGTCTCGGTCTGAAATCAGGCCTCTTAATCAAGGTAGAAATAAATACATGAACAAGACACAACAGGAAAGAAAGTAAAGACATTTGTATGGTGGATGAAAGTAGATGTTTGTAATATTCACAAGTTCGGAAAGTCATAAAGAATAAGCACTGCTGTCAGAACGTAACCCATTGAAGAGGTTTCTGTTCCACACTCGTATGACAGGAGGGTACTACCTCCTGGTTCTGTTCCACACTCGTATGACAGGAGGGCAGTAACCGCCTGGTTCTGTTCCACACTCGTATGACAGGAGGGTAGTAACTCCTGGTTCCGTTCCACACTCGTATGACAGGAGGGCAGTAACCGCCTGGTTCTGTTCCACACTCGTATGACAGGAGGGTAGTAACTCCTGGTTCCGTTCCACACTCGTATGACAGGAGGGCAGTAACCGCCTGGTTCTGTTCCACACTCGTATGACAGGAGGGTAGTACCCCCTGGTTCTGTTCCACACTCGTATGACAGGAGGGTAGTACCCCCCTGGTTTCCACACTCGTATGACAGGAGGGTAGTACCCCCTGGTTCTGTTTCACACTCGTATGACAGGAGGGTAGTACCCCCCTGGTTCTATTCCACACTCGTATGACAGGAGGGTAGTACCCCCTGGTTCTGTTCCACACTCGTATGACAAGAGGGTAGTATCGCCTGATTCTGTTCCACACTCGTATGACAGAAAGGGAGTACCCCCCTGGTTCTGTTCCACACTAGTATGACAAGAGGGTAGTACCGCCTGATTCTGTTCCACACTCGTATGACAGGAGGGTAGTACCACCTGATTCTGTTCCACACTCGTATGACAGGAGGGTAGTATCGCCTGATTCTGTTCCACACTCGTATGACAAGAGGGTAGTACCGCCTGATTCTGTTCCACACTAGTATGAGAGGTGGGTAGTACCCCCTGGTTCTGTTCCACTCTAGTATGACAGGAGGGTAGTACCCCCTGGTTGTGTTCCACACTAGTATGACAGGTGGGTAGTACCCCCTGGTTTTGTTCCACACTAGTATGACAGGTTGGTAGTACCCCCTGGTTCTGTTCCACACTAGTTTGACAGGTTGGTATTACCCCCTGGTTCTGTTCCACACTCGTATGACAAGAGGGTAGTATCGCCTGATTCTGTTCCACACTCGTATGACAGGAAGGGAGTACCCCCCTGCTTCTGTTCCACACTCGTATGACAAGAGGGTAGTACCGCCTGATTCTGTTCCACACTCGTATGACAGGAGGGTAGTACCGCCTGATTCTGTTCCACACTCGTATGACAGGAGGGTAGTACCGCCTGATTCTGTTCCACACTCGTATGACAAGAGGGTAGTACCGCCTGATTCTGTTCCACACTCGTATGACAAGAGGGTAGTACCGCCTGATTCTGTTCCACACTCGTATGACAGGAGGGTAGTACCGCCTGATTCTGTTCCACACTCGTATGACAAGAGGGTAGTACCGCCTGATTCTGTTCCACATTCGCATGACAAGAGGGTAGTATTGCCTGATTCTGTTCCACACTCGTATGACAGGAAGGGAGTACCCCCCTGGTTCTGTTCCACACTAGTATGACAAGAGGGTAGTATCGCCTGGTTCTGTTCCACACTAGTATGACAGGTTGGTAGTACCCCCTGGTTCTGTTCCACACTAGTATGACAGGTTGGTAGTACCCCCCTGGTTCTGTTCCACACTAGTATGACAGGTGGGTAGTACCCCCTGGTTCTGTTCCACACTAGTATGACAGGTTGGTAGTACCCCCTGGTTCTGTTCCACACTAGTATGACAGGTTCGTAGTACTCCCCTGGTTCTGTTCCACACTAGTATGACAGGTGGGTACTACCCCCTAGTTCTGTTCCACACTAGTATGACAGGTTGGTAGTACCCCCTGGTTCTGTTCCACACTAGTATGACAGGTTCGTAGTACTCCCCTGGTTCTGTTTCACACTAGTATGACAGGTGGGTACTACCCCCTAGTTCTGTTCCACACTAGTATGACAGGTTGGTAGTACCCCCTGGTTCTGTTCCACACTAGTATGACAGGTTGGTAGTACCCCCTGGTTCTGTTCCACACTAGTATGACAGGTTGGTAGTACCCCCTGGTTCTGTTCCACACTAGTATGACAGGTTGGTAGTACCCCCTGGTTCTGTTCCACACTAGTATGACAGGTTGGTAGTACCCCCTGGTTCTGTTCCACACTAGTATGACAGGTTGGTAGTACCCCCTGGTTCTGTTCCACACTAGTATGACAGGTTGGTAGTACCCCCTGGTTCTTTTCTATCTTCCCTTCCATATTTTTATCTTATTAAAAATTCTTCAAAACGGGGAAAAATTCCATCGTGCTGACTAAAACTCTAGTTTCGTACATGGAGTTAAACCGTGAAGGATATAAATGTGTTCTGTTTGTTCTTGAGAGCGGTGAAGAGAACAGATTAGAACACTCTCCGACTCAGGGGGTATTTACAAACAACGTCGCCCAGTACCACGGACATAACTCAGGCGGCAGTGAAAATAGATGTTGTTAAGGGATTCGCACAATTAACTGAGGTGAAGAAAAATCTTAGAGAAGTTTTAAATCTCTGTTGGGTCTTTATCCCGTGTTATCCAGCCCAGGGAAATACTTTCATTATTTCACTGATTTCTTTTCTTATTTAAGACGAAAAATGTGTTTGACTAATGTTAATTATATATTGTGTTTCCATATTTACTTATTTTATTGATTTTTGCTTCTGTTATTTTTCCTCCTACGCCTAATTATTATTATTATTATTATTATTATTATTATTATTATTATTATTATTATTATTATTATTATTATTATTATTTTTATTATTAGTAGTAGTATTACATTTTCTTTAGTGGCTTTTAAGTTCCTTGAGTAGAGCTTAATTAAGTGGCTTCAATGAATACACACATACACACACACACACAAACACACACACACACACACACACACACACACACACACACACACACACACACACACACACACACACACACACACACACACACACACACACACACGAGTGAAACATCATCAACTTCCTGGTCGTGGGTACAAGGATATTGAAATAAAAACTATGACACTGTATATAACGAGCTCAGATGGTGTGACCAGGAGACAGGATGGTAAGAAAGTCAACAGTCAACAATCACAAAAGGCGCTCCACTGAAGAGAGAAAAAAACGCATTTAGTAGAAATTAGACACTGGTGTGAAATAATGTTAAGGTAATTCTTCTTTACTTGGAGAAAATTCTGAGGTTTAGATGGAAATAATTAGGAAAATAATTGTCTGGAGGGAATAGAAGAGTTTGTGATAAAAAAGACACTGGGAGAAAAGGGGAAGGGAAAGAGTCTCTTGAAGGAAGATTAGAGAATGTAGAATTAAGAGAAGGAAATGGGAATTTATTCATAAGAGAACAAATTCTACAAGAGGAGATAAGAGAAAACATGTAATGATAATAGCAGAATAAACTGTTTGAATAGCTAAGCAAATAGTGGAAGATAAAGTTTAATATTTGTTAGCGTTATATAAGCTGGTGGCGAGGCAAAATGAAAGTGACATAAGGTTGAATTAGAGAATTAGAGGAATTAAAGCCAGTGCAGAATAGAAATATATAAAAATAATAAAATGTACTTTTCTCTTAGGTCCCTCGTGAATTATGATGCCTAAATTTAATATTTTTATGGTTTACTCATCTATATGTTTATATAAAAATATACTCAAAGGTTTATTAGTATTTTTTTCTTGGATAACCTCATTTAGTGTCTGTTAATTCTATACGTTTTTAATGTGGGCTTAAATACCACTTCATTAAAAACTGGAGCTTTAAGATGAGAACTGGACACTCAGTTACTGGAAGCTTCAAGATTCTTAAAAATTCAATAGGTGAGCTAGAATCTATAAGATGAGAACTGGAAATTTCACACTGAGAGTTGTAACTTAGCATCTCCTAAGCATCTGTCTGTCCTCAGAGAAATACCTATAAAAGTTTGGATCTCGAAGTAGCGGAAATCAGCACCAAAGTTTGCTTCCTACTTCCGCTATTCCTGCTTGAGGTTCGAAGCTTTGCTTCTGTCATGTCCTACTATTAAAACAGTATTCTCAGCACCTAATCACATTTCGATGAGGCTGAAATATTCAATAAAAATCATGCTATGGGCTGAAATAAAGAATTATCATTCAATCTCTACAGGAATCAAACTAAATGCTTACTAAAATAATTCTCCTTTACTCTAAAAGTGACAAAATTTTTTTTGAAAATTTCTTGAAGCTAAAATTCTTCAAATCAGCAAGAATATCCCGGTTTCTCCCCCCCCCCCCCATCATCACTCCCTCCTGGTGCAAACCTTCCCAATGATGCCAGGATCGATGATGGTCTCCAGCACCTTGTGAGAAGACCTCTTTTTGCTATTTTTGTGATTCCCTGCAGGTATGAGGCAACATCAGGAATCCTCTACTAGCCGCTGTGAGGAAATGTGAAACTCTTTGCTCACGCGCGCGCGTGTGTGTGTGTGTGTGTGTGTGTGTGTGTGTGTGTGTGTGTGTGTATGTGTGTGTATGTGTGTTTGTGTGTACTCACTTATTTGTACTCACCTATATATGGACCATGCATCCACTACATCACTCTCCAGATTGTTCCAATTGCTGACAACTCTATGACTGAAGAAATACTTCCTAACATCCCTATGACTCATCGGTGTTTTCAACCTCCAGTTGTGATCCCTTGTTGCTGTATCCCATCTCTGACACTTTCTCAATTTCTCTCAGTATTTTAAATATTGTTATCATGTTTTCCCTATCCCTCCTGTCCTCCAGTGTTGTCAGGTTGATTTCCCTTAACCTCTCCTCATAGGACAATCTCCTCAGTTCCTGAACTAGTCTTGTTGCAAATCTTTGCATTTTCTCTAATTATGTGTGTGTGTGTGTGTGTGTGTGTGTGTGTGTGTGTGTGTGTGTGTGTGTACTCACCTATTTGTGGTTGCAGGGATCGAGTCTTAGCTCCTGGCCCCGCCTCTTCAC
>NC_091327.1:14316779-14339279 GCF_038502225.1 Cherax quadricarinatus
CAGACGACTAATAAATAATTACTGTTTGTCGTAGCAAGAGAACTAATCACAGACGGTGAACTGGAGACACCAGTAGTTCGTTGTGGATTCTCACACCTGGCTCAGCTGAGGCTCACTCTTGGGTACTGCTAACATTGTCTTAATCTGTAAAAGGTACACATAAGTTAATATCGACAGACTGTGGGCATGAGGCACATATACACAATCACGACATTTATTTAAGAGGACCTTTCGCCACTTGTCTTTATGAATCAGAAGCCACAAGTAGTCTAACTTCTCCTTCAATAAATGTCCTGATTTTGCACATGTGTAATATTTCCCATTGTCTGAATATGTTGCAATTATTATCAAGACAAGAAAGTCTGAGAAACAAGAATTCATTGAAGCGAGGTTTTTGCTATGTGTAGAGTTTTATCAAGTCATCTGAAAGGAGCAAAACGTTGTCCTTCGAAAAGGCTCTTCAAGAACGTTTCTTCGTCTCAATACTATCGGCAAGAAGACATTTAGATTCACTTAAATATTAATATATTCATGGCAAAACACGACAAAATGTCTTGTATGGAGGATGATAAAAGAGTTTGGATAGAGGATGATAGCTTTGCACAGAGGAATCTTGAATAGAAGGAAGGAAAGGAAGGAAGGAAGGCAAAGAATCTTGTACATAACAAGATAAAGAAGCTAAAGGAAAAGGATAAAGAAGATCTTGTTGGGAACTTATCCTATTACAAGCTCTGTGACGGAAAGGTAACAGCACTAAGCAAGCAATATGCATGGACCGGGGTTCGAGCCTCCCTCCACCCCTCTGTTCATTCACTGACAGTCGTTCAATATGACTTCAGTTAATAAAGAATCCAGTACAGAGGAAAGCAACAAAAAACTCCCAACCTGAGAAATAATGTAAGGAGAGAAAAGGAAGAACGACTAAAGGAAACATGAATAAAGGGGGTAGAAGAAAAAGATTGGGCAATGCAGAAAGATACTGGGCAGAACTTTCATCAGACATGACTAGGAGAAGTCAGCATCCATGCACTGGGAGAAGACAGTATCCATGCACTAGGTGAAGTCAGCATTCATGCACTGGGAGAAGACATTATCCATGCACTAGGAGAAGTCAGCATCCATGCACTAGGAGAAGACAGTATCCATGCACTAGGAGAAGACAGTATCCTGCACTAGGAGAAGACAGTATCCTGCACTAGGGAGGCTAATTGGAGGGAGTATACAAGGGAGAGGGTTAAGGAGAAAGAAGTAAAGGGGAAAAATGTCTTGGGCTGGGGAGAGAGGAAGGACAGGGCGCAGAGGGAAGGAGAGGAGAGGGTGGGAAAGGGAACCGGTGGAAAGAAGAAAGAGAGGGGAATTAGTAAGTCAGTAAGTTTATTTAGACAGAGGTACACATAAGTACAATTATCATACAAAGTGTAAATTACCTAGGATAACCCCATAAAAAGCAAAGTGACTAATTACCATTTGGGACAGATAGAGGAAAGGGAGAAGGAAGCGTTACAGAGGAACTTCAGAGGTAGGGAAGGGAGGGAAGGGCCATGGGAAACAGATTGGTAAACAGTATTTTGGATCTCAGAAAACAGTTGACGCAATACGTGTTAGAACCGTCCCACCACCGCTGGACGGTGTTCTGTGGATCAGGGCCTGATCAGCCAGGCTCTTACTGCTGGCGGCACTCAGTCAAATATATGAACTACAGCCCTGCTGGGGCTCGTGCGCTGATAATAAGAATAATAATAATAAAATAAAAATAATTTATTCTCATAATTAGTATTATTATTTTGTCACATAATATTTTTTGTATAATTTACTATTAAAGAAAAGCAAGAGATTTGTTTCACTTCACTCGGTTATCCTATGCTAAATCCACATAATATTCTTTTTTAAGTGCCAATAATATCCGTGTAAAAAATATACATATTATGTATCCAAAGTCTAAGTAAAAAATTTAGTGACGAGAGAACCTGGTTGAACGGCTACATGTCTACTTATTTGCTGCCTCGAGGTGAAGAAAATGAGCTAGACTTAATTGAGATTAAATGATCAGCTTTAAAATAATGAAGAGGTGACTAATTTCGTAAATGGTGAGAGAAGACTTAATAAGCGTTACCGTGAGAGAGAGAGAGAGAGAGAGAGAGAGAGAGAGAGAGGGGGGAGAGAGATAAAGTATATACGAGTATTTAGAAAAGGAAGATGACATTAGCGATTGTTTTGAAAGGGTAGGAATGAATGGAATAATCTTAGAAACCAGCGTTAAAATGGATAGATTCAGAGTAAAATTGAACTATACAGTGGTAATGAAGAATAACGTAGTAAATCATGCAAGAAGGACACTCAGTAAACATAAAGTGCTAATGTGCATCGCGTTCCTCGACCTCAGGGGCTTCAAAAGTGTGCAATATTTCAAGGTACAATTTCACTCACACCTTGAGCATGCACTGTCCTCACAGACTCCTTCTTCCTTACTCCTCTTGCAGCTGCACAAGGCTGAGGACCGTGTAAAGCTACATTTATCTTGCAGTGCCACAGTTGATCTGACATTTCGTGAAGCTTACGGCCATTAAGAAATACTTTCGACGTTCGTGTACTGTATATGACGAAGGATTTAAAAATTTCTCCCATGGCACAAAATTATACAATACCAGAAACATCAAGTATCACTGATTTTCATACAAAATGCTTTATAAAACTTTGTTCTTGGTCAAAAAATTAAACAGTCAATGCAATTTTGACTTTGGCGCAAGAGAAAAATAAAGATTAAATAAGGAGAAGGAGGTATAAAATGTAAAGGGAGAATAAGCAGGGTCGAAAAATTAATGTTGCGAAATGGGTGTGGAAGTGCGTGGACGATCAATCACGTCTCCAGCGTACAGAGGCTGCTGGAGTGGGGGAGGCGAAGGAAACATGGGAGAGTCTAAGGGAGAGGAAACCTGTCAGTGGAATGTCTGAGGGTAATAGAGGGAAGGAAACCGGTTAATGGTGAGACTCTGGGTCCTGGGGAGGAAGGGAGCATTTAGGGGTGAGTCTTACCTTAACATTTATCATCGATTGTGGCGACTACTTATGTCAGGGTTCCCTTATGCCAGTATTCAAAATATTTTAAGATAATGTGTGGGTTTTAGAAAGAATAGAAAAACCGGTGAATTCATTTAATTCAATAAGTGTAAAGGAATCAATACCTCAACACTCTCCCTTCATATATAAGAGGAATTACCACGAAACCCCAAGTTATCTTCAAGAGTGAGCTAGATAAAGTGGTTGATCAGGTCGTCAATTAGAATGCATAGTCTGGGACTGGGACCGTTGGTGCAGTATCCCATAGTATTGTCTGATTATAAACATAACTTCAGTGTAAATAGATTTCGGAAAATGAGACCAGCCGAGGATTCGATCCCATGTCGTTTTGGCCCTCCCCCATGGTGAGTGAAAAATTACGTGACACTGTAACCCACAGGACCACCAAATCCTACAAGAATCAAGGACCCAGCAGTGGAGTAGAATGGAATTAGCTTAGAGGCACCCACGCCACCGTATGTCCTCGGATCAAGGTAAAACACCTAGCTCGGCTGGTTGCTTGATTCTTGTAGGATTTGTTGGTCCTGTGGGTTAGAGCGTCATGTGATTTTCGCTCACCATGAGGCGGGCCAAAAAGACATGGGTTAGAGTCCTCGGCTAGTCGCAGTGTTCTTATTGATATACATACATACATACATACATATATATATATATATATATATATATATATATATATATATATATATATATATATATATATATATATATATATATATATATATATATATATATATATATTATGCAGAGAAATGCTCAACTGTCAGTGAAATAATTTGCGTTATATAATTATTATTATTATTATTATTATTATTATTATTATTATTATTATTATTATTATTATTAAATAGTGATGTCAATTAGCAGATAGCAGCTGGAAAAAATAATTTCCCGCATTAAATCGTACCCGCAGAAGAGATAAAAACATATTTAGCTTCAGTGAAAAAGCAAAAAGTTGGAACTGCTCTCCTACGTGTACCGAAATATAAATGAAAAAGGTGAAGAAAATATTTTTCAAAATTGGACAAAAATATATATGAAACGGGACATCAATTAAACGTCAGGAGGATTAAGGATTAATGTAAATAATTGAATGCACTCGTCACGACAACGACTGTAAATGACTGCAATTTACAGGAAAGGCCGTGAGAGTAGGGAAAGAGAGAGAGAGAGTGAGAGAGAGAGAGACAGAGAGAGAGAGAGAGAGAGAGAGAGAGAGAGAGAGAGTAAGAGAGAGAGAGAGAGAGAGAGAGAGAGAGGGAGGGAGGGAGTGAGGGAGGGAGGGAAGGAGGTTACTAATTTGTTCTTACAGAAGCAG
This sequence comes from Cherax quadricarinatus, assembly GCF_038502225.1. Lineage (NCBI taxonomy): Eukaryota > Metazoa > Arthropoda > Malacostraca > Decapoda > Parastacidae > Cherax > Cherax quadricarinatus. Next base: position 14,321,173 of record NC_091327.1, read on the forward strand.
GCCTACCTGCCTAGAGTCTACCTGGAAGGTGTTCCAGGGATCAACGCCCCCGCGACCCGGTTCATAACCAGGCCTCCTGGTGGATCAGGGCCTGATCAACGATGTGGTTACTGCTGGCCGCACGTAGTCCAACGTACAAACCACAGCCCGGCTGATCCGGCACCGACTTTAGGTATCTGTCCAGCTCCCTCTTGGTAATGCCCCTTATGGCTGGTGGGAGGATGTTGAGCAGTCTTGGGCCCCAGACACTTATTGTGTTTTCTCTTAGTGTACTAATGGCGCCCCTACTTTTCAAGGGGGTATGTTGCATCGCCTGCTAAGTCTTCTGATTTCGTAGGGAGTGATTTCTATGTGCAGATTAGGGACCAGTCCCTCCAGGATCTTCCAGGTGTAGATTATATCTCTCTCGCCAACGCTCCAATGAGTACAAGTCAAGTGCTTCCAAGTGTTCCCAGTAGTTAAGGTGTTTGATGGAACATTCTCTAGATATGCAATTTCACCTGTCTTGAATGGAAGTGTTAATGTACAGCAGTATTCCAGCCTAGAGAGAACAAATGATTTAAAAAGGGATCATCATTGGCTTGGCATCTCTTGTCTTGAATGTTCTTATTATCCATCCTATCAGTTTCCTCGCAGATGTGATAGTGGCATTGTTGTGGTCCTTGAAGGTGAGATCTTCGGACATTACCACTCCTAGGTACTTCACATTACTTTTCCGCTCGATTGTGTGATTAGAGTTTGTAGTATACTCAGTCCAAGTTATTATCTCCTCCAGTATTCCATAACCGAGTAGTTGGAATTTGTTTTTTAAACATCATATTATTCTCCGTTGCCTACTGGAAACCTTGGTTTATATTTTCTTGGAGCTTTGCCGTGTCCTCAGTGGATGACACTCTTGTGCAGATCCTAGTATCGTCTGAAAAGCATGATACAGTGCTAGGGTTTACGTCTCTCTCTATGTCTGATATGAGGATGAGGAACAGGGCAGGTACAAGTACTGTGCCTTGTGGAACAGAGCTCTTCACTATGGCAGCTTCCGATTTAACTCTGTTTACCACTACTCTTTGTGTTCGATTGGTTAGAAAGTTGAAGATCCATCTGTCTATTTTCCCAGCTATCCCTTAAGCACGCATTTTATGTGCTATTATGCCTATGTTTGTTATGTCTTATTATTATTGTTATTATTATTATTATTATTATTATTATTATTATTATTATTATTATTATTATTATCATTATTATCATTATTATTATTATTATTATTACTATTATTATTATTATTATTATTATTATTATTATTATTATTATTATTATTATTATTATTATTATTATTATTATTATTATTATTATTATTATTGTTATTGTTATTATTATTATTATTATTTTAATTTTATTCTTCTTATTATTATTGTAATTCTTATTCTTATTATTAATAATATACTATTAATAAGATTGTTAGTAGTAGTAATATAATTGGAAGTAAAAAATGTGATTTTAACTTGGGAAAATTCTAAATTTAGTAGAACAGTTATAGCCTGATTAGTAAATAAATAAACATACACACACATTATATATATATATATATATATATATATATATATATATATATATATATATATATATATATATATATATATATATATATATATATATATATATATATATATATATATATATATATATATATATATATATAGACAGATAGATAGATAGATAGATAGATAGATAGATAGATAGATAGATAGATAGAAAAAATAGATTGATAGACTCTAACCGGAAAGACGGAATGCAAGAGGGAGAAATTGAGTAAACAGGGAGAATACGAAATAGATGAACAGAAAAAGCAAACAAACAGGCAAACAGAATAACAGAAAACGGAGCTGTGAGTGCGACCATCCATCAAGTGGCCGTCACTGGGATCAATTAACGACAACAGCGGATCATGAGTAGAGGGAGAGTGGATGGGCAGGGAGAGGAAGAGGGGATGGGGTGGAGAAACTAGAGTGAGAGAGGATGGGGAGAGGAAAGACTATAAGGAAAACTGGAAAATGGACGATCCTTAGGATCATGGAGGAAAGGGTCCCAGGAGAGAATTGCGGCGCTGGGTAATGGTGAATCTCACTGTATTGGGAAAGGTTACTGGGCCTTAGATTCATGTGATGGTTGCGTGGTGATTGTGGTGGTGGTATTGGTGGTGGAGGTGGTAGTGGTGGTGGTGGCGGTAGTTTTGGTGATGGTGGTTGTGGTTGTGCTGTTGATGTTCTGGTTTGTGCTGCTGTTGTTGTGTTTTATTTTGTTGTTGCTGCTGATGCTGCATCTTAAGCCGGTACTGCTTGCGGTGATGCTGCAACCGCATAACAAGCTTTTTTCCAAGCTCATGCTTCACTCTCTGTAGAGCTTTATAGAGCCTTTTTTGGACAGCTCTACATAGAGTAAAATGCTGTCTCAATAGAAGCTTATTCTGCATTCTCTCTCTCTCTCTTTCTCTCTCTCTCTCTCTCTCTCTCTCTCTCTCTCTCTCTCTCTCTCTCTCTCTCTCTCTCTCTCTCTCTCTCTCTCTTCCTTGGTCCTCCTGTCCTTGTAACCTAAAAATGTAACCTGTTCCTTCCACTTCTTCATTGAGATCATTCCACTTCCCGACCACTGAGACTGAAAAAATACTTCATGACATCCCTGTCTACCTGGAGTCTACCTGGAGGGCATTCCGGGGATCAACGTCCCCGCGGCCCGGTCCCCGACCAGGCCTCCCGGTGGATCAGGGCCTGATCAACGAGGCTGTTACTGCTGGCCGCACGTAATCCAACGTACGAACCACAGCCCGGCTGATCCGGCACCGTCTTTAGGTATCTGTCCAGCTCCCTCTTGAAGACAACCAGGGGTCTTCCCGTAATGCCCCTTATTGCTGGTGGGAGGCTGTTGAACAGTCTTGGGCCCCGGACACTTATTGTGTTTTCTCTTAGAGTACCAGTGACGCCCCTACTTTTCACTGGGGGTATGTTGCATCGCCTGCCAAGTCTTTTGCTTTCGTATGGAGTGATTGCTGTGTGCATATTAGGGATCAGTCCCTCCAGAATCTTCCAGGTGTAGATTATGATATATCTCTCTCGCCTGCGTTCTAGTGAGTACAAGTCAAGTGCTTCCAGGCGCTCCCAGTAGTTAAGGTGTTTGCAAATTTCTTTCTCTTTTCCTAGTGAAGATTACTTTAAACTTTCTTGGAATTATTTTGATCTCAGGATCTCATCTTTCTCTATTTTTTCCTATATTTATTGAATTACTTGCCATATATCCTTTCCAATATTTCTTATTCTGATCCTTTATTTCTTTTTCTCATGCATTTCTTTACTCTTATTCATTTCTCCACTTTTTATTTTACTTTTTTTATCTTTAAGTTCTGTTCAATCTTTTTAATTTTCTCAATTCTCTCATTCATATTTTTTTTTCCTGTGTGTTCTTTTTCCCATTTTTCCTCCCATATATATATATATATATAGTATATAGTCTATATATATATATATATAGTATATAGTCTATATATATATATATATATAGTATATAGTCTATATATATATATATAGTATATAGTCTATATATATATATATATATATATATAGTATATAGTCTATATATATATATATATATATATATATATATATATATATATATATATTATAGAATATATATATATATATATATATATATATAGAGTATAGTATATATATATATATATATATATATATATATATATATATATATATATATATATATATATATATAATATATATATAGTATATATATAGTGAAGAGCTCTGTTCCACAAGGCACAGTACTCGCCCCCATCTTATTCCTTATCCTCATATCAGACATAAACAGAGATATACACCACAGCACCGTATCATCCTTTGTGGATGATACTAGGATCTGCATGAGGCTGTCATCTGCTGAGGACGCGGTTAACCTCCAAGAAGATATAAACAAAGTTTTCCAGTGGGCAACGGTAAACAATATGATGTTCAATGAGGACAAATTCCAACTACTCCGTTATGGAAAACTGGAGGAGATAATAACTAGAACAGAGTATACTACTGACTCCGGCCATACAATAGAGCGGAAAAATAATGTAAGGGACCTGGGAGTAGTAATGTCTGAGGATCTCACTTTCAAGGATCACAACAGTGCCACGATCGCACGTGCAAAGAAAATGATAGGATGGATAATGAGAACTTTCAAAACGAGAGATGCCAAGCCCATGATGATCCTTTTCAAATCACTTGTTCTATCTAGGCTGGAATACTGCTGTACATTAACATCTCCATACAAAGCAGGTGAAATCGCAGATCTAAAGAGTGTACAGAGATCCTTTACTGCACGTATAAGTTCCGTCAAGCACCTTAACTACTGGGAACTCTTGGAAGGAATGGTCCCAAATCTGCACACAGAAGTCACTCCCTACGAAAGTAAGAGACTGGGCAGGCGATGCAAGGTGCCGCCAATGAAAAGTAGGGGCGCCATTGGTACACTAAGAGAAAACACCATAAGTGTCCGGGGCCCAAAACTGTTCAACAGCCTCCCATCAAGCATTAGGGGAATTGCCAATAAACCCCTGGCTGCCTTCAAGAGAGAGCTGGACAGATACCTAAAGTCAGTGCCGGATCAGCCGGGCTGTGGCTCATACGTCGGACTGCGTGCGGCCAGCAGTAACAGCCTGGTTGATCAGGCCCTGATCCATCGGGAGGCCTGGTCATGGACCGGGCCGCGGGGGCGTTGATCCCCGGAATAACCTCCAGGTAACCTCCAGGTAACGTCAGCAAACTTTCCCAAGTTTTCTTTTTTGCCTCCTCCTCTTTCCTCCCCTTCTTTCCTCCTTCCTCCCTTTCTTCTTCCTTCATCTCCTCCTTCCCCTCCTCCTGCTCCCTTTCCTCCTCTTCTCCAGGCAAACATGGGCCACTGAAGAAGACAAATGGAGTGGTGAGCGCAGGAAAGAACAATTCAAGTCCCTTGAAAAGGGCTCCTATTGATTAATCTCTTCCTCTAGCATGTTTTCAATTGGCCTGATTGTCTGGCTAAGATCAATTAATCTCGAGAAAATCTGCAGTCTCCCTACATGTGCCCCTTAAAAATGCAAATATATACAAAATATTGGCGCATCACCCACGCATACATATATACGTACATATATATATATATATATATATATATATATATATATATATATATATATATATATATATATATATATATATATATATATATATATATATATATATATTGTTTAGAATTCGCAGATTAATTGATGTGTGAGTATGCATACGTGTGCTTGTTTGTGTGTGTGCGTGTGTGTGTGTGTGTGTGTGTGTGTGTGTGTGTGTGTGTGTGTGTGTGTGTGTGTGTGTGTGTGTATGTATGTGTGTGTGTGTGAGCTTAGTGGTGTGTTTGTAAAAGAAACTGAAGAATGGGAAAGATCTTCGTAAATATTACTGCACGTGACCTTGGGCATCATCGATCGTCTTCAAAGATTTAGACCCGAGGAAGGTAAGGAAAAAAAACAAGAGCCCAGTTTCTCTTGACTTTTCTGATGTACGAGAAGACGTCACAGTTTCTTACGTGTGGGAGAGACTTAAGGAATTGTTGTTGGTTCTTGCTGGCTGGAGGAAGAGTCTTGCTCTCTCGCTCCAGTGCCAATTTGTGAGGAGTTGCCTTCTCAGATGCTTCGTTGTTGCATCCGTTCTGTTAAAGCTTTTATTTAAATCCGTTATATATATATATATATATATATATATATATATATATATATATATATATATATATATATATATATATATATATATATATATATATATATATAAATATGTATGTATTATTGTAACCACGAACAAGTGGCACTGATCAATAACAACACTGCGACTAGCCAAGGACTCGAACCCATGTTGTTTTGGCCCGCCTCGTGGTAAGCGAAAACCACATGATGCTCTAACCCACAGGAACACCAAATCCTAGAAAAGTTACGCATCCAGCAGAGCTAGGTGTTTTTCCGTGATACGAAGACATATGATGGTGTGGGTGCCTCTGAGCTAATTTCATTCTACTCCAAACGGGGAGTAGAATGAAATTCTCTCTGATGCGTGAAGGATGTTGAAGAAAAGGTGTTGGCTTTAATTAAAGATTAATCGATATTTCTACATGTAATATCTAACGAGCTATCAGTGGGACACATGATCAACAAACACTTTTGCCCATAGTTAGCTAATCTTGTTACGTCTAATTAATTGACCCTGTAACGTCAAATTAATTGACCCTGTAATGTTAAATTTATTGACCATGTAACGTCAAACTAATTGACCCTGTGACGTTAAATTAATTGACCCTGTGACGTCAAATTAAGTGATTCGATGACATCTAAAGTGACTACTATTTAAACATATTGGTTAACATCAACGGACAGTTAAGGACGAGCTCATGATTTTTGTTAGACACTGAAGTTGCATAAAGATACAGTGTGAAATAAGCACAAAAACAAGAGCGATCAGTTATTAGAGTTTACCACAAATAACTTGAGTTTTTTTTTTTAAGGTTTACTTAAAAAACTCTTCGGATTTGTTATTACATGTTTCATTCAGTAAACACTAGATAAATAATGACACGCAAGAGATAAGGACGTTAGGAGGCAAGAGGTGATGTCCCTGAGACAAAAACACAGATTAGGTGAACAAGCCAATACTGGCGAGCCAGCTGTGAGGTTTTTATCTGGAGAAGGTTAGGGGAGAATTTTATCAGAAATATTAAAACGGAGAATTAGCAACCGTTGTGGGTCTGTGATCCTCTACCACAGGATTCGATCCTGATAGCCGGTTAAGACGCAGGTTCTTGCTTACTATTAGGTGAACAAAAGCGGGAGGGCCAAGGAAACAAACCCAACGCTTCCACTGGTGATGGGATCGAACCCTCTCAATCAGATGCAAGCCGAAGGTGCTGTTACTCAGAGCACCTATAAATACCATCATCTAATTACCGCTGCCAAATTCAGCCCTCGACTCTAGTAACTGATGTGTAACCTGCCTTTATCATTTATCATTTGCTAACACACACACACACACACACATACACACACACACACATACACACACACACACACACACACACACACACACACACACACACACACACACACGTGAAGAGGTATCACAGTGGGCGCCTGTTACGAGCGGGGTCCCACAGGGGTCAGTTCTAGGACCAGTGCTATTTTTGATATATGTGAACGACATGATGGAAGGAATAGACTCTAAAGTGTCCCTGTTCGCAGATGACGTGAAGTTGATGAGAAGAATTAAATCGGACGAGGATGAGGCAGGACTGCAAAGAGACCTGGAGAGGCTGGACATGTGGTCCAGTAACTGGCTTCTCGAATTCAATCCAGCCAAATGCAAAGTCATGAAGATTGGGGAGGGGCAAAGAAGACCGCAGACAGAGTATAGGCTAGGTGGACAAAGACTACAGACCTCACTCAGGGAGAAAGACCTTGGGGTGACCATAACACCGAGCACATCACCGGAGGCACACATCAACCAAATAACCGCTGCAGCATACGGGCGCCTGGCAAACCTGAGAATAGCGTTCCGATACCTTAATAAGGAATCGTTCAAGACACTGTACACTGCGTATGTTAGGCCCATACTGGAGTATGCAGCACCAGTCTGGAACCCACACCTGGTCAAGCACGTCAAGAAGTTAGAGAAAGTACAAAGGTTTGCAACAAGGCTAGTCCCAGAGCTCAAGGGAATGTCGTACGAGGAAAGGTTAAGGGAAATCGGACTGACGACACTGGAGGACAGAAGGGTCAGGGGAGACATGATAACGACATACAAGATACTGCGGGGAATAGACAAGGTGGACAGAGATAGGATGTTCCAGAGAGGGGACACAGGGACAAGGGGTCACAACTGGAAGCTGAAGACTCAGACGAGTCACAGGGACGTTAGGAAGTATTTCTTCAGTCATAGAGTTGTCAGCAAGTGGAATAGCCTAGCAAGTGAAGTAGTGGAGGCAGGAACCATACATAGTTTTAAGAAGAGGTATGACAAAGCTCAGGAAGCAGAGAGAGAGAGGATCCAGTAGCGATCAGTGAAGAGGCGGGGCCAGGAACTGAGTCTCGACCCCTGCAACCACAATTAGGTGAGTACAATTAGGTGAGTACACACACACACACACACACACACACACACACACACATACACACACATACACACACACACACACACACACACACACACACACACACACACACACACACACACACACACACACACATATATATACACACACATACACACACACATACACACAGGAGCTCGGACTCGACCCCCGCAACCTCAACTAGGTGAGTACACACACATACACACACACACACACACACACACACACACACACACACACACATACACACACACACACACACACACACACACACACACACACACACACACACACACACACACAAACACACACATACACACACACACACACACACACACACACACACACACACACACACACGCACACACACACGCACGCATGCACACACACATACACACACACACACACACACACACACACACACACATACACACACACACACACACACACACACACATACACACAATCACACTCCGACGCTTAGGAGGATCTTAGACAAAAACTTCTTGTAAGTTTCAAGTCAGCGTCTTGAACCACCGAAATCTTCTTTTCTCTTATTACTCTAGTTGAGAAGAGAGAGGAGGAGGAGGAGGAGAGGAAGGGGGTGGGGGGAAACAAAAGGAGCTAAATAGTATTATACAGTAAAAGGGATATCTGGTAACGCGAAAAAAAGTGATCCATAAGAAATATGAAGGATGTGGAAAGATTAGGAGGAAGAAGGATAAAATGAGAAAATTAAAGATGAGAGGAAATCGAAAAGTCATGAGTATCATACGAATCAAGGAATAACTAATAATTGAATACGAGACGTTCAAAGAGGGTAATAAAGAGAATATCGAAAGAAAAATTAAGACAAAATGACAAATTTGGAAAGGAAACATTCAAAATGTATTGTAAACATGAAAGTGGGGGAGAGTTGCAGACGTAAAGAAATAATAAGAAAAAAAGAAAACATTAATGTGAGAAAGAAAATAAAGAAGATGAAAGAGAAGGAAATACGTGCACAGCAGCAGCAAAAGAATGAGAACAACATTTTTAAGTTACTATAAGTAAGTAAGTAAGTAAGTAAGTTTATTCAGGTATACACAAATACAGTTACTATCATTGGGTACACAGATATCTTTTACCCAAGACATCACTACTTAGACCAAGTACTGGAGTTTCTTGCACAGGCAGTGACATTCCAGCAGGACTGAAGTTTTCTAATGCAATTGTCTCTGGACGCGTCCAATAACAGTCGGCTGATACAAAGGTACTTACGGTTAATGTTAATTAAGTGAGAAGGATCACCAGGAAATCGAACATAGTACAGTGTGATTGTGAGTAAAATGCTCCCACTAGTTAGCTCTACAGTACCAAAAAATAGGGAATGAAGGAGATTCGTTTACTAACTGGGATTCAAGCCTGTCTACTAATAAAGGAGTTTAAAGGTTACATGTTACCTGTTCACCACACCAAAGTAAACATGCAGTGTATAAATACCGAGAAACATACACCTGTCGGTGTATATATTCTGTATGATATAAGAAGGTAGGAGGGGAATTTAAAAGGACAGAGAGGAAGATCTTCGAGGGGGAGAAGTAGGGTGACTGATGGGAGTGGGGGGCGGGGGAAGAGGGGAAAGAGAGTGTGAGAGAGCGTGGGATGCTGTTAGAAAGGGAAAGCTTGTCTATTTTGAGACAAGTTTTGTGTGTATGTGTGTATGTGTGTGTGTGTGTGTGTGTGTGTGTGTGTGTGTGTGTGTGTGTGTGTGTGTGTGTGTGTGTGTGTGTGTGTGTGTGTGTGTGTGTGTGTGTGTGTGTGTGTGTAATAAAACCATAGTGAAAAAGAATAAGAATATTCCAAGCGTTCTCTATATAATGTGAGAAATCACGAGAGTTATATGTCATCTTAAGATATGGACAGAATGTGTTTTAGAGATGTAAACTAATAGACTTGTTTCAGCAACTCTCTTAGCTGCTGAATATAGTAGACGGTCATTAGTGATCCTAGCCTGCGAGCCTACGCGGAGTGACGACGTTGTCAAATGAGCGTCTATGGTCGTTTGTTATGCATGCCTGTCAACTGCGATAGAAGCGAGGGAGGGTTACGTCCTTAATGATGCACGATTTCTGAATGTGAGGCGAGCTGGATATCGCTTATGTGGGAGACTGTTTGTTTGTCTGTGTGTGTGTGTGTGTGTATGTTTGTGTATGTGTGTGTGCAGTTTCTGAAGGAATACTTTTTTTTTCAAAATTCCCGCTACGTTGATTCACAATAAATAAATAAATCGCTCAGAAAGAAAACCAATTTGTTGCCTACAAATATACCTGTAGAGCAAAGATTGTGTAGTTTGTGCTGTAAACACTGCAAAACTTCTATTGCGTACATAACAACTAAACCACCGAGAATATGCTTGTGGGAGTGGTAATGTCTGAGGATCACAACAGTGAAACGATCACAACTGTAAAGAAAATGATAGGATGGATAATGAGAACGTTCAAAACAAGAGATGCCAAGCCAATGATGATCCCTTTTCAAATCACTTGTTCTCTCTAGGGTGGAATATTGCTGTACATTAACATCTCCGTTCAAAGCAAGTGAAATTGCAGATCTAGAGAGTGTATAGAGAACTTTTATTGCACATATAAGTTCTATCAAACACCTCAACTACTGGGAACGCTTGGAAGCACTTGACATGTACTCGCTGGAACGCAGGCGAGAGAGATATATCTTGATCTACACTTGGAAAATCCTAGAAGGAATGGTCCGGAATCTGCATACTGAAATGACTTCTTAAGAAAGTAAAAGACTCTGCAGGCGGTACAAAATACCTCCAATGAAAAGTAGAGGCGCCACTGGTACACTAAGAGGAAATACCGTAAGCGTCCGGGGCTCAAGACTGTTCAACAGCCTCCCACAAGGCATAAGGGGATATACCAATAGACCCCTGGCTGCCTTCAAGAGGGAGCTTGACAAATACTTAAAGTCGGTGCCGGACAACGTGCGGCCAGCAGTAACAGCCTGGTTGATCAGGCCCTGATCCACAAGGAGGCCTGGTCGTGGACCGGACCTCTGGGGCATTGATCCCCTGAATGCCCTCCAGTTATCCCCTTCAGGTATAATAACTACAATGAACAAGGAACACCACGAAAATAAATAAATATATATATATATATATATATATATATATATATATATATATATATATATATATATATATATATATATATATATATATATATATATATGTATGTATATATATATATATATATATATATATATATATATATATATATATATATATATATATATATATATATATATATATATATATAATTATTCCAGTAATAATATATACAATATAAATATTTACATACATACATACATTAAAAAATATCTTTCGCCTTCTCTTTGAAATATGAGAATATTCCCTAGACACCAACTTCAACAAGAACATTAAGCATATTTGGCCAATTTTTCAGGCAGTTCGACAAGTCTCATTTCGTGTAGGCTTGACGGACAGCAGTTTTATTGTCCGCCTCCTCTTCTTCATCTATTTCCTTCTTCCCATTTATTACACTTCTCAACTATTAATTTACTTTTAGGGAGGACACCCTTCCCACCCTCCCAACGGCTCTCCAAGATCTCTCTCTCCCTCTCTCTCTCTCTCTCTCTCTCTCTCTCTCTCTCTCTCTCTCTCTCTCTCTCTCTCTCTCTCTCTCTCTCTCTCTCTCTCTCTCTCTCTCTCTGACATACACACACACATAAATGCACAGAGAGACAGAGTTGTAAAGTCAGACAGAGACAGAGATACAAAGACACAAAACAAGAACAAGACTGGCTGTTTGACTAACCCAAGAAGTATTCCTAACTGGAACCAAAACACAGAAAGATAAAACATATGATCAAGCCGGGGGGATGGGGAGGAATTATCAAGGGATAAGCCACTATTCTAATTAAATTTCTGGCGAAAGGATTGTTGTCAGAACGAGAATCAAGGGTCGAGGAATTGCTGGCTTAACCCATCCTCTGAGAGGAATTAAAACCTTGGTTAGATTAGGCAAGATTTGTCAGGAAACAGGACAAGTGTTTCCTGACGCTGGTCTGTCATATATAATGACCCGCCACTGGAGCTTTTGGTCATCTGACTAAGGCCTTTCGCTGGCTTACCCATCCACCCCTTTAAAAATTAAGGTAGATCGTTACATACGTTGTTAAAACCCAATCGTTTTCTTATTGTTTCTTTTATTGGAGAGGTTTTGTTTTCATTCTCTCTCTCTCCCTCCCCCTCTCTCTCTCTCTCTCTCTCTCTCTCTCTCTCTCTCTCTCTCTCTCTCTCTCTCTCTCTCTCTCTCTCTCTCTCTCTCTCTTTCTCTCTCTCTGATTCCCCATTGATTTATCAAGATCTCTGGACTTTCTTGAGTTTCTATGTTTGCTCAAAACGAAACCCAGCCAAATAAAATGTATTTCATGAGAAAAACTGCAAAATACATAAGTATCTTCGTTGACTGGAAGGAGGAAGAGAAGACTGGAAGGAGGAAGAGAAGACTGGAAGGAGGAAGAGAAGACTGGAAGGAGGAAGAGAAGACTGGAAGGAGAAGAGATATGATAACCTCATGAAAGGATATTATAGAATTGGTTAATAATACTACCAGCATTAAGAAAAATAGGCCACAGCTTTGTATTGAGAAAGTAAAGTTTTTTTTTCCACACAGAGGCAAACAGTGAATTGGGGTAAGAGAGATGGTAAGCGGTACTACATATGCTAGAAACATAAAAATATGCGTATGATTAAACACTGAAAGCCAGGGAATGGAAGGAAATCAATGTTGATCCAAGGATGAAGCAGAGTAACTCCAGTTATTTGAATCTAGAGTTCTTCAGCGATACCAAAGTAATCCCCCTTTAAAGAGTGAAAAGCAGAGTGAAAACTCTCATACGAACACGAATAATCTCTCCCGCCGAGATCCTCAAGTTTAAAATTCCAGAAGAAGGCACATAATAAGAGGGATGCTCATGGTCTAGAAACTGGGAACAAAAGCGACGTCGCCGCCAGCAGGAGCCTGTAGAAGCCTATAAGAAGAGCGAGTCCCTGAGGCGTGAGGAACTTGCTCATCACTCTTCCTCCACTTTGCAGACAGCTCCGTTGAATTATTGCTCACTGGAATTCCATAACTCATTTGCCTAACGCGACACCCGCCTGACGAGCAGACGAAGAACTTTCCAATGGTGTGGGTTATGAGATGGCAAGGGAGAGTAGGACAAGAGGCAAGGAACGAAGGAGAGAGAAGGGGACGGGAGAGAAGAGGACAGGAGAGGTAGAACAGACAACAGAAGAAGAAAGATTTTTTGACCCCTGAATGATAACGTTCCACTATGCTGTGAGATCCGTTTATATGTTGTGAACATGACAAACCTTGACGGGTGCAATAACAGGAGACGAATGAATGTGCTCTTTTTTATTTGTAACAGTGAATCTGCGGACATTTCTTATGTTTACGTTGCTTATATTGATGTTTGTTGGTCACTCTGACAGAAGAAAGGAGAGGAGACAAAATGTAAGGATAACGTCCTATTCGTCACGTATTTTTAAATCTTTTCTTCGTCTGCGATGATGAGTTCAGCTTCGTTGTATTCTGTTGTCGTGACGAGTTCGTATTCCTTGTTTTCTCTTATTTTGACGAATGGAAATGAGAAATGAGACAGTATATTACAACTCACAACTGGAGTTTTTATCAGAAAGAAAAATCTCCTTACGTTAGTGGCTTTGTTTACATAATGTGAGCTCACACGATTCTTCAGTTTTCCACCATTAATATCCTGGTTAGTAACCAGTATTCCTTCCAAAGATTCAGCTACTGAAAAAGCTTTTACCGAAACTATTTCAGCTGTTCCTCCCTTTTCTCTCTCTGGGGCTGGTAACCCCACACTCGGTGTCTCCGAGGAAGAGTGACCCGAAAAAAAAAGAAATACTTTTATTGTTCATCGCTCTATCACCGTCTTGCCAGAGGCGCGCCGGCATTAGAGCTCAGATGACACTCCAAACTGCAAAATCCGCACTCCAGGACTTACGTCCGGCTAACCGGTTTCCCTGAATCCCTTCATGATGCCTTGTTCACACTCTTACAACATGTCACGTCCAATAAACAACTTGCCTTCTCTCGTATCGGACACGCTCACACGCACCTGTCGAATATTCAAAAAAAGAATATTTTTACCACCTCCCTGAAACAATCCCCGGAGGTAGCACAGATGAAAGGTCACACACACATGAGCTACTAAGTCTCTGCGAAAAACACACCTTAAGCCAGCAGATAGTGGAGCCAACAAGACTAGAAAACACACTTGACCTTATCTTCACAAATAATGAGGACCTGATAAGAGACATAAGAATATCAAAAACAACTAATTCCGATCACAATCTAATCGAAGTCCAGACGTACATGCATAGGGGTCCTGAACAACAGAATGCATGTACCTGTGAAGGTGTCTTCACAAAATACAATTTCAACAACAAGAACATCAACTGGGACCAGGTAAACCATGTCCTAAACGAAACATGTTGGGAAGATGTCTTAAATGACATGGACCCAAACCAGTGCCTTGAAAGGATCAACTGCCTGGTAGCCGAAGCATGTTCTAGGCATATTCCCCTAAGAAAGAAGAAGAGCAGGAGTAAACTGGAGAGAAAAAGACGCTCCCTCTACAGAAGACGACGAAGAGTCACTGAGCTCCTCAGGAGTGCTAGAATATCTGATACACGAAGGGAGGCGCTGACCAGGGAAGTGGAAACTATCGAACTTAAGCTAAATGACTCTTACAGGAACCAGGAGAGGCAGGAGGAGCTTAAAGCTATTAGTGAAATTGAAAGAAATTCAAAATATTTCTTTTCATATGCCAAAAACAAGGCAAATACCACATCTAGTATCGGGCCCTTACTCAGACAGGATGGGACTTACACAGACGACAACAAGGAAATGAGTGAAATATTGAAATCCCAGTACGACTCTGTGTTTAGTGAACCACTAATCGGTCTGAGGATCGACGACCCAAATGATTTCTTCATGAATGAGCCTCAAAACTCCATAAATGTATGCCAGATTTCCGACATTACCCTAACTCCGATAGATTTCGAAAAAGCCATTGACAACATGCCTATGCACTCAGCCCCGGGCCCAGACTCGTGGAACTCTGTTTTCATTAAGAACTGCAAGAAACCCCTCTCGCGTGCCCTAAGTACACTATGGAGGAGGAGCTTGGACATGGGTGAAATTCCACAGTCACTTAAAACAACGGATATAGCCCCACTCCACAAAGGTGGCAGCAAAGCATTAGCTAAGAACTATAGACCAATAGCTCTGACATCCCACATCATAAAAATCTTTGA
Organism: Cherax quadricarinatus; assembly: GCF_038502225.1. Lineage (NCBI taxonomy): Eukaryota > Metazoa > Arthropoda > Malacostraca > Decapoda > Parastacidae > Cherax > Cherax quadricarinatus. The sequence continues at coordinate 14,336,729 of NC_091327.1, forward strand.
AAGAGTGCTAAGAAGCAGGATTGCAAATCACCTGGATTCCCAAAATCTGCACAATCCAGGGCAACATGGGTTCAGGGCAGGTCGCTCCTGCCTCTCACAACTACTGGATCACTATGACATGGCCTTGGATGCACTGGAAGAAAATCAGAATGCAGATGTAATATACACAGACTTTGCAAAAGCATTTGACAAATGCGATCATGGCATAATAGCCCATAAAATACGTGCTAAAGGAATAACTGGGAAAGTGGGGAGATGGATCTTCAACTTCCTAACAAATCGAACACAAAGAGTAGTGGTCAACAGAGTTAAATCGGAGGCTGCCATAGTGAAGAGCTCTGTTCCACAAGGCACAGTACTCGCCCCCATCTTATTCCTTATCCTCATATCAGACATAAACAGAGATATACACCACAGCACCGTATCATCCTTTGCGGATGATACTAGGATCTGCATGAGGCTGTCATCTGCTGAGGACGCGGTTAACCTCCAAGAAGATATAAACAAAGTTTTCCAGTGGGCAACGGTAAACAATATGATGTTCAATGAGGACAAATTCCAACTACTCCGTTATGGAAAACTGGAGGAGATAATAACTAGAACAGAGTATACTACTGACTCCGGCCATACAATAGAGCGGAAAAATAATGTAAGGGACCTGGGAGTAGTAATGTCTGAGGATCTCACTTTCAAGGATCACAACAGTGCCACGATCGCACGTGCAAAGAAAATGATAGGATGGATAATGAGAACTTTCAAAACGAGAGATGCCAAGCCCATGATGATCCTTTTCAAATCACTTGTTCTCTCTAGGCTGGAATACTGCTGTACATTAACATCTCCATACAAAGCAGGTGAAATCGCAGATCTAGAGAGTGTATAGAGATCCTTTACTGCACGTATAAGTTCTGTCAAGCACCTTAACTACTGGGAACGCTTGGAAGCACTTGACTTGTACTCGTTGGAACGCAGGAGGGAGAGATATATCATAATCTACACTTGGAAAATCTTGGAAGGAATGGTCCCAAATCTGCACACAGAAATCACTCCCTACGAAAGTAAAAGACTGGGCAGGCGATGCAAAATGCCGCCAATAAAAAGTAGGGGCGCCATTGGTACACTAAGAGAAAACACCATAAGTGTCCGGGGCCCAAAACTGTTCAACAGCCTCCCATCAAGCATTAGGGGAATTGCCAATAAACCCCTGGCTACCTTCAAGAGAGAGCTGGACAGATACCTAAAGTCAGTGCCGGATCAGCCGGGCTGTGGCTCGTACGTCGGACTGCGTGCGGCCAGCAGTAACAGCCTGGTTGATCAGGCCCTGATCCATCGCGAGGCCTGGTCGTGGGCCGGGCCGCGGGGGCGTTGATCTCCGGAATAACCTCCAGGTAACCTCCCGGTAACCTTTCATAGGACGACCTCTATTTCTTCCCTCATCTACAGAATTAGATACCCTCCAAGGCATCCTATTTCGCTCCAACCTCTCTAAATATTCAAACTACTATAGTAACTTCTCCTCAGCCCTCTGAATAAAACCTTTACTAACCCAGCACTTCCTTCTCATAGCAAACTACGAACTTACCGCAAAATATTCACGATACACTCTGCCCTCAGATATATCGTCAGTCCTGCTCCAGCCTCCTCCTATGAATAAAACTCAACCTTTACACCCTCATAAGAGTGTTGGTACCATTATAGTCTGGTGCATTTTTTCTTTTGTCTCCATAGATAATGCTTTTTCCCAACAAAACTGGCAATCGCCACCTCTCAGGATAGTCTGTCTCATACACATGAGAAATGAATTTTCTTTATGAAGATATCTCCATCATCCCAGAGCAAGAGAAATTATACGCAGAAACCAGAAGAAAAAAAGTGGAGGAAGATAAAGATGGAATATAATATCGTACTACACACAGACACACACACACACACACACACACACACACACACACACACACACACACACACACACACACACACACACACACACACACACACACACACACACACACACGCACACATACACACACACACACACACACACCACACACACACACACACACACACACACACACACACACACACACACACACACACACACACACACACACACACACACACACACACACACACACACACACAAACACACACAAAAACATACACAAACACACACACACACACACAAACACACACACACGCACCCAGTCTTTAAAAAAGGAGACAGACATGAAGCACTAAACTACAGACCAGTGTCACTGACATGTATAGTATGCAAAGTCATGGAGAAGATTGTCAGAAGAGTGGTGAAACACCTAGAAAGGAATGATCTCATCAACAGCAGCCAACATGGTTTCAGGGACGGGAAATCTTGTGTCACAAACCTACTGGAGTTCTATGACAAGGTGACAGCAGTAACACAAGAGAGAGAGGGGTGGGTGGATTGCATCTTCTTGGACTGCAAGAAGGCGTTTGACACAGTACCACACAAGAGATTAGTGCAAAAACTGTAGGACCAAGCAGGGATAACAGGGAAGGCACTACAATGAATCAA
>NC_091327.1:14341779-14351779 GCF_038502225.1 Cherax quadricarinatus
GGGAAAATGAAACAGTAAATGTAAGGGAAAGAGAGGAAGACTGGAAATGAGAAAGAACAAAAGAAATAGGAGCTGTGAGGGGTGGTGGAAAAGACGGAAACAGTACTGGGGTGTAGGAGGGAAGATAAGATCAAGGGGAGAAGAGGGGACGAGAGGAGGACAAAACAACGGGGAGAGGGGGAAGTAACGAGGGAAGGATAGAGAGGGGGCGCTGGAATGGATGCAAAGATGTCCATGGAAGAGGAAGGAGGGGAAAGATGAGGAGAGGAAAGATAAGGAAGTGGAGAAGATCCGGGGAGTGAGGAGGAATAACCACCAAGGGAGAAATAGGAAGAGGAGGAGGAGGAGGAGGAGGAGTGGAGGTGGTGGTGAAGGAGGAGGAGAAGGAGGACAAAGGGGAAGAAGAGGAGAAAGATGATGGGTGAAAAATGGAAAGGGAAAAAATGACAGAAAAGGTTTGGTGGTTCGTTTGTGATGGTGGAGACGAGGAAGATGGAAGAGGAGAAATAAGACTGAGTTTACCTGAGGTTTACTTGAAGTTTACCTGGAGTCGCTTCCGGAAGTTAACCCCCCTCCCCCGCAGCTTGATCCCAGACCAGTCCTCCTGGCTGCTGCTCTGGTCGATCAAGCTGTTTGTGTCTGCCGCCCGCCGACAGCCGTACGCACCAAAACCCGACCGATCAGGAACTGTTTTGAGAAATCTGTTGAGTTTTCTCTTGCTGACAGGTGTTGGTGGTCCCCTTTAGAGTCCCCTGAAGAGTCGTGGTCCCTTAACACTTTTTAAGTTTTCTGCCCCTTGCTTTTTATTGGATATATCCTGCGCTGTCTGCCAAGCCTCTTGTGTTTATTAGTAACAATTTCAGTGAGCAGATTTAGGGCCAATTCCTCCAGTGTCTTTCAGGGGCAGATTATGATGTGTCTTTCTCCTCTGTGTTGTAAGGAGTACAGTTCTAGGGACTTCAAGTGTTTCTGGTAATTTAGGTGCTTGACAGAGTTCATATGAGCTATAAAGATTTTTCAGCACAGCGATTTCGCCTGTTTTGAAGGAGGCCGTTACTACACAGCAATATTTCAGCTTAGAGAGAACGAGTGATCTGAAGAGTATTATCAATAGTTTGGCATCCCATAGTTTGAAGGTTCAAGTTATTCTGCCTATCATTTTTTTTCCAGTTCGATAATTATTGTGATCCTTGAACGTGAGATCTGATATTACAACTTACAGGTCTCTAATATTTGGCTTACATTTGTCTTGTACTCTGATCTTGTTTTTATTTTCTCCATTCTTCCATAACGAGGAAACTGAAATTTGTCCTCATTCAACAATAAATTGTTCTCAGTAGCCCAGTATATTTACTGGCTCTCTTCGCGCTCATGTGTGACTAGTTAATGGTCCAAGTCGAACCGAATGCCGTCATAAGTTTCATTCTTCTATGTGCGGGTTATTTGTTATTTTCCAGACACATTATTGTACCTTTTTATTCTTTTGGGTGTATATCAGTTTAGAGGCTGTTTGTGCCTTCCAAGGATGTCAGTTTCATACAGAATCTAGTTTCGTCTGCATAGGATGATTTATGTCTCTGTCAATTTCAGATATGAGAATATGAAAGAGAAGTGGGGAAAGTACCGTGCCTTGGGGGACAAAACTTTTCTTTGAGTTCTGTTTTTTTAGGTGTTACATATCCATCTGTCACTCTCCCAGTTATCCCTTTTACACGTATTTGGTGTGCAATTACCCCATGGTCGCAAGTGTCAAAGATTTTTTTGCAAAATCAGTGTATACTACATCTGTATTTTACTTGGCTTCAAATGCATCCAAGACTACGTCGTAATGGTCCAACAGTTTTTGTGAAAGGCTGGAGTGACCTGTTCTGAACCCATGTTGACCTGGGTTGAGCAAAGAATACAGAAGGGGAAGAAAAGGAAAGGGAGGAAGAATAGGGAAAGGAAGAGGTGAGAGAAGAGGAATAGAGAAAATAGAGAATAGGAAGAAAGAAAGAGTATGGGAAAGAAGAAGAGAAAGAGGGATGGGGAGAGGGAGAAAGCATAGGAAAAAAAAGTGAAGGGGATAAAAAAAGGAGAGAAGGAAGAGGGGGGTAGAGTAGAGGGGAGGAAGAGGAAGAGGAGGGGTAGAGGAAGGGGAGAGCGAGGACCCCCGTCTCTGATGGATTATCGAGCCCAAACTTCAATCTGGCGGTGTAAACAGATCCATCTAAGTCTGAGGGAACAGAGAGGTCGGCCAGTGCTTCGCAGGATTTATGAATTTTCCCTGATTTATTACCCGGGGGGAAAGCTATGGGGTCCTCCACTCTTTTCCCTTACTCCTGTTTTCTTTTTTTCTCCCTTATTCCTACTAATGTTTAATTTTTTTTTTATGTTCCCGCTCCGACAGTTGTTCCTCTTTTTTTTTTTCCATGTCGAAAATATGGAAAAATTTAATTTTGCTGTTTCGGTTCATCTTGCTTAGTAGCTGAGCACTTGACTCACAACCGGAATGATCCGAGCTCAATCTCAGGTGAGGCGAGACTATTGAGCAAATCTTCTGGAGGCCAGGTTATGGACCTGCCAGCGGGGGCGGTGACCCCCCAAAACACCCTCCAGATCCACCCTCCAGGTCCACCCTCCAGGTCCACCCTCCAGATCCACCCTCCAGGTCCACCCTCCAGGTCCACCCTCCAGGTCCACCCTCCAGGTATACCTCTGTTCCTGTTCACCTAGCAGTAAATAAATACCTAGGCGTTAGTCGACTCTTGTGAGTCACATCCTAGGGATGGCCCTAAGAATCTCCAAGGAATAAAGCCACACTACATGGCTTTCCTTGATTATCCTCTTGTGGGTTGCATCCTGGGAAACCCACACAGCTTGGCTTTCTTTGGATATTATCGGTTATTAACTCTCTTGGGTTTATAACCCACCCAAAAAAAATTTCTCTTAGTTCTGACAATCAATGTCCCAAACCGAGCGTAAAGCGCCTGAATTTGCTTATATAATTATTTCATATGAAGCCCCAAACCCGTGTGGATCATTCAGCCCAAGTACCGGTTGAGGCTCGATCCCTCGTCAGCGAATCGAGTGGCAGACATGCTAGCTACCTACATGATGACTACCCAATTTACATCAAGATTATTTATTTCTCTCTCTCGTTCAGGATGTTCCCGTTTTCTTTCTCTCTCTCTCTCTGTCTGTCTGTCTGTCTGTCTGTCTCTCTTTGTCTGTCTGTCTGTCTGTCTCTGTCTGTCTGTCTGTCTGTCTGTCTCTCTCTCTCTCTCTCTCTCTCTCTCTCTCTCTCTCTCTCTGTCTGTCTGTCTGTCTCTCTCTCTCTCTCTCTCTCTCTCTCTCTCTCTCTCTCTCTCTCTCTCTCATTTCTCCCACTCTTCACATTCTCATCCCTCGCTGCTGCAGATTCCTATATTGGGCTGAGGAGATTAATGGTGAAGCTGATGATGGAAAATCTTGTATATTATGATCAGGTTTATGTGTGTGTGTGTGTGTGTGTGTGTGTGTGTGTGTGTGTGTGTGTGTGTGTGTGTGTGTGTGTGTGTGTGTCTATGTGTGTGTGTGTGTGTTGTGTGTGTGTGTGTGTGTGTGTTGTGTGTGTGTGTGTGTGTGTGTGTGTGTGTTGTGTGTGTGTGTGTGTGTGTATGTGTGTGTCTATGTGTGTGTGTGTGTGTTGTGTGTGTGTGTGTGTGTTGTGTGTGTGTGTGTGTGTGTGTGTGTGTGTGTGTGTGTGTGTGTGTGTGTGTATGTGTGTGTGTATGTGTGTGTGTGTGTGTTGTGTGTGTGTGTGTGTGTGTGTGTGTGTGTGTGTGTGTGTGTGTGTGTGTGTGTGTGTGTGTGTGTGTGAGTGTGTATGTGTGTGTGTGTGTGTGAGTGTTCATCCAGCTGTCTGTGGTCCAGTATACTTATATTTTCAAACAAATATTTCACAGAAAATGCATTGTTGTCTAACTCATGCTACTGAGCCAGTTAAATCTATTGCAATATTATCAACAGTTCCAAATAACACACACATACACACACACACACACACACACACACACACACACACACACACACACACACACACACACACACACACACACACACACAGATAGATTGGGAGAACTTGGACCCACATGGGGGCCAAGATACTTGGAGGGCTAAGATGATGGAGGTGGTACTGGAGAACTTCATGTACCAACACGTAAGGGACACTACAAGAGAGAGAGGAGAGGATGAACCAGCAAGGCTGGACTTAGTATTCACCTTCAGTAGTGCAGATATCGAGGACATCACATATGAAAGACCCCTTGGGGCCAGTGACCATGTGGTTGTAAGCTTCGAATACACAGTAGAGCTACAAGTGGAGGGAGAAGCAGGAAGGCCAGGACGAATGAAGCCAAACTACAAGAAAGGGGACTACACAGGAATGAGGAACTACCTGAACGGGGTTCAGTGGGACAGAGAACTGGCAGGGAAACCAGTTAATGAGATGATGGAATATGTAGCAATAAAATGCAAGGAGGCTGAGGAGAGGTTTGTACCCAAGGGTAACAGGAGTAATGAAAAAGCCAGGATGAGCCCATGGTTTACCCAAAGGTGCAGGGAGGCAAAAACCAAGTGTGCTAGGGAATGGAAGAAATATAGAAGGCAAAGGACCCAGGAGAATAAGGAGAACAGTCGTAGAGCCAGAAATGAATATGCACAGATAAGAAGGGAGGCCCAAAGACAATATGAAAATGACATAGCAGCGAAAGCCAAATCTGACCCGAAACTGTTGTACAGCCACATCAGGAGGAAAACAACAGTCAAGGACCAGGTAATCAGGCTAAGGAAGGAAGGAGGAGAGACAACAGGAAATGACCGGGAAGTATGTGAAGAACTCAACAAGAGATTCAAAGAAGTGTTCACAGAGGAGACAGAAGGGACTCCAGAAAGACGGAGAGGTGGGGCACACCACCAAGTGCTGGACACAGTGCACACAACCGAGGAAGAAGTGAAGAGGCTTCTGAGTGAGCTAGATACCTCAAAGGCAATGGGGCCAGATAACATCTCCCCATGGGTATTGAGAGAGGGAGCAGAGGCGCTATGTGTACCCCTAACAACAATATTCAATACATCTATCGAAACAGGGAGATTGCCTGAGGCATGGAAGACAGCAAATGTAGTCCCAATCTTTAAAAAAGGAGACAGACATGAAGCATTAAACTACAGACCAGTGTCACTGACATGTATAGTATGCAAAATCATGGAGAAGATTATCAGGAGAAGAGTGGTGGAACACCTAGAAAGGAATGATCTCATCAACAGCAGCCAGCATGGTTTCAGGGACGGGAAATCCTGTGTCACAAACCTACTGGAGTTCTATGACATGGTGACAGCAGTAAGACAAGAGAGAGAGGGGTGGGTGGATTGCATTTTCTTGGACTGCAAGAAGGCGTTTGACACAGTTCCACACAAGAGATTGGTGCAAAAACTGGAGGACCAAGCAGGGATAACAGGGAAGGCACTACAATGGATCAGGGAATACTTGTCAGGAAGACAGCAGCGAGTCATGGTACGTGGCGAGGTGTCAGAGTGGGCACCTGTGACCAGCGGGGTCCCGCAGGGGTCAGTCCTAGGACCAGTGCTGTTTCTGGTATTTGTGAACGACATGACGGAAGGAATAGACTCTGAGGTGTCCCTGTTTGCAGATGACGTGAAGTTGATGAGAAGAATACACTCGATCGAAGACCAGGCAGAACTACAAAGGGATCTGGACAGGCTGCAGAACTGGTCCAGCAATTGGCTCCTGGAGTTCAATCCCACCAAGTGCAAAGTCATGAAGATTGGGGAAGGGCAAAGAAGGCCGCAAACGGAGTACAGTCTAGGGGGTCAGAGACTACAAACCTCACTCAAGGAAAAAGATCTTGGGGTGAGTATAACACCAGGCACATCTCCTGAAGCGCACATCAACCAAATAACTGCTGCAGCATATGGGCGCCTAGCAAACCTCAGAACAGCATTCCGACATCTTAATAAGGAATCGTTCAGGACCCTGTACACCGTATACGTTAGGCCCATATTGGAGTATGCGGCACCAGTTTGGAACCCACACCTAGCCAAGCACGTAAAGAAACTAGAGAAAGTGCAAAGGTTTGCAACAAGACTAGTCCCAGAGCTAAGAGGTATGTCCTACGAGGAGAGGTTAAGGGAAATCAACCTGACGACACTGGAGGACAGGAGAGATAGGGGGGACATGATAACGACATACAAAATACTGAGAGGAATTGACAAGGTGGACAAAAACAGGATGTTCCAGAGATTGGACACAGTAACAAGGGGACACAGTTGGAAGCTAAAGACACAGATGAATCACAGGGATGTTAGGAAGTATTTCTTCAGCCACAGAGTAGTCAGTAAGTGGAATAGTTTGGGAAGCGATGTAGTGGAGGCAGGATCCATACATAGCTTTAAGCAGAGGTACGATAAAGCTCACGGCTCAGGGAGAGTGACCTAGTAGCGATCAGTGAAGAGGCGGGGCCAGGAGCTCGGACTCGACCCCCGCAACCTCAACTAGGTGAGTACAACTAGGTGAGTACACACACAGAGTGCAAAGGTTTGCAACAAGGCTGGTTCCAGAGGTAAGGGGAATGTCCTACGAAGGAAGGTTAAGGGAAATCGGTCTGACGACACTGGAGTACAGGAGGGTCAGGGGAGACATGATAACGGCATACAAAATACTGCAAGGAATTGACAAGGTGGACAGAGGCAAGATGTTCCAGAGATGGGACACAGAAACAAGGGGTCACAATTGGAAGTTGAAGACCCAGATGAGTCAAAGGGATATTAGGAAGTATTTCTTCAGCCACAGAGTTGTTAGGAAGTGGAATAGTATGGAAAGAGATGTAGTGGAGGCAGGAACCATACATAGTTTTAAGACGAGGTATGATAAAGCTCATGGAGCAGGAAGAGGAAGGACCCAGTAGACGTCAGTGAAGAGGCGGGACCAGGAGCTGAGTTAGGTGAGTACACACACACACACACACACACACACACACACACACACACACACACACACACACACACACACACACACACACATGTAGTCCCAATCTTTAAAAAAGGAGACAGACATGAAGCATTAAACTACAGACCAGTGTCACTGACATGTATAGTATGCAAAATCATGGAGAAGATTATCAGGAGAAGAGTGGTGGAACACCTAGAAAGGAATGATCTCATCAACAGCAGCCAACATGGTTTCAGTGACGGAAAATCCTGTGTCACAAACCTACTGGAGTTCTATGACATGGTGACAGCAGTAAGACAAGAGAGAGAGGGGTGGGTGGATTGCATTTTCTTGGACTGCAAGAAGGCGTTTGACACAGTTCCACACATGAGATTGGTGCAAAAACTGGAGGACCAAGCAGGGATAACAGGGAAGGCACTACAATGGATCAGGGAATACTTGTCAGGAAGACAGCAGCGAGTCATGGTACGTGGCGAGGTGTCAGAGTGGGCACCTGTGACCAGCGGGGTCCCGCAGGGGTCAGTCCTAGGACCAGTGCTGTTTCTGGTATTTGTGAACGACATGACGGAAGGAATAGACTCTGAGGTGTCCCTGTTTGCAGATGACGTGAAGTTGATGAGAAGAATTCACTCGATCGAAGACCAGGCAGAACTACAAAGGGATCTGGACAGGCTGCAGACCTGGTCCAGCAATTGGCTCCTGGAGTTCAATCCCACCAAGTGCAAAGTCATGAAGATTGGGGAAGGGCAAAGAAGGCCGCAGACGGAGTACAGTCTAGGGGGTCAGAGACTAAAAACCTCACTCAAGGAAAAAGATCTTGGGGTGAGTATAACACCAGGCACATCTCCTGAAGCGCACATCAACCAAATAACTGCTGCAGCATATGGGCGCCTAGCAAACCTCAGAACAGCATTCCGACATCTTAATAAGGAATCATTCAGGACCCTGTACACCGTGTATGTTAGGCCCATATTGGAGTATGCGGCACCAGTTTGGAACCCACACCTAGCCAAGCACGTGAAGAAACTAGAGAAAGTGCAAAGGTTTGCAACAAGACTAGTCCCAGAGCTAAGAGGTATGTCCTATGAGGAGAGGTTAAGGGAAATCAACCTGACGACACTGGAGGACAGGAGAGATAGGGGGGACATGATAACGACATACAAAATACTGAGAGGAATTGACAAGGTGGACAAAGACAGGATGTTCCAGAGATTGGACACAGTAACAAGGGGACACAGTTGGAAGCTGAAGACACAGATGAATCACAGGGATGTTAGGAAGTATTTCTTCAGCCACAGAGTAGTCAGTAAGTGGAATAGTTTGGGAAGCGATGTAGTGGAGGCAGGATCCATACATAGCTTTAAGCAGAGGTATGATAAAGCTCACGGCTCAGGGAGAGTGACCTAGTAGCGATCAGTGAAGAGGCGGGGCCAGGAGCTCGGACTCGACCCCCGCAACCTCAACTAGGTGAGTACACACACACACACACACACACATACACTCATTTCACCTGTGTATTAGCTGGACCTCAGAATCATATTCATTATCGAATATGAGACGAAGGGAAGAATAAGCATATTGGAAGAGCAATATATCCAGCAAGGAAGTCAACCCTTCCAGCCCACTAGACAGCTAGAGCAGTAACCTGGCCACTAAAGCGTTAAATGTGAGTACTGCTACTGTAAAACTACCAAATAGAGCTCCAGATATAGTTGTGGCAATATAAACACAAATGCAGTATAATGTGATCCTTTATTGACTACGTTTCGCCCACACAGTGGGCTTTTTCAAGTCACAAACAGAACTACCTGGGGTGGAAGGAACGCGAGTATTTATAGTCCGGCTGAGGTCAGGTGAAGAATGCTGCATCTGATGATGTACCGAGTTGGGTTGTAGAGTCTAAAAACTTGGGTAGTTTGGAAAGGAGACTGGACAAGTTTGTGAGCAGACCTTCTACAGTGTTCTTATGTGGGATAGCGATGAAGAAGTTTCTTGGCAAGTGGTTCAGCTATGTTATATAAGCCACTATTCTGGTTGAAGTTGTCGGATATAGAAATAAGTGATGATTCCAGGATTCTTCGGTATTGAGTGTTGTCTTCTGTGGCGATAAGTCTTGAGTTTCTGTAGTTTATCAAGTGGTTGTGTGAATTACGGTGTTGTACGCAGGCATTCCTTGTGTCGTCAGACCTGCTTGCGTATTGGTGTTCTGAAATACGTGTTTGGAGGTCCCTTGATGTTTCGCCCACGTATAACTTGTTGCAGTCATTACAAGGGATTATGTATACCCCTGCAGAGGATGGAGGCTTGTCCTGCCTACTACTGGTGATGTCCTTGATGGTCGTGGTTGTGGAGGTAGATACTTGGAATGATGTTTTGGCAAAGATGTTGGAAACATGTTTGGCAATGGAGTTGGTGGGAAGGACTATGTATCTCTTCTCGGCAGTGTCTTCTCTGGGTGTGTTGAAGATGTTTAGTGCTCGCCGTCTGCAGTCTCTGATGAAGTGACGAGGATAGTGGAGTTTGGAAAATACCTGTTCAATTATAGTGCATTCTTCCTCAAGGAACTCGTTGCTGCAGATTCTGAGTGCACGCAGGAAGAAGCCTATAATTACACCACGTTTGGTTTTGGTGTCGTGGTGAGAGTAGAAGTGGAGAAGATCGTTTTGGTTGGTGGGTTTTCGATAGACTTTAAAACGAAGTTCGTGGTCAGCTTTGCAGAGTAGAACATCAAGGAAAGGAAGAGTGTTGTCGACCTCTTCTTCAAGTGTGAACTGGATTGAAGGCGAGCACTAAACATCTTCAACACACCCAGAGAAGACACTGCCGAGAAGAGATACATAGTCCTTCCCACCAACTCCATTGCCAAACATGTTTCCAACATCTTTGCCAAAACATCATTCCAAGTATCTACCTCCACAACCACGACCATCAAGGACATCACCAGTAGTAGGCAGGACAAGCCTCCATCCTCTGCAGGGGTATACATAATCCCTTGTAATGACTGCAACAAGT
>NC_091327.1:14356779-14374279 GCF_038502225.1 Cherax quadricarinatus
GCATATTGTCGTATACTGGCTAATATTCAGGTATTATGTTCGTATACCAGTTAATATTCTTGTATCGTTGTGCAACGGCTTTCCTCTGTAGGTCTGCATTACTGGGTTGTACAATAAGTTACAGCTAGTAAGCATCGTCATTGCTTTTCACCAAAGAGTTTTGAGACTCTCTGACCGCGGGTTCAAAACCCACCCGTGGTATGGTTTTAAAGAAAGTGGTAGACTCCGTTATGACTTGTGTGATTATATACATTCCCTCACAAAGTCACTACGTACATTAAATACAATATGTTCGAGGATTGTCAACACAAGATAATGTAAAGATAATGAACACACTCATTTATAAACAATGAATACAACAGTAATTAAGAAGTGGATGTCACACTGATACGCACCAACTGATGACCAAGGAGATTCTAATTGAGGGGAACGATTACCTAACAAAGCTAAGGCACTGAAGTAGCAATCTGCTTCTTCTCTCGATACCGAGGTAGCAAATATCTCACTTCACTCATGACTGAGAGAGCATCCCCCATACTGCTTTGACTGCTGAGGTAACAACATTCCCTCAGAAATGAGGCAGCAAACTCACCTCTGTCAATGTATGGGGGTAGCAAATTTCTCACTTTCTCAGCTGTGAAGTTAGAAGCTCCATATTACTCTCAGTGCTGAGATGGCAGAGCTCTCACACCACTGAGGTAGGAAACCTCACTTCTCTCAGCACCGACGTAGCAACTTACATTTATCTTTCAATGCTGATGTAACAATTCTACCTTTCTCTCAGCACTGAGGCAGCAACATCAACATAAGAATGGAGGAAGATCTGCAGCAGGCCTAGTAGCCAGCTATATGGCTGCGGTACAAAGCTCCACCCTTCTCTCAGCGCTGAGGTACAAAGCTACACCCTTCTCTCAGAGCTGAGGTAGCAGGTTGCCTGGGTAGGCAGGTCAGTGTGTAACTGCCGCGTGGTGGGGAGAGATGATATACCACTGGGTGTGATTTATCGAGGCTAATCCGAATGCAATCTCTCCATCAAATTGTGCGGCAAAAGCAATCTACATACACCGGCCTCTGATGTATAGTCATGATTAAGGTGGTGCGATGCCATCTTGAACACCTACCAATGACTTCTAATAGATTCAGAAGGGAGGGCCATTTATTTTTTGTCATTTATAAATAGGAATGTATGTACGAGTACCTGTATGAATTTATATGAACTAGATCATGGAATAATTATGCATATATATATATATATATATATATATATATATATATATATATATATATATATATATATATATATATATATATATATATATATATATATATATATATATATATATATATATATATATATATATATATATATATCATGGGGATCATGGGGGGGAAATGCCACACGTTTCCTTAAAGAATTGGGTTCCAGACTCATCGACACCACCAGGGACCCAAGGGCAGCCGCTTTCATGTTCCAGCGCCTCAGCGTAGCCATCCAGAAGGGAAATGCTTGTTGCATACTTGGCTCGCATCCAGCCTCGGAGGAGCTGGAGGAAATTCATGATCTTTGATATATTGTGCCATTGTATTCATGTTTGTTTCTTCTGTAAATGTATTCTGTTTATTAATAAATGTTCACATGGAATATAAGATATATAGGGGGTAGTAGGAGAAGAAAATATTCAAACAGCTCCGGAGAGAACCTTGAGTTTTCCCTGAGGTACGTTCATTGTCTTCTCTGAGGATGAGGGTCCCCATTCCAGCTATAGAGGTGGTACTTCCCTATATTTTTTGTATATATATATATAATATATATATATATATATATATATATATATATATATATATATATATATATATATATATATCATATATGGAGTGAATGATGGTAAAAGTTTTTCTTTTTCGGGCCACCCTGCCGAACCAGGGTGTCCGAACCACCTCAACAACCCTTCCTCAGCCCTCTGGACAACAGTTTTGGTAATCCCGCACCTCCTCCTAACTTCCAAACTACGAATTCTCTGGTGTGAATATAATGCAGAGAATTCGTAGTTTGGAAGTTAGGAGGAGGTGCGGGATTACCAAAACTGTTGTCCAGAGGGCTGAGGAAGGGTTGTTGAGGTGGTTCGGACATGTGGAGAGAATGGAGCGAAACGGTGACTTCAAGAGTGTATCAGTCTGTAGTGGAAGGAAGGCGGGGTAGGGGTCGGCCTAGGAAAGGTTGGAGGGAGGGGGTAAAGGAGGTTTTGTGTGCGAGGGGCTTGGACTTCCAGCAAGCATGCGTGAGCGTGTTTGATAGGAGTGAATGGAGATAAATGGTTTTTAATACTTGACGTGCTGTTGGAGTGTGAGCAAAGTAACATTTATGAAGGGGTTCAGGGAAACCGGCAGGCCAGACTTGAGTCCTGGAGATGGGAAGTACAGTGCCTGCACTCTGAAGGAGGGGTGTTAATGTTGCAGTTTAAAAACTGTAGTGTAAAGCACCCTTCTGGCAAGACAGTGATGGAGTGAATGATGGTGAAAGTTTTTCTTTTTCGGGCCACCCTGCCTTGGTGGGAATCGGCCAGTGTGATAATAATAATAATAATATATATATATATATATATATATATATATATATATATATATATATATATATATATATATATATATATATATATATATTTATATATATATATTATTTGTACAATACACAAGTATATATACAAACAGTTTGGCTGGTGAGAGGCCGGGTCACCTTATACCACTTTTATCAAGACAATACTGGGATCTGGAGTTTACTTGGAGATAATTACCCCCGCGGCCCGGTCCCAGACCAGATCGCCTGCTTGCTGGCCTCATCAATCAAGCTGTTAGTGTCCACTGTTTACACCACAACCCAGTTGATCAGGAACTGTTATGAGGAGTCTATTGAGCATCCTCTTCAAAACTCCTATCAGTTTGCTGGTGATCCCCCCTTAAACATGAACCCTAGACGCTGAAGAGTCATGTTCCTTTACACTTAGAACTCGTCAGTCACCTGACCCAGCCATTGTCGACATTCTCATTTTATAATCAGTGGCAATTTGCTCAAGACCAATTTTTAAGCTTTTCTTATATTTCTCCAAATCGTGTTTTTCTTTATTTAAAGTTAAATTAAGTTAGTAAAGCTTAGGTTAGGGTAGGTGTGGCAGTGATAATCAGGAACCTGTGATGATTCAGGATTGGAAAGTGTGAGCAATGTAGACTTTATACGCTATGTCAGAGAAACTTTCATAACTGGGGTTTGAAACAAGAGACAGTAATATAGTCAGTCACCCGGTGATAGAAGATGTATGAGGATAATAACAAGTACAAAAATAAACATTACAGAAGAGACAGAACAATGTTTGTGTAGACTAAAGTTAAGTTTCTGAGCTTGTGAGATTGCAGTCACAAATATAGGATCAGAGACACGGACTGGAGAGTTCATGGAGTCAGTCATGCATAATTTCATGAGCCGACCTATAAAAGAAACATAAATGAGAGCTGGAAATGCGCCAGCAATTCTGGGCTTGGTTTACACCCTGAGTGAATCAGATACGTATCAGGATAAAACGTTCATTGCGTCTCAACACAGCTTCACAATGGGTCGTTCTTACCCAGTACATACATGACATTCAAGTATTTGCAGTATTGGATAATATGTAGATTATATAGATTCAAAGAAGAGACTAATTAATATATATGGCAACATGGGGAACTGGAGGAATTTATGTACAATAATCATCAAGGTGAAACAAACTGCTGCATAGTATCATTGGAGCTAATAACGTGGGTAGTTTTGAAAAAAATAGACAGGAAAGATATATGAGAGGGAACGGTTGGGTGTGAGCAGGCTTTCATAAGGCGGTAAGTCTACTCCGGTGTCAGTCTTGTATTCTGATACTCTTATCAATGTAGCTATCAATTCATTGCCACTAATCGCACCACCTAGGGCACTTACCATTACACATCAGCAATCATATCATCAACTCCACTTTTCAGTTCCTATCATCAATCAGGCTATCTATTGCACTGCTCTTGCTATGAATGCCACTTCCAGTTCACCACTATCAACCAAGATTACTTACTCAACTCTGTCAACCGTGAAGCGAATCGTGCTTTGTCAGGTTGGTGTTTCTAGAATTTGGCAATAAAATATATAAAAAGCTGCTTGTCATTCATCTATGCAACTTGCTGGGTTGAAATATGTTGATCACCTCGGCTTTAGGAGTGATAGTAGCAAACATGATGAACCGTGAACGCTGGAATCCCAGGAGCAAATAAGAAAAGAATGTTTTTCCAAGAGTGTGTGTGCGTGTAAGAGAGAGAGAGAGAGAGAGAGAGAGAGAGAGAGAGAGAGAGGGAGAGAGAGGGAGAGAGACAGGGAGAGAAAGAGAGGGAGAGAAAGAAAGAGAGAGAGAGTCTAACAATTACTAAACAAGCGAAGTTATTTACAAACATTATCTCTCAGCCAAGAGCAGGATTCGAAACATGCACTCTACAGTATATATATATATATATATATATATATATATATATATATATATATATATATATATATATATATATATATATATATATATATAGGATGGGGTCCACCTTGGTGTAAATTGTGGGACTTATAGCCCTCGGAGAAGTGGATAAAGGTTTCAAGGAAGAATATTTGGATTTCTTCCTGAAGCCATTTGAATATTCCACTTCCCCTACCATCCCATCTTTTAAACTATTTTTTTTTACCAATAGGAATATTTTATTACATAATATGGCACAGAAGATTTAAGAGATACATTGTTGATACAAAGGTGGCATATACGGTACATGTTGTTACGTGTGTATCACCGATTATAAGGCGAAAATCTCATCCAGCTCCTCAGAGCTGGGACTGAGAGATAATGTTTGCAAATAACTTCGCTTGTTTAGTAATTGTTAGACTCACTCTCTCTCTCTCTCTCTCTCTCTCTCTCTCTCACACACACACACACAGAGGAGCTCGGACTCGACCCCCGCAACCTCAACTAGGTGAGTACTTGGCAAAACACATTCTTTTCTTATCTGTAAGAGGTAGGTAGGTAAGTAGGTAGGCAGATAGATGGACAGATAGATAGATCCGCAGAGCAACAAATAAATAAGTATACAGGCAAGCAAAATAAAAAAACACACACACACACACACAAGCGTGGAGAGAACATAGAAGACAAAACTGTACATGGGAGCAACACCAACCAACCTAACAGTTTATGGTGCCTCAGAGGCCTGGGTATGGTCCCAGAGTTTAGTGGCCTCAGCCGCAGTGTGTGAGGGTGGGTGGCTGGTCTTCCTGGTCGGGAGGTGGAATGGTCTACCTACTTGGTGGTGGTGTGGGTGGGGGATGTTCTGAGTAGCGGAGGTCTTTTTATTTTTATTTATTTAGGAAGAGTAGATACATTCACAGTGTGTTGTTCCTCTGTTCAATTGGATAGCTACATAGTGGGAACACAAGTTTGTTATGGTTCCCTGTCTTATTCCTGATGTCGCTTCTGGAGATCACCACCTCCGCTGCTCGGTCCCAGAAAAGGCCTCCTGTTGCTGGACTGATCTATCAAGTTCTTAGCGCCACAAGCTGCTTGATCAGAAACTATTCAGAGGAATCTCTCGAGTTTCCTCTAGAAGACAGTTAGGAAATTGTTGGTGAGAGCTTATGCATGACGGGAGAGTGTTGAAGATTCGCAGTCTGTCAAACTGCGATGAGAGATTTGGGAATGCTATTAAAGATTTATCATCTTCAAGAACTTCAAGGGTATCGTTCCAGCAAAGCTGGGATTTTAATTATTTGAGGACTATCATCTCTCACGATGGCCTGTTCCATATTCAGGAGCACAGGAATTTCTCTGATAGTGGTAGCTACGGAGGGATGGGCGACATTGTTGGTGAGCGTTGGTTAGTTGACAAGTGGGTAGTGATGTGAGTGCGGGATACCTCCGATGAAAAGCAGAGTAACGATGAGTACACTGAGAACTTAATAAGTGTTAGGGGACCAGAACTCTTCAATATCCTTCTTTCATGCAGTGGTGTTAATATGAAGGAGTGTAGGAAATGGTGATGTAAAGGGTGGTAGTGTTGTGAATGACTTTGATTTAATGATAGCAATGACATCTGTCAGTATTAAACTCCAACAATAATGGAGAGAGAGAGAGAGAGAGAGAGAGAGAGAGAGAGAGAGAGAGAGAGAGAGAGAGAGAGAGAGAGAAATAGATGGTAAGTAACATTTGCAGCTGAGAAAACGCAAATGATGATCGTCTCTAGGCACCATGATGGTAATGCTGATGCAGTAGTAAGGATGAATGGGAGGGTGTTGGCACCTGGAGAAGAAGTTGATATCCTTGGGGTGAAATATGGCTCCAAACTAACCATGAAGAACCATGTTGTAAATCTTGCAAACAAGGCAGCCAGGAAGCTTACAGCACTTCGCCGTATCTCGCATCTGCTTGATAGTAGGGGTTGCAACATTCTGTACGAGGCACAAGTACGCTCACACCTTGAGTATGCTCCACTTTCTTGGTTTGCCTGCCCCCCCCCCCTCCTCTCATCTGCGACTGCTTGACAGAGTAGAGAACAGAGCAAGACGTCTCATCTCACGCCTGGACCCATCCTGGATAGATCTGTCATTTCAGCAGAGCCTTCAACATAGGAGGGATGTGGGTGGCCTTACTGTTATGTACAATGCCAATATTGTCAAAGTACCACACTATGATCCACTTCGAGGACAGCGTGAAACAAGCTTTTATGCCACAAGACGGGCAGAAAGCAGCAACTTCACTCTGGCTGTACCCTTCTCCAGGACATCACTCCATCTGAGATCATATATACCCAGGATGACTCGAGTATGGAACACATTCGTATAGCATAATGATGTCAACGAGATAAAGTCACTTGATCACATGAAAAAGCTGGCCCACAGATGGCTCCAACTTCATCCTGTTCCCTACTTGCATGTCTCATAACAATAAAAATGCTTTCAAATGAGCTGATGTAGGTAACAGCTCTTAGCTTGCCAATAAAGTTATGAATCCTTAACCTGTAAATAACTTGTCAATTAAGCTAGGGATCCTTAACCTTGTCAAACCCTGTGTAAAAAAAAAAAAAAAAGAGAGAGGGAGGGAGAGAGAGAGAGAGTGAGAGAGAGAGAGAGAGAGTGAGAGAGAGAGAGAGAGAGAGAGAGAGAGAGAGAGAGAGAGAGTGAGAGAAAGAGAGAGAGAGAGAGAGAGAGATAGGGAGGAAGGGAGGGAGAGATCCTTGAGACAATAATCTCAAGACAAATGACCGGTTTTTTTTTACTACCACTCACTACTTTGTGACCGTCAATATGGCTTCAGGAAAGGTTACTCTGCTGCTGATCTGTTGTAAAACCTCTCCACTAAGTGGCACCAGTCACTGGATGAATCCAAAGTCAGCTGAATGGTAGCACTGGACATTGCTGGAGCTTTCGATCGTGTGTGGCACCAGGGCCTCATAGCAAAACTGCAAGCTCTGGGAATTGCAGGCTCTATGCTATATCTCCTCAGTGACTACCTTCATGGTAGATCTCTAACGGTAGTTCTCAATGGAATGAAATCAGCAAGACATCTTATTGTTATGGAATGTCTACTAAGTAGACATTCTGGGATGAGATGAAGAAGGTCATTGAAGTAGACTCTACTTCAATGACCTTCTTCATCTCATCCCAGAATCCCATGCATAAGCAGACGACTGTACACTGACATTCACTTATCCAAGAAATGCCAGCTGCTCTAAGCTGTATCAATTACCAGCTAAAAGCTATATCAGCTAAGGGAAATAGATGGCAAGTAACATTTGCACCTGAGAAAACAAATGATGATGGTCTCTAGGCACCATGATGGTAATGCCGGTGCAGTAGTAAGGATGAATGAGAGGATGTTGGCACCTGGGAAAGAAGTTGATATCCTTGGGGTGATATTTGATTCCAAACTGACCATGAAGAACCATGTTGTAAAGCTTGCAAACAAGGCAGCCATGAACCTTAAAGCACTTCGCCGTATCTCGCATCTGCTTGACAGTAGGGGTTGCAAGATTCTGTATGAGGCACAAGTACGCTCACACCTCGAGTATGCTCCACTTTCTTGGTTTGCCTACCCCCAACCCCTCTCAAATGCAACTGCTTGACAGAGTAGAGAACAGAGCAAGACGTTTCATCTCTCGCCTGGTCACAGACCGGGCCGCGGGGGCGTTGACCCCCGGAACTCTCTCCAGGTAAACTCCAGGTTAGCCAATCCTGGCTAGATCTGTCACTTCAGCAGAGCCTTCAACACAGGAGGGATGTGGGTGGCCTTACTGTTATGTAAAAGGCTAAGATTGTAAAAGTACCACATTTGGATCCACTTCGAGGACAGCATGAAACAAGCTTCTATAACACAAGACTCGCAGAAAGCAGCAACTTCACTCTGGCTGTAGCTTTCTCCAGAGCATCACTTCATCTGAAATCATTTATCCCCAGGATGATTCGGGTATGGAACACATTCGTACAGCATTATGATGTCAACGAGATAAAGTCAGTTGATCAAATGAAAATGCTAGCCCACAGATGGCTCTAACTTCATCCTGTTCCCTATTTGTATGTTTCATAACAATAAAAATGCTTTCAAATGAGCTGATGTAGGTAACAGCTCTTAGCTTGTAAATAAAGTTAGGAATCCTTAACCTGTAAATAGCTTGTCAATAAATCTAGGGATCTTTAACATAACCTTGTCAAACCCTGTGTAAAACAGAGAGAGAGAGAGAGAGAGAGAGAGAGAGAGAAAGAGACATCCCACCACCTATAACAGGAACGTACACAGGCAAGCCTGTAGGCATATGGGTGACGTTCAAAAGTGGGCCATTGCTAAATGGATGGTGGACACAAAAAGAAAGCTAGCATCAGGTAGGGTAGGCTCCAAAACGTGGTGGTCCCTGGTCAAGGACAGACAAGGTTATCTGCCTGATGAACTCATTCCACCTCTAAATCGACAGGATGGGACCACCTCTACTAGTAGTCAAGAGAAGGTGGACCTCTTTGCCGAACACTTTGCTACCAAAATGCAAGTTCCTGATCCAGCAAGGGACCCTCCTTGGCTAGCTTCAATAACTGTGTCAAAACTGTCAGTGGTGACAATAAGGCAGGAGGAGGTGCATTTCCTTCTTAAATCGCTTGCCCAAGAAAAGGCTGTGGGCCCAGACAAGTTGAGCCCAAGATTGCTGAGATGTGCAGACCAGCTAGCAGCACCTCTAACTCGCATCTTTCAGCACTGCCTAGTACAGTGTAAATGGCCCTCTCTGTGGAAAGAGGCAAATGTAGTCCCTGTTCACAAAAAGAAGAGCAGAACAGAAATCAGCAACTACAGACCAGTGTCACTCCTGTCAATCACTGGTAAGATCCTTGAGACAATAATCTCAAGACAAATGACAGAGGTTTTTTGACTACCACTCACTACTTTGTGATCGTCAATATGGCTTCAGGAAAGGTTACTCTGCTGCTGATCTGTTGTTAAACCTCTCCACTAAGTGGCACCAGTCACTGGATGAATCCAAAGTCAGCTGTGTGGTAGCACTGGACATTGCTGGTGCTTTCGACCGGGTGTGGCACCAGGGCCTCTTAGCAAAACTTCAAGCACTGGGAATTGCAGGCTCTACGCTATGTCTCCTCAATGATTACCTTCATGGTAGATCTCTAAGTGTAGTTCTCAATGGAACGGAATCAGCAAGACATCCTATTGTTGCAAGTGTTCCACAAGGAAGCGTGCTGGGACCATTGTTATGGAATAACTACTTCAACGATCTTCTTCTTCTCATCCCTGAATCCCATGCATATGCAGACGACTGTACACTGACATTCACTTATCCAAGAGAGGAAATGCCAGCTGCTCTAAGCTACATCAATCACCAGC
The DNA here is from genome assembly GCF_038502225.1 of Cherax quadricarinatus. Lineage (NCBI taxonomy): Eukaryota > Metazoa > Arthropoda > Malacostraca > Decapoda > Parastacidae > Cherax > Cherax quadricarinatus. The sequence continues at coordinate 14,366,697 of NC_091327.1, forward strand.
TAAGAGCTATATCAGCTTGGGGAAATAGATGGCAAGTAACATTTGCATCTGAGAAAATGCACATGATGATGGTCTCTAGGCACCATGATGGTAATGCTGGTGCAGTAGTAAGGATGAATGGGAGGGTGTTGGCACCTGGAGAAGAAGTTGATATCCTTGGGGTGAAATTTGACTCCAAACTAACCATGAAGAACCATGTTGTAAATCTTGCAAACAAGGCAGCCAGGAAGCTTACAGCGCTTCGCCGTATCTCGCATCTGCTTGACAGTAGGGGTTGCAAGATTCTGTAGGAGGCACAAGTACGCTCACACCTTGAGTGTGCTCCACTTTCTTGGTTTGCCTGACCTCCCTCTCAACTGCGACTGCTTGACAGAGTAGAGAACAGAGCAAGACGTCTCATCTCTCGCTTGGACCCATCCTGGATAGACCTGTCATTTCAGCAGAGCCTTCAACACAGGAGAGATGTGAGTGGCCTTACTGTTATGTACAAGGCCAATATTGCCAAAGTACCACACTTGGATCCACTTCGAGGACAGCGTGAAACAAGCTTTTATGCCACAAGACGGGCAGAAAGCAGCAACTTCACTCTGGCTGTATCCTTCTCCAGAACATCACTCCATCTGAGATCATATATACCCAGGACGACTCGAGTATGGAACACATTCATACAGCATAATGATGTCAACGAGATAATGTCAGTTGATCAAATGAAAATGCTGGCCCACAGATGGCTCCAACTTCATCCTGTTCCCTTCTTGTATGTCTCATAACAATAAAAATGCTTTCAAATGAGCTGATGTAGGTAACAGCTCTTATCTTGTCAATAAAGTTATGAATCCTTAACCTGTAAATAGCTTGTCAATAAAGCTAGGGATCCTCAACCTAACCTTGTCAAACCCTGTGTAAAAGAGAGAGAGAGAGAGAGAGAGAGAGAGAGAGAGAGAGAGAGAGAGAGAGAGAGAGAGAGAGAGAGAGAGAGAGCGAGAGAGGGAGAGAGAGAGAGAGAGAGAGAGAGAGAGAGAGAGAGAGAGAGAGAGAGAAAGAGAGAGAGAGAGAGAGAGAGAGAGAGACAGAGAGAGAGAGAGACAGAGAGAGAGAGAGAGAGAGAGAGAGAGAGAGAGAGAGAGAGAGAGAGAGAGAGAGAGAGAGAGAGAGAGAGAGAGAGAGAGAGAGAGAGAGAGAGAGAGAGAACCCACCAGCACCTCACAGGAACCACACCATGCTAATCCCGAGCCAATTGACTTGTTTTTAAGTACAGGGCAATAAAACCTTAGGGAACCTTCTGGCCAGGACCTTGTTTGTCAGGAGTTGGTATCCTGTGAGTGTGTGTGTGTGTGTGTGTGTGTGTGTGTGTGTGTGTGTGTGTGTGTGTGTGTGTGTGTGTGTGTGTGTGTGTGTGTGTGTGTGTGTGTGTGTGTGTGTGTGTGTGTGTGTGTGTGTGTGTGTGTGTGTGTGTGTGAGTGTGTGTGTGTGTGTGTGTGTGTGTGTGTGTGTGTGTGTGTGTGTGTGTGTGTGTGTGTGTGTGTGTGTGTGTGTTTGTGTGTGTGTGTTGAGAAAAAACACGACAGGTGAAAGATGAACGAAGGGGAAAATGTATATATATTTGTCGTGCAGAATATGTAAAACTTTTTATTTTGGCTTATGTAGTAACGCTCTTCTTCGTGAATAAGACAAGCGAAAATTGTATATGCAATAATTTCCTAAAAATTATTCTGAACCTATCGAAAAAAATACATTTCAATGTGTTTGTTTATTATAAATTTATTGTAACCTTATCTAAAATATATTTAGTTGGATTAGGCTTAAATAAACGGCGCTTGTTATAATATGGTTAGGTAAGTTTTCTAAGGTTCTTTTGGTACAAAATTATTAATTTTTACTTTAACATAAATGAAAAAAAATATATCTTTAAACTTTTAAATGAGTTCTTGCTAATTGACTAGTTTTACCTATTCGGCACGACATATATGTACCACGGAGCCAGACTATCAGTCTGAATCGGTGGTGAAGTACTATGGATTCTGATACAGAGTTTGCAGGTTCGAGTCCTGCTGTGGAAGTAAAGACAATGTGTGTAAATAATTTCGCCTGTTTGCGAAATTATTGCATATATGTATATATATATATATATTTATATATATATATATATATATATATATATATATATATATATATATATATATATATATATATATATATATATATATATATATATATATATATATATATATATATATATATATATATATATATATATATATATATATATATACAAGGAATTCACAAGAGCAAGCGAAATATACACAAACACTGATCTCTGGCTGAAGGAGACTCGAATCAACGAATCTTGGAACAAGGTAGGCAGTGCTTTACCAATCTACCCACACTGGAGTCCAGTGTGGGTAGATTGGTAAAGCACTGCGTACCTTGTTCCAAGGTTCGTAGGTTCGAGTCTCTTTCAGCCAGAGATCAGTGTTTATATATATATATATATATATATATATATATATATATATATATATATACATATACACATATATACAAATATACAAAACAACCACGAGGGAGTATGATACCTCTAGGCCTTTTGTGTTGCAATCAGCACATCATCAGGAGCTTGCAAAATTGCAGAAAAGAGGTTTTCCACGCGAATACGTTCCCAGATTACCTCGTTCACTCCAGTGAACGAGGTGAGTACACACACACACACACACACACACACACACACACACACACACACACACACATAAATTTAATTAGCCATAAACCTTCTTCACTGGTCGAGCGATCATAATTAATGAAGAGATAAATATTCATTATGATGGTAAGATTGGCGTAGCAGACACCACGAGAACCTACGCTCCTTTCCCCTCACCTCTTAACACCCATTACTTCCCTTTTAATCATCCATTGTCACTCATTCATAGCCCTTTTGCTTTTTCTGTCCTCATCATAAGCACCATCTATCCACATACTTATGCACACTTTGATGACACCCCTTATCACCCTATTTGTACCTTATAGGCTCTATCCTCATGACCTTGGTAATACTATTCTTACCCCTTAGCTCCCTTTGCCCTAAGCCATTTGCACCCTCAGTCTACATCCTCGATAACCCTATCCTCACCCCCTAACAACCGTTATCCTCCACCCATTTTCTCACAAATCAGCAACCAACACCCCACTTCCCTTACCCATTACCTGCCTAGCATGGACCAGCAAACTTTCTGCAGTGCTCCTTCTTTCTTATGTTAAGTAGTACAAACCATCCCCTTCCCTCATCATTAGTACCAAACACCTCCCCTTCCCTCACCCCATTAGCACCAACCATCCCTTCTCTCACCCATTAGCAACCAAAACCCCACTTCTCTTACCCATTAGCACCAACCACCTCCTATCTACCAAGTGCCCCCATTCCCTCACCCACTAGCACAAACCACTCCTTCCCTCCCCTCTAAGCACCGTACTGTAGCTCTGGATCTATCATAATACACATTAATATGCTTCTTGCCAAACATAAACCATTAGAAATAATTGCAGAAATAGTGATGGTATAGAATGGCCATTAGATAATCGGAAACCTTTTCTTCTGTTTGAAAATACTTCGTGGGCGTGATAACTCAGGTTACTGAAATAAATAGGAGAGAATTTTTACAGCCTTCCGTTGTATTTTCTTGAGATGGGACGATAGCACCTCCCTGGAGGGTAGCACCTCCCTGGAGGGTAGCACCTCCCTGGAGGGTAGCACCTCCCTGGAGGGTAGCACCTCCCTGAAGGGTAGCACCTTCCTGGAGGGTAGCACCTTCCTGAAGGGTAGCACCTTCCTGGAGGGTAGCACCTTCCTGATGGGTAGCACCTTCCTGGAGGGTAGCACCTTCCTGGAGGGTAGCACCTTCCTGGAGGGTAGCACCTCCCTGGAGGGTAGCACCTTCCTGGCGGGTAGCACCTTCCTGGAGGGTAGCACCTTCCTGGAGGGTAGCACCTTCCTGGAGGGTAGCAACTTCCTGGAGGGTAGCACCTCCCAGGAGGGTAGCATCTTCCTTGAGGGTAGCACCTCCCTGGAGGGTAGCACTTTCCTGGAGGGTAGCACCTTCCTGGAGGGTAGCACCTCCCTGGAGGGTAGCACCTCCCTGGAGGGTAGCACCTCCCTGGAGGGTAGCACCTTCCTGGAGAGTAGCACCTTCCTGGAGGGTAGCACCTTCGTGGAGGGTAGCACCTTCCTGGAGGGTAGCACCTTACTGGAGGGGAGCACCTCCCTGGAGGGTAGCAACTTCCTGGAGGGTAGCACCTCCCTGGAGGGTAGCATCTCCCTGCAGTGTAGCAACGCCCTGCACTGTAGCACCTCAGTGCAGTGTAGCACCTCCCTGCAGTGTAGCACCTCCCTGGAGGGTAGCACCTCCCTGGAGGGTAGCACCTCCCTGGAGGGTAGCACCTCCCTGGAGGGTAGCACCTCCCTGGAGGGTAGCACCTACCTGGAGGGTAGCACCTCCCTGGAGGGTAGCACCTCCCTGGAGGGTAGCACCTCCCTGAAGGGTAGCACCTTCCTGGAGGGTAGCACCTTCCTGAAGGGTAGCACCTTCCTGGAGGGTAGCACCTTCCTGATGGGTAGCACCTTCCTGGAGGGTAGCACCTTCCTGGAGGGTAGCACCTTCCTGGAGGGTAGCACCTCCCTGGAGGGTAGCACCTTCCTGGCGGGTAGCACCTTCCTGGAGGGTAGCACCTTCCTGGAGGGTAGCACCTTCCTGGAGGGTAGCAACTTCCTGGAGGGTAGCACCTCCCAGGAGGGTAGCATCTTCCTTGAGGGTAGCACCTCCCTGGAGGGTAGCACTTTCCTGGAGGGTAGCACCTTCCTGGAGGGTAGCACCTCCCTGGAGGGTAGCACCTCCCTGGAGGGTAGCACCTTCCTGGAGGGTAGCACCTTCCTGGAGAGTAGCACCTTCCTGGAGGGTAGCACCTTCGTGGAGGGTAGCACCTTCCTGGAGGGTAGCACCTTACTGGAGGGGAGCACCTCCCTGGAGGGTAGCAACTTCCTGGAGGGTAGCACCTCCCTGGAGGGTAGCATCTCCCTGCAGTGTAGCAACGCCCTGCACTGTAGCACCTCCCTGCAGTGTAGCACCTCCCTGCAGTGTAGCACCTCCCTGGAGGGTAGCACCTCCCTGGAGGGTAGCACCTCCCTGGAGGGTAGCACCTCCCTGGAGGGTAGCACCACCTCCCTGAAGGGTAGCACCTCCCTGGAGTGTAGCACCTCCCTGGAGGGTTGCACCTCCCTGGAGGGTAGCACCACCTCCCTGGAGGGTAGCACCTCCCTGGAGGGTAGCACCTCCCTGGAGGGCAGCACCTCCCTGGAGGGTAGCACCTCCCTGAAGGGTAGCACCTCCCTGGAGGGTAGCACCACCTCCTTGGAGGGTAGCACCTCCCTGAAGTGTAGCACCTCCCTGGAGGGTAGCACTTCCCTGGAGTGTAGCACCTCACTCGGTAGTAGCATCTTCCTGGACGGTAGCACCTCCATGGACGGTAGCACCTCGCTGGACGGTAGCACCTCGCTGGACGGTAGCACCTCCATGGAGGGTAGCACTTTCCCGGACGGTAGCACCTCCCTGGACGGTAGCACCTCACTGGACGGTAGCACCTCTCTGGACAGTAACACTTACCCGGACGGTAGCACCTCGCTGGACGGTAGCACCTCCCTGGACACTAGCACTTCCCCGGACGGTAGCACTTCCCTGGACGGTAGCACCTCGCTGGACGGTAGCACCTCGCTGGACGGTAGCACCTCCCTGGACAGTAGCACTTCCCGGACGGTAGCACCTCCCTGGACGGTAGCACCTTGCTGGACGGTAGCACCTCCCTGGACAGTAGCACTTCCCCGGACGGTAGCACCTCCCTGGACGGTAGCACCTTGCTGGACGGTAGCACCTCGCTGGACGGTAGCACCTTGCTGGACGGTAGCACCTCGCTGGACGGTAGCACCTCCCTGGACAGTAGCACTTCCCCGGAAGGTAGCACCTCCCTGGACAGTAGCACCTCCCTGGACGGTAGTACCTCGCTGGACGGTAGCACCTCCCTGGACAGTAGCACTTCCCCGGAAGGTAGCACCTCCCTGGACAGTAGCACCTCGCTGGACAGTAGCACCTCGCTGGACGGTAGCACCTTTGACGGGTCTTCGTTTTTCATTATTTCATCTGTCTCCCTGACGGGTTTATCACATTGTTGTTTTAATGATGAAGTGTGTTCGTTGAACTGATATTATGATGGATACCAAGTTCTTAAAAACTATTCCAATCAATAATAATATTACAACTGACAACGCCAGAGATAATTATAATGTTATCGTATAACAGTACCATATGTGATAGTACTGTCATATTATCCGAGATAGTTTTGTCATACGACAGTAGTATCTGTGAGTCAGTGAAACAAGTGAAGAAGTAGTCATGAGGAAATTGGACAAATAAGACCGCCAAGTGCCAGGACAACCTGGCTGTGATGGATATGTGGGCCAAAATGCCTCCAGCAGCAGCAGCAGCCCTGATTGACATGGCAAGACTAGCCCAGGGCAGGCCAAAGGTAGTAGGACAACTCTCGCAACCCCTCAAATAATAATAATAATAATAATAATAATAATAATAATAATAATAATAATAATAATAATAATAATCTTCATTTCCACAAGTATACATGTAGAGGGTGTACAGGTCTACCAACGTGCCTACCTGGAAGCAGGTAGGTAGACCGTCCTAGAGGGTAGCTGACATCAATGACATACTAATATATATTAGGTATATTTTGTCCCCTGCATGCGACCCACACAAGTCGACTAACACCAAGGTTCCTATTTTTACTGACAGGTGAACAGGGACTGCAGGTATCTTAAGGAAACACGTCCTAATGTTTCCACCCATACAGGAGATCGAATAACAGGCTTCAGTGTGTGAGCTGAGTGCGCCAGCAATGGATCTAAGGGTTGTTCTATGACTCCCTGAACGAGTACTCATTACTGAAGGCGCCTCGATGCCACTGAGAGGAGTCTATAGGTCCATAAAACTGCCTATCACTCCTCAAGGCGCTTCATTACCCCTACTGGATTATCGCTTTCTCCTGATTAAAATACATAAATAAATCTGAAGTAGCAAGTGAAACAACAAATGATGGAAGCTACCTAAGACCAGTGTACTGGAAAGAGACTTACAGAACTGGCAGATTTTATTAGACAGCTTTTCCATCAGAAGTGAATTTAAAGCGAAATATTGTCTATTAAAGTTTCACTTTGCTGTGAGCATCTTTGTAATTCTCCGTTTTTTCTGGATTTTGCCTCCCAGCCATTCTTGAATACCATGTGTGAACAGTTGTCTGGAGGATTATGTGAGGTCTGTTTTCTTGTAGATTCTGTTTGGTGTCATTATTTGAAGATCATGTCAGCACTGCCTTAAAGACTGTTTGTATCATTCTTTTGAAGGCTATGGGAGAATTAATGTCTGGAAGACAGTATTAGCACCAGTCCTCTTGGAAAATAACACCCACACTCACATGCATGAATTCCTAGCCCTCATAGAGCCTAGTTCCAGGGCCTCTTTCCGACCACA
>NC_091327.1:14379279-14419279 GCF_038502225.1 Cherax quadricarinatus
GTTTGGTAATAGAGTTGTGGGTGAGTTCAACAAGCTCCCGAGTACAGTTATAGAGGCTAAAACGTTGTGTAGTTTTAAAAATAGGTTAGATAAATGCGTGAGTGGGTGCGGGTGGGTGTGAGTTGGACCTGACTAGCTTGTGCTACTAGGTCAGATGCCGTGCCCCTCCCTTAAGTGAAAGTGACGTGACCTGACTAGGTTGGGGCATTGACTTAAGCTGGTAGGAGACTTGGACCTGCCTCGCATGTGCCAGTAGGCTTGCTGCAGTGCTCCTTCTTTCTTATGTTCTTATTATTTATATTATTATTACTTTTGTTATTACTGTAATTATTATTTGTAATTTTTAGTGGTGTTTTAGCCATTTCTCTTCCTATACCCAATTTTACAATTTCAATAGCTCAATAACATAAAGGAAACTTCCCCTCCTAATCTAATGTCATGAAGTTCCTCCAACACTCCCGTCATCCTATGACCGTGTCATCACACGTCAGTGACAACTGACGTGTGATGAAGCTGCTAAAGGAATAACTGGGAAAGTGGGGAGATGGATCTTCAACTTCCTAACAAATCGAACACAAAGAGTAGTGGTCAACAGAGTTAAATCGGAGGCTGCCATAGTGAAGAGCTCTGTTCCACAAGGCACAGTACTCGCCCCCATCTTATTCCTTATCCTCATATCAGACATAAACAGAGATATACACCACAGCACCGTATCATCCTTTGCGGATGATACTAGGATCTGTATGAGGCTGTCATCTGCTGAGGACGCGGTTAACCTCCAAGAAGATATAAACAAAGTTTTCCAGTGGGCAACGGTAAACAATATGATGTTCAATGAGGACAAATTCCAACTACTCCGTTATGGAAAACTGGAGGAGATAATAACTAGAACAGAGTATACTACTGACTCCGGCCATACAATAGAGCGGAAAAATAATGTAAGGGACCTGGGAGTAGTAATGTCTGAGGATCTCACTTTCAAGGATCACAACAGTGCCACGATCGCACGTGCAAAGAAAATGATAGGATGGATAATGAGAACTTTCAAAACGAGAGATGCCAAGCCCATGATGATCCTTTTCAAATCACTTGTTCTCTCTAGGCTGGAATACTGCTGTACATTAACATCTCCATACAAAGCAGGTGAAATCGCAGATCTAGAGAGTGTACAGAGATCCTTTACTGCACGTATAAGTTCTGTCAAGCACCTTAACTACTGGGAACGCTTGGAAGCACTTGACTTGTACTCGTTGGAACGCAGGAGGGAGAGATATATCATAATCTACACTTGGAAAATCTTGGAAGGAATGGTCCCAAATCTGCACACAGAAATCACTCCCTACGAAAGTAAAAGACTGGGCAGGCGATGCAAAATGCCGCCAATAAAAAGTAGGGGCGCCATTGGTACACTAAGAGAAAACACCATAAGTGTCCGGGGCCCAAAACTGTTCAACAGCCTCCCATCAAGCATTAGGGGAATTGCCAATAAACCCCTGGCTGCCTTCAAGAGAGAGCTGGACAGATACCTAAAGTCAGTGCCGGATCAGCCGGGCTGTGGCTCGTACGTTGGACTGCGTGCGGCCAGCAGTACCAGCCTAGTTGATCAGGCCCTGATCCATCGGGAGGCCTGGTCATGGACCGGGCCGCGGGGGCGTTGATCCCCGGAATAACCTCCAGGTAACCTCCAGGTATATCTAAAGTCAGTGCCAGATCAGCAGGGCTGTGGTTCGTATGTTGGACTGCGTACGGCCAGCAGTAACAGCCTCGTTGATCAGTCCCTGATCCACCAGGAGGCCTGGTCATGGTCCGGGCCGCGGGGGCATTGATCCCCGGAATGCCCTCCAGGTAGACACAACTATTGATATACAGGCGTAATGCTGACTAGTTTTTGTTGGAACAATGTCTTACTCAGGGTTGACCTTCATTAAATCATGAATACCAGACCTGTTTAGCAACCAGCCTAAATTTAATTACAACGGATAAGACAAATGCAATACAAATCCAAACGCTCTCTTGTTAATCCTCTGTGGCCTAGATCCTAAGCCTTTTGTTTATCTATTTTATCTTGTGCTGCCGTCCACAGGAAAAATATCGGGTGCACAATAAACTTGTGGCAAAATCTAAACAAAACTCTAATCTAATCATGGCTTGATACAACGCTACGCTACGCAAAACGTTGCCCCAAGAGAAGTTTATTCCTCATACTAGGTCTCGAAACCAATGCTCTTCATGTAACAAGACATTACTTCCGCTCTCAGTGATAAATGTCAAAGACTCTGTTTCACAAATCAGTTCCCCTATTTATCAAGAGCCTTCATCTACAGAGCCTGGTATCATCTCTGTTTCAGCAGCCACTTTAGTAAACGTTCCATCAATCATTTAAGCTAACGTTCCATCATCATAATCGCGTGTTTACATTGTTCTGAGTCTGTAAACGTTGTTGTGATGGCTGACTTGTCAAACACTCGACCACTCTTGTTTGATGAGATGATGGACATAGCTAGTAGCTATCACTGTGTGTGCGTCGTGTGTGTGTGTGTGTGTGCGTGTGCGTGAGCCTGTTTTTGTGTGAGCGCTGTATATGGGAGTGCATCTACTTTGGTTCTACCTGGAGGTTGTTTCCGGTATCTACGCCTCCGCGTGGACACCCGAAACAACCATAATGACCATCACATTGTTTTCTGCGGCCCATTGGAAGCTTTGGTTTATATTCATTTGGCGACTTACAGTGTACTCAATGATGGTATTCTCATACAGATTCCAGTGTTGTCTGCAAAGGAAGACACAGTGCTATGTTTTACATTTCTGTCAATGTCAGATTTGAGGGTGAGGAAAAGGATGGGTGAGAGAACTGTACCTTGTGGAATAGAGCCTTTCTTAATTCTGCCTTCCATTATTTTTGTGCCCTATTGCTTAGGCCCACTGTTCCTGTTATTCCTTTAACACACCAAGATCGCACTTGTCGATGACTTATGCAAAGTCTGTGTATACTACATCGGCATTCTGTTTTCCTACCAGTGCATCCAAGACCATGTTTATCATAGTGGCCAGTAGTTGTGAGAGGGAGGAGCGACTTCCTCTAAACCCATGTTACCCTTGTGCAATTGTTGGGACAACTGAAGCCAATCGTAAACAATACTTTAATAACGTCCGCTCATTTCCTACTACCAGTCCAGAATATTCAAAATGTGCTGTAATGCCTCCAGTAATACTCTTTACCCGGTGTTATTAACAGTAGGTGTGATAACTTTAGATATAATGGGCGCAGACATAAATCTTAGCAGAAGAGTAATACCTCCTAAGCACGATTATTCGACATTAGTTACCCTGAAGCACGAAAAAAACAAGGAATGGTAATGATTAATGACATTCGTGTAACTGAGGGAGGTATATTTCGTATGCAAATTGGGTTTTTTTCTATCTTAATCTCAATTTTAGTCTTATTTTCTATATAGTTCCACATCGTCATTCATATTAGGGTCATTTTTGCTTTTTTAATGGCTCTTCTCCTCCTCTGTTCTTTATTTTCATAATTTGATTTGTCTTGTCTTTGTGCTGTGGTTATCACTGATCAGCACGATGTTCGCAGGATAAAAATCACACACACACACACACACACACACACACACACGCTGTCGGTGAAGAGGCGGGGCCAGGAGCTGAGTCTCGACCTCTGCAACCACAATTAGGTGAGTACAATTAGGTGAGTACACACATACACGTGTACTCACCTAGTTGTGGTTGGAGGAGTCGATTCACAGTTCCTGGCCCCACCAGTTCACTTCACGTGTGTGTGTGTGTGTGTGTGTTTCAGTCATAACTTACCATAAATCACGTTGCTGAGAGGGGGTTTGATTTCACTGGTTGTGTTGCATGTGTGTGGGTCAGACGGAGGGCTCCCAAGGGCTGAGTCTTACCTCCCACACTGTTTTCGTCTCTCGTGACGTACGACTATGTAAGTTCGTTGCCGGTCATATTCTACATGCTTTTGCTGTCGCATTTTAATTTACTATTTTTAAATGAAAAGAACCGTGGTTATATATATGAAAATGATAGATGTAAATTAATTTTGTATGTATAAATATATATGTGAACTCAGATTAAGTTATTATGAACAACTGTCAATGTTTATTCACACACACACACACACACACACACACACATACACACACACACACACACACACACACACACACACACACACACACACACACACACACACACACACACGCCACAGAGTAGTCAGTAAGTGGAATAGTATGGGAAGCGATGTAGTGGAGGCAGGATCCATACATAGCTTTAAGCAGAGGTATGATAAAGCTCACGGCTCAGGGAGAGTGACCTAGTAGCGATCAGTGAAGAGGCGGGGCCAGGAGCTCGGACTCGACCCCAGCAACCTCAACTAGGTGAGTCAACTAGGTGAGTACACACATACACACACACCAGGAGCCATGACCAGGAGCTATGGTCAGGTGCTATGAATCGACCCCTGCAACCACAAATAAGTGAGTACACACACAGAACCTAAGAATAGCGTTCCGATACCTCAGTAAGGAATCGTTCAAGACTCTGTACACCGTGCACGTCAGGTCCATACTGGAGTATGCAGCACCAGTTTGGAACCCCACACCTGATCAAGCACGTCAAGAAATAAGAGAAAGTGCAAAGGTTTGCAACACGGCTAGCCCTACATCTATTGGAAATGTCCAACGATGAAAGGTTAAGGAAAATCAGCCTGACGACACTGGAGGACAGGAGGGTTAGGGAAGACATGATAACGACTTACAAAATATTTCGAGAAATTGACATGGTGGACAGAGATGAGACACAGAAACAAGGGGTCACAATTGGAAGCTGAAGACTCAGATGAGTCAAAGAGATGTTAGGAAGTATTTCTTTAGTCATAGAGTTGTCAGAAAGTGGAATAGTCTGGCAAGTGACATAATGGAGGCAGGAACCATACATAGTTCTAAGACGAGGTATGATAAAGCTCATAGAGCAGGGAGAGAGAGAGGACCTAGTAGCGATCAGTGAAGAGGCGGGGCCAGGAGCTATGTCTTGACCCCTGCAACCACAAATAATTGAGTATACTCACACACACACACACTGTACACTGTGCACGTTAGGCCCATATTAGAATATGCAGCACCAGTTTGGACCCCTCACCTAGCCAAGCATGTAAGGAAACTAGAGAAAGTGCAAAGGTTTGCAACAAGACTAGTCCCGGAGCTAAGGGGTATGTCCTACGAGGAGGGGTTAAGGGAAATCGACCTGACAACACTGGAAGACAGGAGAGTTAAGGGGGATATGATAACGACATACAAAATACTGAGAGGTATAGACAAGGTGGACAGAGACAGGATGTTCCAGAGATGGGACGCAGCAACGAGGGGTCACAGCTGGAAGTTGAAAACTCAGATGAACCACAGGAATGTTAGGAAGTATTTCTTCAGTTACAGAGTTTTCAGGAAGTGGAATAGCCTTGGTAGTGATGCATTGGAGGCAGGATTCATACACAGCTTTAAGAAGAGGTATGATAAAGCTCAGGGAGCCGGAAGAATGACCGGGTAGCGGCCAGTTGAAAGGGCGGGGCCAGGAACTGTGAATCGACCCCCGCAACCACAACTAGGTGAGTACTACTAGGTGAGCACACACACACACACACACACACACACACACACACACACACAGGCCAGGAGCTTGGACTCGGCCCCTGCAACCTCAACTAGGTGAGTACACACACACACGCAAACACATGCATATATATATATATATATATATATATATATATATATATATATATATATATATATATATATATATATATATATATATATATAGATATATATATATATATGTATATATATAGATAGATAGATAGATAGATAGATAGATATGTGTGTGTGTGTGTGTGTGTAACATATGTAATATAACGTAAACTAGCTTGACGTAAACTACTTGTGAGAAAGTCTCCTGGGGACAAATTAGAAGCTATTAACATTCCATTCATTCCCACAATTTATGTAATGAGGTGATAACAAGTTCCCCCTTTCCTATTCCCCCATCACTGTGGACTCATTAAGGTCGCTCTCCCCTGCTTAACCACCAATAAAATTACTCCGTCGCACCTCTAGGCTGCCTAAATTGCCATATTTAACATTTTACAGCAATTCTTTCTTTCTTTGCTGCCTAACAGATTCCTGCAAACGTTTTCGGGGATCAGCGCCCCCGCGGCCCAGTCCCAGACCTAGCATTTTGGTGGATCAATACTTGATGAACCAGGTTGTTACTATTGGCCGCACGCGGTCTGACGTACGAACCACAGCCCAATTGGTAAGGAAGGAGTCTGTTGGTAATCCCTTATATGTATAAAATGATAACTTTCAAAGCAGGAGATGCTAAGCTACGGATAACACTTTTGGGGCCACTCGTCCACTCTTTGCTGGAATATTGCTGTTTTCTAACAACCCCCTCCCCTCATTCAAGGCAAAAGCATTTGCAAAAACCTTAAAATGTAAAGAGAACCATCGCAGCTCGTATAAACCAAGTTAAGGATTTAGATTACGAGGATCCTCAGCTTCAAGTATGACAACACAGTCATTATTACATCTGCCAGGAAAATAATAGGATGGATAATGAGAACCATCAAAACAAGAGATGCCATGCCAATGATGATTCTCCTTAAGGGGAAATTGCAGATCTAAAGAATGTACAAAGAACCTTCATTGTGCGTATTAGTTTAGTTAAGCATGTTAATTACTGGGAACGTTTGAAGCTCTGTGACCTGTGCTCTCTGGAACGCATGTAAGATACATTATAATTTACATCTGGAAGAATCTAGAGCAATTTATCCCAAATCTGCACACAGAAACCACTTCCTACGAAATCAAAAGACTTGGCAGATGCTGCAAGATACTCCCAAAGAATACACTGGATTGTTCAACAGCCTCTCATCATACATAAGGGGGATTGCTAATAGACCCCATTCCTGGCAGTCGCCAAGAGGGACCTAGACAGTACCCGACCTGCCGGGCTGTGGTTCGTACGTTGAATTGCGTGCGGCCAGCAGTAACAGCTCGGTTGATCATGTCCTGATCCATTGAGAGGCCGTGTCAGGGACTGGGCCGCGCGAGCGTTGACCCTCGGAGCGACCTGGAGCTAGACCTTCGCAGCAATGGTTTCAAGTTGGAAAAATTCAGATTCAGGAAGGATATAGGAAAGCACTGGTTTGGTAGTAGAGTTGTGGATGAGTGGAACAAACTCCCGAGTACCGTTATAGAAGCTAAAACGTTGTGTAGTTTTAAAATTAAGTTAGATAAATACATGAGTGGATGTGGGTGGGTGTGAGCTGGACCTGACTAGCTTGTGCTACTAGGTCTGATGCCGTGCTCCTTCCTTAAGTGGAAGTGACCTGACTAGGTGGGTCATTGGGTCATTTACTAGTGAAACTCAGTGATGTTTAACCTGACTTCGTAAGAGGAGCGCAAATCACACGCGAGGCCAACGTTACCTTCAACACTAATGCCATAATTCACACTGCGATGCCATAACATACCTACCCACAACCAACTGTTGCTGACTCCATGAATGGAAGTGCTGTGTTGGGTGGGTCCTGGGAGGAGGACTGTGGGAGTTATGGGAGGAGAGAGGGAAGGCGTGGGGAAAGAGTAGGAAAGGGGAAAGGTAGGAACATGGGAGAAGAAAGGATGGAAGAGAGTGGGTGTTCTTATGGATGAGGGAGGAAATGGGGATGGAGGAGAGAGAGAAAGAGTTAGCGGAGATAGGAGTGATGATGATGGAAAGAGATGAGATAAATGTCATTGATAAGAGGATGCACGAGAGGAGAAGGGAGAGGTGAGATAGAAGAAAGTGAAAAAGAAGAAAGTGAATATGAGGAAGAAGAAGAAGAAGAAGAAGAAGAAGAAGAAGAAGAAGAAGAAGAAGAAGAAGAAGAAGAAGAAGAAGAAGAAGAAGAAGAAGAAGAAGAAGAAGATGATGATGATGATGATGATGATGATGATGATGATAATGATGATGATAAGGATGAGGACGAAGAGAAAAGATAAAGAAACTTGGAAATGGTGTAGATATAATAATGAGCAACTAAACTTTGATTTCGAAGCAGCTTGGAGAAAGAGGCAAGGAAAGAGAATTAGAGAGATGGAGAGAAGAGTGACATAGAGAGAGGAATGGATGAGAAAATCACAACATGAGAAGGAAAAAGATCATGAGAAAGGGAATACAATAGATTAGCAAAGGAAGAAGGCAATGTAGAAGGAGAGGGAATACAGCAAAACAGATGAAAGTAGAGGATAGTGGAAGGAAGATGGCAAGATGAGAGGGCAGTCAAGTGGAAGACATGGATGAAGGGAAGGAGGCAAGAGGGTGAAGAGGGAAAGAGGAAAGACGAGAAGGCAGGCATGAGGAAGGCAAGGAGAGAGAGAGAGAGAGAGACGGGGGGGGGGCAGGCTGGGAGGGAGGGAGGGAGAGAAGAAGGCAGGCTGGAAAGGAGAGAGGGAGGCAGGCTGGAAGGGAGTGAGAGAGGGAGGCAGGGAGAGAGGGAAACAGAGAGACAGGAAGGGAGACAGGCAGGCAGGAAGGGAGACAGGAAAGGAGGGACAGAGGGAGGGAGGGAGGCAGGGAGGGAGAGAAAGTCACTTTACTGGCTCCTGGTATCTTTAGAGCGTCATAACTTTGAGTATTATGGGGCGAGAATGGCTCAGCCTGGGGGTAAATGGCCTGTTTTACTCCCTTGTTTAATTGCCGGCGTAATGTTGACTGTAATATGATACTCTCTTAGCGGCTCTTACAGGCATTATGTCTTGATTTAATTTGTCACACCAGTGTGTGTGTGTGTGTGTGTGTGTGTGTGTGTGTGTGTGTGTGTGTGTGTGTGTGTGTGTGTGTGTGTGTGTGTGTAAGTGTGTGTTAGTTACCATTTTGTCCTAGGCACATGTCGATTAGACACTAGGCCTGTAGTATATGCGTGTGTGTGTGTACTCACCTATTTGTACTCACCTATTTGTGGTTGCAGGGGTCGAGTCCTAGCTCCTGGCCCCGCCTCTTCACCGGTTGCTACTAGGCCCTCTCTCTCCCCGCTCCATGAGCTTTATCAAACCTCGTCTTAAAACTGTGTATGGTTCCTGCCTCCACTACGTCATTTTCTAGGCTATTCCACTGCCTTACAACTCTATGACTGAAGAAATACTTCCTACTATCTCTCTGACTCATTTGTGTCTTCAACTTCCAATTGTGGCCTCTTGTTTCTGTGTCCCCTCCCTGGAACATCCTGTCTTTGTCCACCTTGTCTATTCCACGCAGTATTTTATATGTCGTTATCATGTCTCCCCTGACCCTCCTGTCCTCCAGTGTGGTCAGGCCGATTTCCCTTAATCTTTCCTCATAGGACATTCCCCTTAGCTCTGGAACTAACCTTGTCGCAAACCTTTGTACTTTCTCTAGTTTCTTGACGTGCTTTATCAAGTGCGGGTTCCAAACAGGTGCTGCATACTCCAGTATGGGCCTGACATACACGGTGTACAGTGTCTTGAATGATTCCTTACTAAGGTATCGGAATGCTGTTCTCAGGTTTGCCAGGCGCCCATATGCTGCAGCAGTTATCTGATTGATGTGTGCTTCCGGAGACATGCTCGGTGTTATACTCACCCCAAGATCTTTCTCCTTGAGTGAGGTTTGCAGTCTTTGGCCACCTAGCCTATACTCTGTCTGTGGTCTTCTGTGCCCCTCCCCCATCTTCATGACTTTGCATTTGGCAGGATTAAATTCGAGAAGCCATTTGCTGGACCAGGTGTCCAGTCTGTCCAGGTCTCTTTGAAGTCCTGCCTGGTCCTCATCAGATTTAATTCTCCTCATTAACTTCACATCATCTGCAAACAGGGACACTTCTGAGTCTAACCCTTCCGTCATGTCGTTCACATATACCAAAAATAGCACTGTGTGTGTGTGTGTGTGTGTGTGTGTGTGTGTGTGTGTGTGTGTGTGTGTGTGTATGTACTCACCTAGTTGTACTCACCTAGTTGAGGTTGCAGGGGTCGAGTCCGAGCTCCTGGCCCCGCCTCTTCACTGGTTGCTACTAGGTCACTCTCCCTGAACCGTGAGCTTTATCATACCTCTGCTTAAAGCTATGTATGGATCCTGCCTGTGTGTGTGTGTGCGTGTGTGTGTGTGTGTGTGTGTGTGTGTGTGTGTGTGTGTGTGTGTGTGTGTGTGTAAATGTGAGTGTGTGTGTGTGTGTGTGTGTGTGTGTGTGTGTGTGTGTGTGTGTGTGTGTGTGTGTGTGTGTGTGTAAGTGTGTGTACGTGTGTGTGTGGTGTGTGTGTGTGGTGTGTGTGTGTGGTGTGTGTGAGTGTGGTGTGTCTGTGTCTGTGTGTGGTGTGTGTGTGTAAGTGTGTGTGTGTGTGTGTGTGTGTGTGTGTGTGTATGTGTGTGTACTCACCTAGTTGAGGTTGCGGGGGTCGAGTCCGTGCATGTTTGTAAGTATGTGCGTGTACTCATCTATATGTGGTTGCAGGGGTCGAATCACAGCTCCTGGCCCCGCCTTTTCGCTGGTCACTATTAGGTCCACTCTCTCCCGGCTCCAAGAGCTTTTTCGTACCTCTTCTTAAAGACATGTATGGATCCCCCCTCTACCAATTCACTCTCCAGATTGTTCCACTTCCTGACAACTCTAAGGCTGAAGAAACACTTCCTAATATCCCCTTGACTCATCTGAGTTTTCTACGTGTGTGTGTGCATGCGCATTTCACTGTATTTTCGGTTCTGTTAGTGAGGTGACCTGTGCTGTCGGAAATGTTTAGAAGCTTCCCTTTGGAAGCCTTAATGAGTTTCAAGAGTTGTCCTTCTAACGCAGCCTGATCCTGGGCTAGACTTGTTTGTTGCCTACCTTGTCTGCCAGGCTGTTGCTGCTGGGGACCCACTTACCCACAGATCCTTGGCAGTCTGGTTGATCCTGCACTTGGCGGAGGTACTTGTCGAGTTTCCTATCAAAGGTATTTAACATTTATTCCGGCAGTGTTTTTAATAGGATGCTATAATGTTATTACACGATACAGCTCTAACACCATCCCACAAAAGTGTGGCAGCTTTAGCGTTTCTAAAGCATGCCAATTAAGCTGATGCCCAACCCTGCTTGGTGATGTCAACCTAAGGCATACAAAATGGAAGAATGTAGCGAATAATGTTATAGCAGAAACAATCCCTGGAGGTAGCGCAGATTAAAGGTCACACACACATGAGCTACTAAGTCTCTGTGATAAACACACCTTAAGCCAGCAGATAGTGGAGCCAACAAGACTAGAAAACACACTTTACCTTATCTTCACAAATAATAAGGACCTGGTAAGAGACATTACAATATCAAAACCAACTAATTCTGATCACAATCTAATCGAAGTCCAAACTTACATGCACAGGGGTCCTGATCAACAAAATGCATGTACCTGTGAAGGTGTCTTCACAAAATGCAACTTCAACAACAAGAACATCAACTGGGACCAGGTAAACCATGTCTTAAATGAAACATGTTGGGAAGATATCTTATATACATGGATCCAAACTGGTGCCTTGAAAGGATCAACTTCCTGGCAGCTGAAACATGTTCTAGGTATATTCCCCTAAGAAAGAAGAAGAGCACTAGTAAACTGGAGAGAGAAAGACGCTCCCGCTACAGATGGCGACGAAGAATCACTGAGCTCCTCAGGAATGCTAGAATATCTGATACACGGAAGGAGGCGCTGACCAGGGAAGTGGAAACTATCGAACTTAAGTTAAAGGACTCTTACAGGAGCCAGGAGAGACAGGAGGAGCTTAAAGTTATTAGCGAAATTGAAAGAAATTCAAAATATTTCTTTTCGTATGCCAAAAACATGGCAAATACCACATCTGGTATAGGGCCCTTACTCAGACAGGATGGGACTTACACAGATGACAACAAGGAAATGAGTGAAATACTGAAATCCCAGTACGACTCTGTCTTTAGTGAGCCACTAATCAGTCTGAGGATCGATGACCCAAAATGATTTCTTCATGACTGAGCCTCAAAACTCCATAAATGTATGCCAGATTTCCGACATTACCCTAACTTCGATAGACTTTGAAAAAGCCATTGACAACATGTCCATGCATTCAGCCCCGGGCCCAGACTCGTGGGGCTCTGTGTTCATTAAGAACTGCAAGAAACCCCTCTCACGTACCCTAAGTACATTATGGAGGAGGAGGTTGGACATGGGTGAAATTCCACAGTCACTTAAAACAACGGATATAGCCCCACTCCATAAAGGTAGCAGCAAAGCATTAGCTAAGAACTATAGACCAATAGCTCTAACGTCCCACATCATAAAAATCTTTGAAAGAGTGCTAAGAAGCAGGATTGCAAACCACCTGGATTCCCAAAAACTGCACAATCCAGGGTAACATGGGTTCAGGGCAGGTCGCTCCTGCCTCTCACAACTACTGAATCACTATGATATGGACTTGGATGCACTGGAAGAAAAACAGAATGCAGATGTAATATACACAGACTTTGCAAAAACGATTGACAAGTGCGATCATGGCGTAATAGCGCACAAAATACGTGCTAAAGGAATAACTGGCAAAGTGGGGAGATGGATCTTCAACTTCCTAATCAATCGAACACAAAGAGTAGTAGTGGTCAACAGAGTTAAATCGGAGGCTGCCATAGTGAAGAGCTCTGTTCCACATGGCACAGTACTCGTCCCCATCCTGTTCCTCATCCTCATATCAGACATAGACAGAGATGTAACCTACAGCACCGTATCATCCTTTGCAGACGATACTAGGATCTGCATGAGGCTGTTATCTATTGAGGACACGGTTAACCTCCAAAAAGATATAAACAAAGTTTTCCAGTGGGCAACGGTAAACAATATGATGTTCAATGAGGACAAATTCCAACTACTCCGTTATGGAAAACTGGAGGAGATAATAACTAGAACAGAGTATACTACAAACTCTGGCCATACAATAGAACGGAAAAATAATGTAAGGGACCTGGGAGTGGTAATGTCTGAAGATCTCACTTTCAAGGATCACAACAGTGCCACGATCACAAGTGCAAAGAAAATGATAGGATGGATAATGAGAACGTTCAAAACGAGAGATGCTAAGCCAATGATGATCCTTTTCAAATCACTTGTTCTCTCTAGGCTGGAATACTGCTGTACATTAACATCTCCGTTCAAAGCAGGTGAAATTGCAGATCTAGAGAGTTTGCAGAGAACCTATACTGCGTGTATAAGTTCTGTCAAGCACCTTAACTACTGGGAACGCTTGGAAGCACTTGACTTGTACTCGTTGGAACGCAGGAGAGAGAGATATATCATAATCTACAGTTAGAAAATCCTAGAAGGAATGGTCCCGAATCTGCACACAGAAATCACTCCCTATGAAAGTAAAAGACTGGGCGGGCGATGCAAAATGTCCCCAATTAAAAGTAGGGGCGCCATTGGTACACTAAGAGAAAACACCATAAGTGTCTGGGGCCCAAGACTGTTCAACAGCCTCCCACCAAGCATAAGGGAATTGCCATTAAACCCTTGGCTGCCTTCAAGAGAGAGCTGGACAGATATCTAAAGTAAGTGCCGGATCAGCCGGGCTGTTGTTCGTACGTTGTACTGCTTGCGGCCAGCAGTAACAGCCTGGAATAACCTCCAGGTAGACAGTCATCAGGTAACACAAATCCACACACATGTGATTCCCAATACTCTTTACGTGATCACACTACTTGCAGCCAACTACCCTCTCGCTTCATGTCACCGTCTTCACCCATTATATTGTGTCTTAGTCACACCTGAGTTCTGCCGAGTCACGCATGGAGAAGACCTGGACCAGGACCCGTCCTGGTGAACCTACCTGAACCTACACCAGAGATCATACAGGAGAGGACTTTTCACCCAAAGCATCTGTGATAAAATCACCTAAGAGGTCATTCTGAAGAGAAGCCTTACCATTGATCAAACCCCACGGAACGGGTGGGATTTGAACTCATAGCAAGTGCGTAAGACACTCGGCCAGTTTACACACTTGCTATGGATTCAGCCACCACCCGTTCCGTGGTTTGTTTGCAATCGTGACATTACGATTTCGTGAGTCATTGTTCACACAAAAAAATCAGTGGAATGAAACCCTTGAAAGTTCATGCAGGCGATAAAACCTTATCTTTATACACGAAGATACACAGGATGGATGCACAATAAGCTAGCCACTTCGGGGATGAAATCTAATCGGCTATCCCGTTCTCCCTTCTTGGCCCCCCACCCAGTCCACCCATTTAGCCCCCTAGTAAGCCACAATTAGCCACACCATTACCTGCCTGTTCAGCACGCGACAAGGTCGAGCTACCAAAAACAGTGCAATTTACGAGGCAGCGGCACCCTCCTCGGACACCCTGGTAACAAGGGGTTAACACCGCAGCAACAAAACCCTTCGAGACATCTTTATGATGTTTTCCAACTCGTAAAGGGGATCGCCCGTAACCCGCCGCCAAGGAACCCACCCATCCGTTCAATTTGGCAGCCAGTGTCACAGTCGCCCGGCCAACTACTGAGCCGGATGTACAGTCATATAGTTAGTCAGGTAGCAAGTCAATCTCACAGTCAGTCCGCCACTTAGCCTGTCTTACAGCCAGTATCACATTTAGGAAATCAATTACTTGACCAACCACACAGCCAGCCAGTTAACATTCCCAGCTATACAGTCAGCCAGACTCAGAACTAGTCAGTCTGTTAGTTAAATAGCCTCACAGTCAAATAGTCAGCCAGTCTTACAGCCAGTCAGTCCGGTAGCTAGCCAGCCATTTAATTTCATATTTATTTATAAGTATTTTTTTCTACAGGACTTACCAGCACCTTCAACTTCTCTGGTATATTTCTTATGTGTATAGCGATCTGTATCCTGTGTCATCAGTGATTTTGTTTCGCTTTTTTTTCTTCGTCTAGGTTGTGTATGTCGACTGAAAACAACAAAAGGTAAAACAATGACTCCAGTGGAACATAACTAAATTATTCCAGACTCTCTGTTGCTTCATCCTTTCCATTTCCACATCTACTTCCCCATTTCTTTTCAGTCTGCTTTAACTCTTTCCCCATTTCTTTCTAACCGATGTCAATAGCTATATTTGCTATATTTGCATTTTTTCCTCCGTGCCTATTAGAGTAAATGGTTTGTATTTCTGTAGGAATATTTCACCTTTTTGATGTTAGAGAAAATGGTTCTATTGATCTTTTTATAAACAGAAGTGATTAAGCGATTTGTAAAATTATTTTTTCCTCAATAACTCTTCGCTCCTTTTACTCTCCCATTTTCCTACTTTTCTCGCCCCTTTCCTCACTCTCCACATTCCGCTCTTCTCTCCCTCTCCTACAAACTCGCTACGTTTCTTCCCGGCTGGTCACAGTTCAACGAGGCATTAATGGCCGGTTAACAAGTCCAGTAGCGGCCATTCTCGCTGAGTTACGAGAAATTTGGTGCCCATTACGTGTACCCCACACCAGGTCTCGCCTACGTCAGGATTACGTCACACCTACGCCAGACTTACGTCATCCTCACTCACCTTCGTAACTCCGCGCCAGGAGCTGCGGGAGATTTCTTCGAAAAAGTTTTTTATTAAAGGACAATAAGGAACGTTCACAGGATTTTATATATAAAAAGTGAAAGCAGCGATCTATACCTGTGACATGCCTGTGGCCGATTTCGAGGGTTCTTCTACCCTTGATGCCCGACATGGGACCTGACTTCCAGGTTCTTACTGCTAGCCTCCCGCACCACCACATAATTATCAGTTAGGCTAATCTGGCGCTTCTTGGAGGTAGCAACTCAGATTCCGCTTTTAGCTAAGGTTCAGTTTTTTTTTTTTACTTTGCATCTCACGGGTTATCGTTATGTGTGTGTATGTACTCACCTATTTGCACTCAACTATTTGTGGTTGTAGGTGTCGATTCGTAGCTCCTGGCCCCGCCTCTTCGCTGGTCGTTACTAGGTCCAGTCTCTCCCTGCTCCAAGAGCTTTATCGTTCCTGTGTGTGTGTGTGTGTTTGTTTGTTTGTGTTTGTATGTGTGTGTGTGTGTGTGTGTGTGTGTGTGTGTGTGTGTTCCGGAAACTGAATTTATCCTGTAAATAACATGTGGATCTGTGATATCTCAAGTCTACGAGACGTGACAAATACTGGTTCCTGCATACCTTCTCTCGAAACTGTGTACGGAGTGTCGGGCGTCTTCGTAGTATCCGTCTGATTCATAAGCACGTGAGCGTGGTTCCCCACTTCTCACAGCGATGGTAAGGTGATGGACAGAAGCTTTATTTCAGTTTAGTAATAAGAATTTGTTGTCACTTGACCTCAGCAAGTTCGGTCTACTTGTTGACTACTGGACGATGACCAGTATCATCAGACCCCACCCCTTCCTCACCACCATTTTCAGACCACACCTATCCCCCACCAACATTTTCAGACTCCTCCTATCCCCCACCAACATTTTCAGACCCATCCTATCCCCTACCAACATTTTCAGACTCCTCCTATCCCCCACCAACATTTTCAGATTACACCCATCCCCCACCAACATATTCGCACCCCCACCCAACCCTCCCCACCAATTTTTAAGGCCCGCACCTGTCCTCCCACCTGCATCTTCAGACCCTATCCCTAACAAGTATCTTTTTTTAGACCTCTCTTACCCTCCAAGGTCTTCACACAGCCTACCCTTCCATACCAGTATTAACGCACCAACTAACTTTCCCCACAAGCATCTTTATGCTATCCATTCCCCTTCTCCCCTAGACCCTCCCACCTGAAGAACTCTCGTTATAACCAAGACTCACCTGCTTATTATTAACTACAGTTGGCTTTAGTTAGCGCTGGCACACATTGAAACCAGGTGCCACCAGCTGTTACCAGATTTTATCAGGTACCACCAGCTGTTACCTGATTTCTCCAGGTGTTGTCAGATTTCACCAGGTGCTGCAAGGTGTTTCCTAGGCCTTCCGTATAATTTATACATAATATGCATAAGTATTTATGTCAGCCTATACTAACATTGCTTTTTGGACGATACTGTAAATGGCCACTAGCGGCGAGACATTTGGGGGAAGTCTCCTTACACATGCCATTGTTCTTCTAGCAGTAAATTGGTGTATAAATGTGATTCTTTCACAAGCTATCCTTCTTCACTTTCCGGTAAATAGGTACATAGTTGTTAGTCTTCTTAAGCCTACTGAGCCTGTTTAACAAGGTGTAAATTGCTACCTAGGTGTTATTCTTTTAATATCTGTAAACCTGTTCACCTAGCAGTAAACGGATACATTGGAGTTAGTTTTCTTACACCTGTTGATCTTGTTTCCAAGTAGTAAATGGGTTCGTTAATGTTAGTGTCCTGACACCTGCTCACCCTGATCTCCCAGCAGTAAAAAAGAAAAAAGGTACCTGAGTGTTAATCTCCGCTGCCCTGTTGTTCTTTTCGCCCTATCGGTCGGTAAATATATACCCTGGTGTCACCTGAGTGTTCTTGGTCACACCCACTGCACTAGCCAAGGAGTTGAACCCATGCTGTTTTGGACCGCCTCATGGTAAGCGAAAACGCATAACGCCTTAGACCACTTCTGTGATCTAGTGGTCTAAGGCGTCATGCATTTTCGCTCATCATGAGGCGAGCCAAAACAGCATGGGTTCGACTTCTTGGCTAGTGCAGTGTTGTTATTGATTAATACCACTCGTTTCGTGGGTACTTGTGTTTATAAACGTCTCACTATGTTAATGCCCAAACTAAATCTGGAGTGCCAGAAACTATGGGGGTAGTGAACCCAGCCTCGTTGATCAGACCCTGATCCACCGGGAGGCCTGGTCATGGACCGGGCCGCGGGGACGTTGATCCCGGAATGCCCTCCAGGTAGACTCCAAGTAGCAGGTAGTGGTAGTGGTGACACCGCTCGTGTCGGCTGTTGGAAGTAGTGGCCCCCGGCTGTTGGAAGTAGTGGCCCCCGGCTCCCATGCTGGTGCCACTCAGCTACTGATAATAGTGACAGTGGTGGTACCCGGCTGATGGCAGAAGTGGCCCCTGGCTAGTGGCAGTAGCTTTTCTAGGCTAGTAGTAGAAATACACCACATTCCCCCGGCTGGTGGCAGTGGTATCCCATTCCCCAGGGCTGGTGACAATAATGGCCCCTTCCCCAGGGCTGGTGGCAATGGTACCCCGTTCCCCAGGGCTGGTGGCAATGGTACCCCGTTCCCCAGGGCTGGTGGCAATGGTACCCCGTTACCCAGGGCTGGTGGCAGTAATGACCTCTAGCTGGTAGCATCAGCTTTTCAAGGCTAGTAGCAGAAATACATCGCTTTTCCCCTGGTGGTGGTAGTGGTATCCCATTCCCCAGGGCTGGTGGTAATAGTGGCCCCTTCCCAAGGGTTGGTGGCAGTGCCGCAGTGGCACCCCATTCCCCAGGGTAATTGGCAGTAGTGGCCCCCGCCACACTCTCCATTGCAGAAATACACCAGAGCCGCGTGCGAGCGCACATGAGCGTCTTCTCTACCTCCTCCTGGGCTATTCATATCTCTCAACGAGACATCAGAACAAGTAAGAGACAGTAAGATTAATACGATGAGTCGGGACTGTCATTGACTCCTCAGCCTCTTATAACTGTAGAGCTCATTCAGCTGTTCTCGGAATTCCCTCTTGCCTGACACACTGTGACCGGTTTCAAGGTCTCTTCTAACCCTTATAACTCAGCTAGAAGGAAGTCATCCTTGATGACTACCTGGTCAACAAGGCTGTTGCTGATAGCGGTATGCAGCACCTACACCTGGTAAATCGAGATAGTGGTCCAGTTTGTTTCTGCGAGTATATCAGATAATCCTTCATGAATTACCAGGAAGTGTCAGTCTTTTTAATAAGCGGAATAAGGCAAGCAA
Source organism: Cherax quadricarinatus (assembly GCF_038502225.1). Taxonomy (NCBI): domain Eukaryota; kingdom Metazoa; phylum Arthropoda; class Malacostraca; order Decapoda; family Parastacidae; genus Cherax; species Cherax quadricarinatus. The sequence continues at coordinate 14,398,214 of NC_091327.1, forward strand.
AAATTTGTGTATGAAATAATTTATTGGATTAGGCAAAATTTAATTGCGGTTGTTATAATAATGTTTATAAGGTTCTTTTGGTAAAAAATTATTAATTTTTACATGAAGATAAATAAAAAAATATGTCTCTAAAGGTACAAGAGAAAATTGTATAAAGGACTTAATTTTAAATTAGTTCTTACTAGTTGACCAATTTTACCTATATATATATATATATATATATATATATATATATATATATATATATATATATATATATATATATATATATATATATATATATATATATATATATATATATATATATATATATATACCTTTAATCTTTATGTTAGGGATTAAAATATACTTGGTTGGTGGTGTATAGTTGACATTTCAACCTTAATAACCCCCTTGAAGTTGAGAGGCTGTTTAAATTTAATATAGCAATGAAATATATTAATTTCATGAAGTTCAGAAGTTTATTCTTACTCTTACAGCAACAGTGATTTTTTACCAGGTTTGCTTCGTAAGAAAAGATTCTTTGCCGAATAAACAATGGACCAAGACGGGACCCAAGAGTCGTCACGAGTTTCATATTTTAACTGTGGGTTATTTGTGAATTGTTCCAGCCACTGTATTGTGACTACGAATGAACTATGATCAGAGTCCTGGTACGGAAGGGGAAGGAAGAGGGACGAGTAAGACTGGGAAAGAGTAAAGGAGAAGGGAGGAGAGAGTAGGAAGAGGCTAACATTCTTCAAGCTTTGCCTACGTGTCACGACACAAAAATTACACTTTTTGGTTAGTAATAAAGACCTGAAGAAGAGTATTTTACTGAGGCAGACCCCCTGGGAATTATATTAAGGTACAATAATTGGTTATTATATTAGGATTGAGTAACTGGGTGTTATATTAAGGTAGTATATGAAGGAAGTGTAGCAGGGTATTGTATTAAAGAAAGTGCATTAAGGCCCATAATGCCTAGGCATAATAGAGGCTCTCTTTGTATTGCAACCCACTATTGTATATACACAATCTCAATGTACTGTTTGCAAAGACATTAAATAAATAAATAAATAAATGTAACAGGGCAGCGCATTAAAGTAAAATAATAACAAAGATGTGTTTGGGGATATAAAAAGATGAGGAGAGGCGGTGCAGCAGGAGCGGGCAAGAATGTTTTATCAAGACGTTGTTGCAGCCTTGTACGCCGACGCGCAGGGAGGCTTGTCTAGGGCGAACTACGGTATATAGAGAGGTATAGCTAATCCATGTTGTGGTTCTCGTGTCCATCTGACTTCAAGGCTGTGGCGTCTGTCCGGCTTCAAGGACCGGAAGGATATGGTATGTTATTGCTGTTAGTAGTTTGTTTTTGTTGTTTCGCGCAGATATCCCCTGGAGCAAAGTGTGACGTTATGTGCCTTGTGGATACTAGCTACACATCAGCCAACCGGCATAGCCAGCCAGCCAACCAGTCAGCAGCCAGAGGTCAGCCAGTCAGCCCAGCCAACGGGGTCAGCCAACAGCCGCCAGGGAGAGCAATGAGAGAAAACGGGAAATTCCAAAATGGTGGAGCCTTTCCAACGAGTTCATTTATTTTATTTTTTTTTTTTAGGATCACGACGTGTTTGTTTCTGTCGTAAAATTGAGGAATGTGCAGCGTATACTGAGTATAATTGTGTGAGCAGGTACTTGTGGGCTTTCTTGATAGCAAGGGAATGGTTACCGCTAAGAAATATGTGGTTGCTATCTTCGATGTTACGGCCATATATGTATTGTTATATAATAGACATTGACACCAGCAGCATACTGATGTGTTATTTACGGTGGATATATTCACTATACTCCGTCGCTGCCGTAATATATATTTTCGATAGCATCTGATTTCAGTTTTATCGATTCATCTTCTCCATCTTCTTCTTCTTCTTCTTCTTCTTCTTCTTCTTCTTCTTCTTCTTCTTCTTCTTCTTCTTCTTCTTCTTCTTCTTCTTCTTCTTCTTCGTCTTCTTTCTCGTGATGCGTGCAATTTGCGTAGAGGTTTCTTCTCCCGACGACTCCAAGAGTTTTAGTGTGTTATCACTCGATGGGTAAAATATAAACTGACTTAACAGTCACACGAATTCGCAAACAAAACGAACATTGACAGATGGTCCGGCCTCGGCTTCATATTGACGTGAATTTTAATAAGCAAACTGGACATGAAAAAAATCATGCGTCATTGCCATAGTTTTTAATTTTCACGATGATGCCATTATCACTCCGCTCCAGTGCTCCGTTGTTCTCCTGTTCTATGCTCTTTGATCGTCCCGTGTCGTTCTGACTTTCGTTGCTGTTTCCCATTGTTGTGCTGTTCCCGTCCCTTGCAGCGTTTCTTCCCCTTCGCTGTTATATTATTCGTGGCTGTTCTTCGTTTCTCTGCTGTTCTGCTGTTTAATGAACCTTAAATTCAACTAACCAACAATTCATCCCACCAGTTGTGAACTTGTGAAGGGTAAAATTCTCTAGTGAATCCCTGTTCTACACTGTTCTCCAACATCCTTATTTCAAACCTTTGTGTATTATTTATTCTTTCTTTACTATGGAAAAAATCTAACTTAATATACGTTACCCTCCTTTATCAAATCATTCCGTTATTATAATCGCTCTATGTCCATATTCTATCATTTATTTATCTGTCGTTCGCGAGCCCATTTTATCAAGTTCCCTCAATAAGTAAACACCGTTGCATGGGGAAGAGATATTATATGTTAACGGGGAAATACAAAATCCTTAATAAGAATACAGCGCATGGCGAATAAAATGGTGAGTTAATCCAAAGGGAGGGTTGCACTAATTCCTCGGATCAAGAGCCCTTTACTCGCATCAGGGCTACCTCTTGACCAAGACGGGGAGGAAAGAGGGGTAGAGGATAGAAGGTAGGAGGAGAGAAGAAGGGCAGAAGAGGAGAGGGAGAGATGAGAGGAATGGGGAAAGAAAAGAGGAGCAGAGGAACGAGGGAAAGAAGAGAGGAAAAGAGAAGAGGAACGGAAAGGGTGACGGGAGAAAGGAGAGGGGGGAAGGGGAGAATGTTAAAACTATCTTCCCAATAAGAGACTAATGAGTACATTAGGCCAGAAAGACCCGGAGAATTATTCATGGACCGGTGACTAGTGACTGCGGTGAACCCACCTAAAATATTTTCAGAAGGGCGCTAGTGGGGGAATTTGGGGGGAAAGGAGGATTAGAGGGTGTGTAAGGGGGAGAGGTGATTCTTAAGATGAGGGAGGTAGGAGTCCAAGAGGCACTCTCCCAAATTAGGTTATTAATTGGGGTATAAAAGAACAGTAAATTCCCTTATGGAGATGATTTTTGAACTTGACGGTAACTGTGTGTGTGTGTGTGTGTGTGTGTGTGTGTGTGTGTGTGTGTGTGTGTGTGTGTGTGTGTGTGTGTGTGTGTGTGTGTGTGTATGTGTGTGTGTGTGTGTGTGTGTGTGTGTGTGTGTAAATGTGTATTACATAACACAATATAAACATATAATTACATTGTCATCACAATTAAATACAAAGCACATATAAATCAAAGGAGATAATCAGTTTGAGACAATCCTGGCACGTTATAGGTCTACAGGCCTACGAGGCTTTAAATTAGGAAGGTTTCACAGAGATCCCCTGTGATGTGGCTGCTGACTCACTGTCTTGTGAGTTGACTCACTATCATTAACAGTGTTAGTGCTAAGGATGACCACGGTGCTGGAGTGTTAGTGATGACTACAGTGCTGGAGTGTTAGTGATGACTACAGTGCTGGAGTGTTAGTGATGACTACAGTGCTGGAGTGTTAGTGATGACTACAGTGCTGGAGTGTTAGTGATGACTACAGTGCTGGAGTGTTAGTGATGACTACAGTGCTGGAGTGTTAGTGATGACTACAGTGCTGGAGTGTTAATGATGACTACAGTGCTGGAGTGTTAGTGATGACTACAGTGCTGGAGTGTTAGTGATGACTACAGTGCTGGAGTGTTAGTGATGACTACAGTGCTGGAGTGTTAGTGATGACTACAGTGCTGGAGTGTTAGTGATGACTACAGTGCTGGAGTGTTAGTGATGACTACAGTGCTGGAGTGTTAGTGATGACTACAGTGCTGGAGTGTTAGTGATGACTACAGTGCTGGAGTGTTAGTGATGACTACAGTGCTGGAGTGTTAGTGATGACTACAGTGCTGGAGTGTTAGTGATGACTACAGTGCTGGAGTGTTAGTGATGACTACAGTGCTGGAGTGTTAGTGATGACTACAGTGCTGGAGTGTTAGTGATGACTACAGTGCTGGAGTGTTAGTGATGACTACAGTGCTGGAGTGTTAGTGATGACTACATTGACGAACATGTTAAATATATATATCATGCTGTTCAAACAAATCTTATAATTTATATTAAATCCTGCTGTTTACATATTTTATTGTGAAAATAAATACCTGTAAATACAGTTGTGAATGAAAATGTTTTACATGTAAATCCAGTTGTGAGTACAAACAGGTGAGTACACACACACACACACACACACACATAGCCTGTGACTCGACCCCTGCAACCACATGTGACTGAGAAGACACGCACATAAAGTTATAATTATAAATCTTGCTGTATATTTAAATCTCATTGTGTAAATAAATCCTATTATTCGTATAATTTAAAATGACACATAAATCATACTGTCAAAATAAGACCTATAATGCATATAAATCCTGTTATGATTTTAATTCTGCTTTAAATATCAAGCGTTGATGCAAGGATCAATCGTGCTGAAAATCTAAATGTTGCTGCAATCAAGATCAATCTTAGTGTTGGAATCCCGCTGAGCCGCCACAACGCTCCATGGATATTGTAATCAACCCGAAAATGATCGCAGCATTCCACAAACAGCTTTGTTATCTGAAGAAACATCAAGATGGAGGAGGCTGACGAAACAGAGTATTGCTGACGAGTATGAAGGCAGAGATACATATTGCAAAGGCCACGTTTCACTCTGTATAGAGCTTTATCGAGTCATAACACGACAAAGCTTTACATAGAGAGAGAAATGTTGTCCCAATAAAAGTTTGTTCTCAAGCTGTATCTTTGTGTTCATGTTGTAGGAGTAACTACATATCTTTAGACTGGATGATAACCCAGGACAGACTGACTGACGGACGTATTTTGGAATGCTGAAGCTTATGTGTCGTAAAACAGGAAAAAATAAGAGCATGAGGACCCGTCCTGATGGTCATCCAGCCGGGGGTAATAAACAAGTGGAGGCAATATACGGAATGTGTGTAAATTTAAATAGAAAATACCTGTGAACGTTTGCTGCACACACACACACACACACACACACACACACACACACACACACACACACACACACACACACACACACACACACACACAGGGATGTTAGGAAGTATTTCTTCAGCCACAGAGTAGTCAGTAAGTGGAATAGTTTGGGAAGCGATGTAGTGGAGGCAGGATCCATACATAGCTTTAAGCAGAGGTATGATAATGCTCATGGCTCAGGGAGAGTGACCTAGTAGCGATCAGTGAAGAGGCGGGCCCAGGAGCTCGGACTCGACCCCCGCAACCTCAACTAGGTGAGTACACACACACACACACAAACACACACAAATACACACACAAAGACAATTTGACTGTTACCTTTAAGCACTTGTCATATCCTTCAGCAGTAGTCACCATGGTCAACCTTCAGTAGTAGTAGTCACCATGGTAGATCGTCAGCAGTAGTCACCATGGTCGACCTTCAATAACAGTAGTCACCATGGTGGACCTTCACTAGTAGACTCCATGGTCGACCTTCAGTAGTAGTAGTCACCATGGTGGACCTTCAGCGGTAGTCACCATGGTCGACCTTCAGTAGTAGTAGTCACGACGGTGGACCTTTACTAGTAGTCACCATGGTCGACCATCAGTAGTAGTAGTCACCATAGTGGACCTTCAGTAGTAGTCACCATGGTCGACCTTCAGTAATAGTAGTCACCATGGTCGATCTTCGGTAGCAGTCACCATGGTCGATCATCGGTAGCAGTCACCATGGTCGACCTTCAGTAGTAGTCACCATTGTCGACCTTCAATAGCAATCACCATGGTCGACCTTCAGTAGTAGTCACCATGGTCGACCTTCAGCGGTAGTCACCATGGTCGACCTTCAGTAGCAGTCACCATGGTCGACCTCCAGTAGAAGTCACCATGGTCGACCTTCAGTAGTAGTCACCTTCAGTAGCAGTCATCATGGTCGACCTTCAGTAGCAGTCACCATGGTCGACCTTCAGTAAGAGTCACCATGGTCGACCCTCAGTAACAGTCACCATGGTCGACCTTCAGTAACAGTCACCATGGTCGACCTTCAGTAACAGTCACCATGGTCGACCTTCAGTAACAGTCACCATGGTCGACCTTCAGTAACAGTCACCATGGTCGACCTTCAGTAAGAGTCACCATGGTCGACCTTCAGTAACAGTCACCATGGTCGACCCTCAGTAACAGTCACCATGGTCGACCTTCAGTAAGAGTCACCATGGTCGACCCTCAGTAACAGTCACCATGGTCGACCTTCAGTAACAGTCACCATGGTCGACCTTCAGTAACAGTCACCATGGTCGACCTTCAGTAACAGTCACCATGGTCGACCTTCAGTAAGAGTCACCATGGTCGACCCTCAGTAACAGTCACCATGGTCGACCTTCAGTAACAGTCACCATGGTCGACCTTCAGTAACAGTCACCATGGTCGACCTTCAGTAAGAGTCACCATGGTCGACCCTCAGTAACAGTCACCATGGTCGACCTTCAGTAACAGTCACCATGGTCGACCTTCAGTAACAGTCACCATGGTCGACCTTCAGTAACAGTCACCATGGTCGACCTTCAGTAACAGTCACCATGGTCGACCTTCAGTAACAGTCACCATGGTCGACCTTCAGTAACAGTCACCATGGTCGACCTTCAGTAAGAGTCACCATGGTCGACCCTCAGTAACAGTCACCATGGTCGACCCTCAGTAACAGTCACCATGGTCGACCTTCAGTAACAGTCACCATGGTCGACCTTCAGTAACAGTCACCATGGTCGACCTTCAGTAAGAGTCACCATGGTCGACCCTCAGTAACAGTCACCATGGTCGACCTTCAGTAACAGTCACCATGGTCGACCTTCAGTAACAGTCACCATGGTCGACCTTCAGTAACAGTCACCATGGTCGACCTTCAGTAACAGTCACCATGGTCGACCTTCAGTAACAGTCACCATGGTCGACCTTCAGTAACAGTCACCATGGTCGACCTTCAGTAACAGTCACCATGGAGGAGCATCAACGTAGGTCACTATGACCAACATGACACATGATAAATTTCCAGAAATATGATAGTAATACAGTGTAATCAACAGTAATGGACGAAAGTGAGAAAATACTTGGTCGGAGAAAAATTAAGCACTGAGAAAGAAAATCCGAATATTTCGGCCTCAGTCATCTGCTGAGGAGGACCTCTGACTGTGGCAGAAATATACATACCCCCTTTATTCGCGTTCCGTCCTTCTGTCCAGGTGGCTCGTCAATTCTCAAGAAATATATTGACACATTTTGCAAGGATCTTGAATGCAGCCAACGAGACGTTATGATCTCAAGAATAAATAAAATTGTTTAAATAATTATATATTAATTAATTCATCTAATTGTTTAATAATTCTATAATAATTAATTCATTTATTGAAAAAATCCTTTTTCAGCGGATGAAGTAGAGATCGAAATATCAACTGTAGAATTTCTAAGCTAAATGTAACGATATGAAACATATATAATTATTTGCATAAAGGATGTATATAAAAATTTATTTACACTCTCTAGTTTTTATATACTGATGTCGATTTAAGAGAAACTCGTTTAGAAGCAGTGAAGTATATGATCCAGCACCGCATGAACCTTTCCCTACGAGTATAATGATAATTTGTTGGGAGACTATAGAAACGAAATTCTTAGACACAGAATAAACAACTTTTGTATGCATATAAGGTTCCAGTATTGACCACCCATATATAACCATAATATCCTGTGTGGAGAAGAAATAAATGATTGCATCCTTAGTGTTTCGCTTCTTTATTTCCTTATTTTTCTCGTTTCATTTTTTCTTATGTCTAATATTTTCTTGTATATATTTCATTTCGTTTCCCGTATTTTAATTTGCTTACTTACCTCATTTTTTCCTTATTTCTAATGCTTTCTTCTATATATTTCACTTTGTTCCCCGTATTGTAATTGTGTTTACTTACAACATCAGTGTTCTACTGTGGTAGTAGAGCATTGCATTATGTTCCATTATGTGGTAGGAAAAATTTATATCTCAACAATGTTCCACTCTGGCACTATAATATTGCAGGCTTACCACTGTTCCATTATTGCAGTATAACACTGCAAACTCGACTATATTGTACTGTTTCAGCAATGGTCTCTATTATAAGAGCCGGGTCACTGAATTTTGTCCGAGGACTTCACTGACGAGGCGAGAGTGTGCGCAGGTGAACCGGTCACATCTGTGTAGAGCAGAACCTGACACCTCAGGTAACTAGCTTCAGGAGATTATTAGACCCAGAGAAAATTATCTATCTTTAATACAAAGGGGAGCTTTTGTAGTTTGCTTGCTAGGAACAAAGGCCTTCGACTGCACGTGGGTTAAGATTGTAGTTACACCTATTCATTGACATTAACATTATTTTATTTCCTAAATTGGAGATTACAGTGAACTCTTGGTGTATACAACATGATATATACCTGTGAAATTATTTTCCCCGAGTGGTGGTGGTGCTGCGCTTACATAGATGGTAATCATCACAGATTTAAAATAATAAATACAAGCATTCAGCAATAATAATAATAATAATAATAATAATAATAATAATAATAATAATAATAATAATAATAATAAGAAGAAGAAGAAGAAGAAGAAGAGAAGAAATTAATGTTTACGTTTTTTATTCAAATACAGGACAAAACACAAGCTGAAAGAGATTAGGACATTTTTTGAAGAAATATTTGGTGTTTTAATATATAATAACATAATCACCGAAAGAGATCATTTGCTATAATGAACTATGTATCACATAAAAGAAGTGATTTATAATGCGTCTGTCATCATCAACATTATAAACAATATATAACAAATAGAACAGTTTTTTTTATTGCTATTGAATTGGAATTCTTATGTTCTTAAATGGGTTTTTTATTTATAGTAAGGTAACCTTGTATCATTGTTACTTGTTTATTTTATTCTTTGTTTTATCTCTCTACTTGCATCTTAAATTAATTTCTTAATTTTTATATTTTGTTCTCTAGCATCCTATTTCTCTTTCTTGTACCATCATTTGTTGTCTTCGGACTTTTCTTTCATTTCTGCGTTACTTATTTCGCTCCCCCATATCCATATTTAATTACTGGTATTTATATATATATATATATATTTTACTTTTCATCTCTGTTTTGCTTCCTCGTATATTAGCTTTGCTTGCTCACATCTGACTGCTCTTATGTTTTCTGGTGGTTCTTCTAGTACAACGTCACTCTCTCTCTCTCTCTCTCTCTCTCTCTCTCTCTCTCTCTCTCTCTCTCTCTCTCTCTCTCTATATCTCTGTCTCTCTCTCTCTCTCTCTCTCTCTCTCTCTCTCTCTCTCTCTCTCTCTCTCTCTCTCTCTCTCTCTTTCTCTTATCTCTCTCTCTTTGTAATTTGCGAAGAGCCAAAATACTGAAAAAAAAGAGAATTGCATCCTTTTTATTGCCGGTTCCTGCTTAGGATTGCCTTTTTCTCCCTCCCACATCCTGTCGAGGTTCTTATTATCCTTCCCGGTTCCTATCCTGCACATATGGGTTCCTGCCAAGGATTGCATCACTCTCCTTTCTGGTTCGTCACAAGGACTGTGTCCTACTTTAAACTTCTTGCCGAGGTCTGTATCCTTAATCAAATCTGTTATTGGAAAGGATTATATCCTTATCCTAACCGGTTTCTGCAACTCGTGATACTTTCTTTTGCATATGATTCTAATATAATTTAGTAAAGTCACTTGTTTAATGATGATTTATACTACAACTACTACTACTACTAGTACTACTACTACTACTACTACTATTACTATTACTACTACTATTACTACTATTACTACTACTACTACTACTACTACTACTACTACTACTACTACTACTACTACTACTGCTACTACTACACACACACATATAAACAATATATCTCAATCTGCAGCAAGATTCGAACCAACACTGCACCAAAGTACGTAATACCTACTCCACTAGGCCAGATCCCAGATTTGGGATCTGGCCGAGTGAAGAAGGTACTACGTACTTTGATGCAGAGAATGTAGGTTCAAATCCTGCCGTGGACTGCGAGATAATGTTTGTAAATAATTTACCATGAATATAATCAAAATTACTTAATCCAGTAAGAATGACTAGGGACAAATTTCCAAGAATATGCTATTTGAAGGCTCGAGAGAGATTGATAAAAAATCAAGAAACACTAAGTTAATAAACTTTAAACAAGAATTGAAACTGAAAGAAACTGAGCACAATAAAATACACATCGTCGACCCGCGTACAACATCGCATCCTAAAAATTAAAACACATAATAAAACAAAATCTTTAAAAAAAATACATATATAAAAAGAGGTTAGACTGGTAAAGAGAAGGAGGCAAGGCAGCAGCTATTGGAGATTCGGGCAAGGGCGAGTCGTTTTATCCCGAAAACCTGACGGACCTAAAACATAATTCCAGTTTTCAGACAAGTCATTTTTAACCGGCGCCTCAGGAAATAAAACTTCCAGCCAGAGGAAACACACGATTTCTCAACTCGTCTTTGCTCTTCCCCCCCAACTTATATATTGCTCTCAAAACACACACACACACGCACACACACACACACACACACACACACACACACACACACACACACACACACACACACACACACACACACACACACACACACACAGGAGAAAAACGATGTTTGTTGTGGTAAGGTGGGGCTGAGGTGGGGAGCGGTGAGGTATTGCATTTTAAAGTGAGCTTACAAACTTGGTATATTCGGCAAGCGTTGTTTTAACTTACTGGCCAAGAATAAATCATCGTTATGCTTCTAAAAGAGACCCGAACATCTTGAAATTAATGAATTTCATTTATGTTAAATACTACGAACTAATTTTCAGCTGATCTTAGACAGAAGGTAATATTTGGCGATATTATATTGCATCAGTTCTACGTCAAATCACGTCAGGATGATCAGCTGATTCTGATGTAGATTTAAAAATATTCATACCGTGTTAATTCTGTCGATTTTATCTACCAGTCCATAAGAAAAACCGAGAAATATTTATTTTAAGAAAATACAAAACATAGAATACATATGTATGTATATATATATATATATATATATATATATATATATATATATATATATATATATATATATATATATATATATATATATATATATATATATATATATATATAATTTATATAAATGTGTGTGTGTGTGTGTGTGTGTGCAATAAGATGGCAGTAGACAGGTGATATCACAATATGCAGTTCATCCACCGTGAAAAAAATAGTGAAATCCCAAGCACTTCCGTGATTACTCATATTATCAAGGAAGATCCTTCCTTGATTATGAATAGATACCAGTGAATTCTCAGAAGAATGGATGGGGGGCTTGAGCCATAACCCTGGCACGTAACAGGTCTAACGTTACCACGCTTCAAATAGGAAGGAAGGTTTTCAATAATTCACCTGAGATGTAGCTGCTGATGTAAACAAATCACAAGTTCTGTTTGTCAAACTTTACTGTTGCAAGGCTTGTATTCCAGTGGTTGAGTGCTGGACCTGCTAGGTGCCAGGACCACGTACTGAGTCCCCTTTCATTCTTGTTATTTATTTATATTATTTAATTTATTTATTTATGTTACATACATGTATACATATATAGAACATGTCACTGTTCTGTCGACAAATGTTTAAATAATTACTTAAAGATCCAGGGATAAAACGAGAGCATAAGTTTTTGTTCTCGTAGTTCTAACACGAGAAGTATGAAGTTATAATGTATTGTCTCTCTTGATGTTTGCCAGTCTCTCAGCGAGAGATGCATTACTTTATAGTCCAGGAAAATGATGTATTATTTCGACAAAATTTAAGCACCGAAGTATTTCTTAAATAAGAGGTTTATACACAAATGTTCTACGTCACTGTTGGGTGTAAATGAATTATGAAATCATTTACATACACCCGTTATGACCCACAGCATTTACTCACTGTTTTCGTAGAAACATTTCTTTTAACGGACTTTGATTCAGTGACAAAGTCAAATTTAATGTTTTAGGAGTGTCTGTGCCATGACAGAGTCATAGAGAAACGAAGGAATTTTCCGTGTATGCATCGGAAGGCGATTCTAAAAATTACCTGCAATTGTAGCCAAAGAGGGACGTGGCACCAGCGCTGATGATGTGGAGAGGGAATTTTTGGCACAACCTCCCGTTGACTCCTGCGGCAGGGAGATGATTAATATCCTGCTGGTCCAATGAGCGTGGCCAGCCAGCCAGGGCTGGGCGGAGCTTCCAGCCGGCGCTGCCGTCTCTCAACGCCCTCCTACACTCTCTATCTGGCCAGAGCACAATTTACCTGTTGATTACGACTGTGTACAAAGCGTTCGGTAGGGAGGGATGAGTTATGAAAAATTGTTATGAAAGATTAGATAACGTTTTGTTATATTTTTTTTTTGTTTAATTGTTCAACGCCGCGAGTCGTGGATAGTTTAATGCAGTCTGTAAGTGTGGAAAACAGAATTTATATGTAGATAGATATATATCTTTTGCTCTTTTTTTGTTGGCTTTTAAATAAGCCTTGCTCTTTTTCGCTGACTGCATAGCCTAGAATATCATTGAAATAAGAGTACCATGCCAAATCCCACAGTTTTGTCTGGACTGCATTACCATTTTCAGCCAAAATGTAAAATATCTTTATCCTACGCAGAAATGGAATTATCCCTCCTGCCCCCTACTCTCATTTCTCTCAATTTCTATCTGTTCTACAAACTCCCCTTCCACTTTCTCTTGTCTATGTTTCTTCTGTTGTCAAAATAAATTCTTGATGTGCAACCTCCAATTCCCTATTTGCGAATAGGTGAGTATAATTAGGATGAGTTAATAGGCCTATTGCTATATTCCTCATCTTTTTTTTCCATGAGCTGTTGACTCGCAATTCTTAACATCCACTTTCCATCCCTGCATTCCGAACAGTAGAACCAAAAGGGATAGAGAAGGATACTGGGAGGAAGTGAAGACCCAGGGAGTGACTTCGGTAACACCTGAGTTAATGCAGTCTACAAGAAGATTTCAGTGGCATACCCTAGGGAAGACTTCAGTGGCATCCTCCAAGAGTAGTCGAGAATAGATGTCAAGGAGGGAAGAGGAGGTAGCTGAAAGAGTGCGTGGGAGGGAGTAGTCTTTCCTGCCTAGATTAATTGGCGAGGTCTTTATGCAAACGAGGACATCCATCGTTCTTTTGTCATTGAAATCGCTCTGATTTTTAACCGCTGCGAAGTGCACTTAGACTGCAATGGAGCCTGACTTAATTCTGGGTCGAAAGGCTTCAGGATAAATACTAACTAAACGTGTGTTTTTCTGTTTTTGTCTTGTCTCTTGTGGCGTTAGGAGAGATGTTCTATGCAGGAATGAAATGAGATAAGAACAAAACTGCGAAAGGAAATGAGATATTCAAAATGAAAACGAAGGAAGGATTGGAGAAGTATGCAAAGACGTTGGGAGAAAAAAATATGTTAAGGGAAGGCAAGATGACAAAGGCTACAAATGAATGAGGACGGGGAAGGAGGAGGGATGAGACAGAGAAGGGGAAGTGGATGAGGAAAAGTAAATAAAAGGAGTATTTAGGGATAAAGGAATGAAAGGGTAAGGGTGAACGGGAGATAGTGCATTAGGTTTAATATCTTTCAACTGCACCAGGTTTTAAGGCTGCATTGTACCTCTACGCTAATATCAACAGTTTCCAATTCCTACTCTCTGGACGTATGTACACTTAGATATTATATCTTTCTGTAGGATAATAGATTCTTGACAGTCAACACTATATCATAATCTCATTTTTGTCTTTCAGACTAGGACGAGAGTTGAGATGAGTCGCCTTACCATCCAAGAGAGTGAGGTATATCTAGGGTTAGAGACCATCCAAAAGAGTGGTGTACATTAACAAGGTGAGAGACCCACGGCTTGGTTCATGGTCTGGGACCGGTCCACAGGGACGGTGACCTTTGGAAATGACTGCAGGTAAGAGACTTTTCAAGAGAGTGGTGTGTACTGTTGGTGAGAGATCCAAAAGAGAGGTGCATACTATTGGTGAGAGATTAAAGACAGTCGTCAACACTGTTAGCGAGAGATCATCGAAGAGAGTGATGTATACTATAGATGTGACCAAACTGGTGCTTTGTATAGAGGTTTGCAGCCCCATGCTGTCAGACAAGGATATTATATTCCTCAGCGATGTTTGTCGGCTGCTTTGCTGTGGAGGCTAAGCATATGGGCCTTCATAGCCTCTGCAGTATTAAGTTTTTCCACCAGGTTACAACCTTCCTCACCCAGTGCTAAATATCTTCCCTTTATTTCTGCTCCATCACCAGGAGAACTCGTTCTGTCTCTCCCTTTCTCATTCGCTCCCTTTCTCTTTCTCTCTCCTTCTGATACTTCCTTCTTCCACATGATTTCAAACTTTCTACTTTATCTCACTATTTTTTTTTTTTACCAAATCATTTCTTACTACTTTTTCTTTCTATTAAATCATCAGCCTTCATCAATACCTTTGAAGATTTTTTTTTTTACGTTTTGAAATATTACGTTACACCTTACTTCCATTTCTTCTTGTGTCTTCTAGTTTCCAGACATTGTATATTCTAGTTCATCTGGCCTTACAACTTCACGAAAGTCATTACGGAAGCCATTCATATAGAATTATAAAATACTTGCACAAAGTATACAGTTTTTTTGTTTGCTACGATAGAATTGAACAGATACAACAGATACAAACTCCTCTGTATATATATATATATATATATATATATATATATATATATATATATATATATATATATATATATATATATATATATATATATATATATATATATATATATATATATATATATATATATATATATATATATATATATATATATATATATATATATATATATATATATATATATATATATATATATATATATATATATATATATATATATATATATATATATATATATACCTCTCGGTGTATATTGACCGTGAGATACACCTGTCTCTCTCTCTCTCTCTCTCTCTCTCTTTCTCTGTGTATTTACACTGACAGATACACACCTCTGAGGGTATACACCCGGCGGTACATTTTCTGAGCATTTACAGTGATGCAAATATTTCTTTTTCCTCTCTCCCTCTCATTTATATTCTCTTTCTCCCCTCTCTTCCCCTCATCTGTTCCTTTGTATCCTCATCCCTCCAGCTCTTCATTCTTGTTCATTCCCTGTTCCCTCCCCTCTCTCACCTAATGTTACCTCATCAATTATTTCCTTGATAATTTACTATGCAGAGAAAACTCTTTTGTCTCTCCCTTTTGAATTAAAATTTCCTTACTTTTTATCAAATATATATATATATATATATATATATATATATATATATATATATATATATATATATATATATATATATATATATATATATATATATATATATATATATATATATATATATATATATATATATATATATATATATATATATATATATATATACACACACATTATCTCTCTGTCCTCAGAAAGATTCGAATCTGAGCACTGCATCAAAGTACACAATATTTTAGGAACTCAGCCAGACTCCAGATAACTATGGGCACCAATACTGAATCTCTCGCCAGTGAACTGTACTCGCAGGAGTACAGTTCAAAGGGACTATAAATGTTCTCAGTGGTTGTGATGCTTTACAGAATTTATACGAGTGAAGGTTTTTCTCATTCTTTTCTTAGGAGCGGAGGATTATTACTAGTTCATGCTATTCAGGTCCTATTTATAATGGATGAAGCAACAATTGCAGACAAATAAGACTTCAAGCACGCAAGCTACAGAACAAGGTTTTATTGGGATAACTTTTCTCTCTCTGTAGAACTTTCAAAAGCAATTTGTCTTCAGGTTTTACTTACGGTCAGCCATTTTCTCTCATTTATCTAACTTATTTTTAAATCCACATTAATGTATTTACTTAAATAATGCTAGTTAAAACTGTGTTGCACGCATCTGCAAATCAATTGCTACACCAACTCTTGTCTATCTTCTTTCTTAATTTCAAAAGGTCCAATTTAACTCCATTATTACAAGTTGTCTAATTAACATATACTTTATATGTGAGTTTCTTCCATTTATACGCTACACATATATTTTTCTCTCTTAGGAAAAATGTTTTTGATAGAGATAAATTTTATCAATATATTTACGTTCATTTTGTAATATGGATCCAAACAGCATAATTCCGACAAGAGTAAAGAAAAGACACATTTTGCAAAACAAAGCTTTGTTGGGATGAACTTCAGCTCTATACAGAGCCAAACGTTGTCTCAAAAAAAGTCTGTTGGGCATATCTTGTCCTATCTGCTCTATGGAGAACAAAACTGCGCCTTGTAATCTAAATGAGAGTTCAGGAAAAAAAATATAGTCTTGTATTATAACCTCGGTAGTACTACTACTTGCACTTGGTAGGAAGTATATAACCTGGGTAGTACTTCTACTTGCACTTGGTAGGAAGTATATAACCTCGGTAGTATTTCTACTTGCACTTGGTAGGAAGTACATAACCTAGGTACTACTCCTACTTGCACTTGGTAGGAAGTATATAACCTGGGTAGTACTTCTACTTGCACTTAGTAGGAAGTATATAACCTCGGTACTACTACTACTTGCACTTGGTAGGAAGTATATAACCTAGGTACTACTCCTACTTGCACTTGGTAGGAAGTATATAACCTCGGTACTACTACTACTTGGACTTGGTAGGAAATATATAACCTCGGTAGTACTTCTACTTGCACTTGGTAGGAAGTATATAACCTCGGTACTACTACTACTTGCACTTGGTAGGAAGTATATAACCTAGGTACTACTCCAACTTCCACTTGGTAGGAACTATATAACCTCGGTACTACTACTACTTGCACTTGGTAGGAAATATATAACCTCGGTAATACTTCTATTTGCACTTGGTGGGAAGTATATAACCTCGGTAGTACTTCTATTTGCGCTTGGTAGGAAGTATATAACCTCGGTAGTACTTCTATTTGCACTTGGAAGGAAGTATATAACCTCGGTAGTACTTCTACTTGCACTTGGTAGGAAGTATATAACCTCGGTAGTACTTCTACTTGCACTTGGTAGGAAATATATAACCTCGGTAGAACTTCTACTTGCACTTGGTAGGAAGTATATAACCTCGGTACTACTACTACTTGCACTTGGTAGGAAGTATATAACCTCGGTAGTACTTCTACTTGCACTTTGTAGGAAGTATATAACCTTGGTACTACTCCTACTTGCACTTGGTAGGAAGTATATAACCTCGGTACTACTACTACTTGCACTTGGTAGGAAATATATAACCTCGGTACTACTACTACTTGCACTTAGTAGGAAGTATATAACCTCGGTACTACTACTACTTGCACTTGGTAAGAAGTATATAACCTCGGTAGTACTTCTACTTGCACTTAGTAGGAAGTATATAACCTCGGTACTACTACTACTTGCACTTGGTAGGAAGTATATAACCTAGGTACTACTCCTACTTGCACTTGGTAGGAAGTATATAACCTCGGTACTACTACTACTTGCACTTGGTAGGAAATATATAACCTCGGTACTACTACTACTTGCACTTAGTAGGAAGTATATAACCTCGGTACTACTACTATTTGCACTTGGTAAGAAGTATATAACCTCGGTACTACTACTACTTGCACTTGGTAGGAAGTATATAACCTCGGTACTACTACTACTTGCACTTGGTAGGAAATATATAACCTCGGTACTACTACTACTTGCACTTAGTAGGAAGTATATAACCTCGGCACTACTACTACTTGCACTTGATAGGAAGTATATAACCTCGGTACTACTACTACTTGCACTTGGTAGGAAGTATATAACCTCGGTAGTACTTCTACTTGCACTTGGTAGGAAGTATATAACCTCGGTACTACTTCTACTTGCACTTGGTAGGAAGTATATAACCTCGGTACTACTCCTACTTGCACTTAGTAGGCAGTATATAACCTCGGTAGTACTTCTACTTGCACTTGGAAGGAAGTATATAACATCGGTACTACTTCTACTTGCACTTGGTAGGAAGTATATAACCTCGGTACTACTCCTACTTGCACTTTGTAGGAAGTATATAACCTCGGTAGTACTTCTACTTGCACTTAGTAGGAAATATATAACCTCGGTAGTACTTCTACTTGCACTTGGTAGGAAGTATATAACCTCGGTCGTACTTCTACTTGCACTTGGTAGGAAGTATATAACCTCGGTAGTACTTCTACTTGCTCTTGGTAGGAAGTATATAACCTCGGTACTACTACTACTTGCACTTGTTAGGCAGTATATAACCTCGGTAGTACTTCTACTTCCACTTGGTAGGAAGTATATAACCTCGGTACTACTACTACTTGCACTTGTTAGGCAGTTTATAACTTCGGTACTACTTCTACTTGCACTTGGTAGGAAGTATATAACCTCGGTACTAGTACTACTTGTACTTGGTAGAAAGTATATAACCTCGGTAGTACTTCTACTTGCACTTGGTAGGAAGTATATAAGCTCGGTACTACTCCTACTTGCACTTGGTAGGAAGTATATAACCTCGGTACTACTACTACTTTCACTTGGTAGGAAATATATAACCTCGGTACTACTACTACTTGCACTTGGTAGGAAGTATATAACCTCGGTACTACTACTACTTGCACTTGGTAGGAAGTATATAACCTCGGTACTACTACTACTTGCACTTAGTAGGAAGTATATAACCTTGGCACTACTCCTACTTGCACTTGGTAGGAAGTATATAACCTCGGTACTACTACTACTTGCACTTAGTAGGAAGTCGAGTAATTCACTAGCGTTATGTGAACACTTGCCCACCGTTGGCTTCAGATTTCTGCTAAGCACAACTCCTTAGTTTTTTTTTTTTTTTTTTTTTTTTTTTTGGACTGCAACTCGGCTCGTTAAGTTCTGTGTCATTTATTTTTTAGGTACTACAGTTACTTTCTTTCACAAGTATTAGTACTTTACATTTGTCTAGGCTGAGCTAAAACCACAACATTAACAAAATGAAATAGTCTTGAAGTTCCCTCGTGTCCTCAAAATTGATTTGTTAGCCTATTCGTATGTAATCAGCGATCTTGCTTTTATCATTATTTATTCCCGTTTTAGGTTATGAATGATTTATTCTAATCTCTCACTCTTTATGTAAACTCACTGCTGTTTATCGATCTAGAAAAGATACCTTCAGTATCATGTGCTGTCACTTATGAAACTCGTGTAGGGAGCAGTAATAAAGGCTTAATTAACGTTGTCCACTTTATTACGGTCCAGCACTTCAAACAGTTTAAATGGAATGTTACCAAACTGGTTTAGTAAGAGCTGTTTTTGTGAAGCCGATCTGAGATATTCTTCATAACGTCTTCGAATTACACCTACTATCATTGATTCCAATAATTTATCCATTTATCAGGCTTGAAGGACGGTAATTAAAAACTAACGACTTGTCTACCGTTTGTAGACGATTATCACATTGTCTATCTTTCGCATTTAGAAGAATGTTCATTTAACAAAAAATTATTAAAAGATTACCTAACCTTTTTCAAAATTCCTATTTTGAATTCTCTGAGAAACCGAAAAAAGTGTTAGGCTCGTGAACCTTATTTGTTTTGATTCTGCCTTTGTATTGAGGACACCAAAGTAAATGGCTCTGTTTCGATAATGTCAAAGTAAATAAATCGAGGGTGAAATCTACATAATTTTTATCGCCAATGTACTTGAAGTTATTTTTATCGTGACCGTTTTCAATACTGTTTAATAGATAATAAAATCATACGTAATGAGAACTTATCATAGGATTTATTAATACGCTATTGACTAAGATCTCGTGTAATTACTTTTCCTAAGACTTCCGCAATTATTAATTTCCGGGATTTTACTTGTATCTTTCTGTGTAAAAACTCAAGTAATAATTGTTGAAAATGGAACCCATTTCTTGGACATTATAAATAAGCTTTCCTGAGTTTAAGTGGACCTGTCTTTTTCAAAATCTATAATACTATATATCTGGAAGAAGATTTCAGATTGCTCTTAGATTCCCCAGACAAATGAATTTTTCTCCGTTTCTCAATTTTACCTCAGAATTCTTCAGGCTATTTATTTTCTACCTCATCCTCTCCCTCTTGGGTCTCCTTAAGCAAAGGTATTGATCATCATGCTCTTATGTGTTCATTAATCTCTATCTTTATCATCTTTCCTCTATTTCCCCATCATCTACTGTTTCCTCTGACTCGTGGTACAAGGCCTCTTTCTCTTCCTCCTCCTCTTCCTCCTCCTCCTCCTCCTCCTCCTTTTACTCTTCCTATTATTCCCCCTCATTCTTCCATTCTTCTGTCTACTTATCTTTCTTCTCCCTCTGTTTATCGTCCTTATCGTCTTTCCCTTCCTACTCTATCTTCATCAGTCTCGTTCCTGTGTTAAGTGAATTCCCTTTCTGTGATATTTGTTCTTTTGGCCACAATGTAATTCCAATTACAGCGGGAATTCAAAAATAATTGACCCCTGTGTAGCAACAATGAGAACATACGGTGTAGGTAAGTCTGTTTGTTTATCTGTAATGTTTGTGTTTGACTGTAATGTCTGCGTTTCTGTCCATTCTTTTTTGCGTATGTTTGTAATATAAGTTTACGTTCACAGTGTT
>NC_091327.1:14421779-14431779 GCF_038502225.1 Cherax quadricarinatus
AATGTTTCAGATACACTGATTGATGGGAAGAAAAGCAGACTTTATTATGAACATTTATGCTTTTATTATGAACATTTATACCTTTATTATGAACAATTATCTCTTTATTATGAACATTTATGCTTTTATTATGAACTTTTATGCCTTTATTATGAACAATTATGTCTTTATTATGAACATTTATGCTTTTATTATGAACTTTTATGGCTTTATTATGAACATTTATGCTTTTATTTTGAACATTTAAGCCTTTATTATGAATATTTATGCTTTTATTATGGTATAAACCTTGGTAATAAATACCGACAAGTTGGTTTAGAAAGACACGTAAGCAAACACTATGACATATTTATTAGAAAACGTTTCGGTCCTGGGACCTTGATCGCTTCTAACATACAGAGGTAGAAAGACATTATATATATAGGAGGAGAGTGAGGTGTGAGTGACGCACGTGACCTGAGGAATGTCATAAGAACATAAGAACATAAGAATGGAGGAACACTGCAGAAGGCCTACTGGCCCATGCGAGCCAGGTCCTTATCAAAAAACAACCTCTACCTATGATGAGGACGGGTAGACGATGAAATCATGTGACTCCTGTGTTGTTGGGTTGGTGGTGCTTAAGTATCACTATGAGAGGAGTCCTCATTGACTTCTTCTTGAGAGCTCTTCGCATCTCCAGCTCTTGTTTTCTAGAAGAAGAATGCACTTACATAACACAAGCCTTTACACGTCTTCAGTTCTCATCTTTCTTCATCCGAGACTGCAGACTCAAGGCACAAGCTATCCTCAACAAACCGCCCATGGAACAGCCCCCTAAGCAGTTCATAGTACTCCCATGTGGTGATGTTGCCACGAATACTCGCCGGGCACTTGCTATGAGTAACATCAACGTTTCCACCATAAACACATCATCTATCAAAGACCTCACTAAGAAACGCAGCACCACACCTCTAACTTCTACAGCAGGCGTCTACACTATCCCCTGTGGGTTCTGTCCCAAGAAATATGTAGGCGAGACAGGCAGAGATCTTGCAGTCCGCCTGAATGAGCATCGAAATGCCTCTAACAGAGACGATGTAAGGTACGCCTGTGTCCTCCACAGAGACTCCACGGGGCATTTGATGAACTGGAATGAGGCACAACTCGTTCTCACCGAACCAGACCTCAGATGCCGACGGTGCCTAGAAGCCTCACTGATCGCCGTCACCGACACTATAGAACGCAACACTGGAAACTACAAAATTTCAAAAACATTGGCATACATGATACTTAAGCACCACCAACCCAACAACACAAGAGTCACATGAGGAAATGGTATGGTGATACCGACAAGATGTGGAAAAAGACACTTATGTACAGTTCAGGACATTTATTAAAGGAAACGTTTCGCCACGAGTGGCGAGACGATTTCATCGTCTACCCGTCCTCATCATAGGTAGAGGTTGTTTTCGATAAGGACCTGCCTCGCATGGGCCAGTAGGCCTTCTGCAGTGTTCCTCCATTCTTATGTTCTTATGTTCTTATGACATTCCTCAGGTCACGTGCGTCACTCACACCTCACTCTCCTCCTATATATATAATGTCTTTCTACCTCTGTATGTTAGAAGCGATCAAGGTCCCAGGACCGAAACGTTTTCTAATAAATATGTCATAGTGTTTGCTTACGTGTCTTTCTAAACCATGCTTTTATTATGAATATTTATGCCTTTATTATGAACATTTATGCCTTTATTATGAACATTTATGCCTTTATTATGAACATTTATGCCTTTATTATGAACATTTATGACTTTATTACGAACATTTATGACTTTATTATGAACATTTATGCCTTTATTACGAACATTTATGACTTTATTATGAACATTTATGACTTTATTATGAACATTTATGCCTTTATTATGAACATTTATGACTTTATTATGAACATTTATGACTTTATTATGAACATTTATGCCTTTATTACGAACATTTATGACTTTATTATGAACATTTATGACTTTATTATGAACATTTATGACTTTATGAACATTTATGACTTTATTATGAACATTTATGCCTTTATTATGAACATTTATGACTTTATTATGAACATTTATGACTTTATTATGAACATTTATGCCTTTATTACGAACATTTATGACTTTATTATGAACATTTATGACTTTATTATGAACATTTATGACTTTATTATGAACATTTATGACTTTATTATGAACATTTATGACTATTATGAACATTTATGACTTTATTACGAACATTTATGACTTTATTATGAACATTTATGACTTTATTATGAACATTTATGACTTTATTATGAACATTTATGACTTTATTATGAACATTTATGACTTTATTATGAACATTTATGACTTTATTATGAACATTTATGACTTTATTATGAACATTTATGACTTTATTATGAACATTTATGACTTTATTATGAACATTTATGACTTTATTATGAACATTTATGACTTTATTATGAACATTTATGACTTTATTATGAACATTTATGACTTTATTATGAACATTTATGACTTTATTATGAACATTTATGCCTTTATTATGAACATTCATGACTTTATTATGAACATTTATGACTTTATTATGAACATTTATGCCTTTATTATGAACATTCATGACTTTATTATGAACATTTATGACTTTATTATGAACATTTATGCCTTGGCTTCAGTGATGTGCTAAAGAGAACTAGTCTAATAAAGACGCAAATGCAGTATAATGCAATTCTTTACTGACTACCTTTCGCCCATATAGTGGGCTTTAACAAGTTGCAAGCAGATAAAGCCCATTGTGAGGGCGAAACGTTGTCATTAGAGGATAGCATTATTCTGCATTTATGTCTTCATCCATCTTGTCAGTATTTTATACCATTTCTCTTCAGAACTCCTCAACATTTTTTGACGTTCTGTGTAGATGACTTCCACATTTATTGTGGTTATTTTGTTTCCCCATAATTATCAACTAATAAACAATGTCTCATACTTTTTAAATGTCCACCAGTGATGAGAGAGAGAGAGAGAGAGAGAGAGAGAGAGAGAGAGAGAGAGAGAGAGAGAGAGAGAGAGAGAGAGAGAGAGAGAGAGAGAGAGAGAGAGAGAGAGAGAAAGAGAGCATTTGTATACATATATCTTTATATATATCCAAGAAAGCAGGAATTTGTAACCTGAGATGTACAAATGAGTTTTCTCAGGTGAGTAACTTTGACAAAGTGTGTCATGTATCCTGGCATTCCATCTGTCATACACACACTGGTAAATACTACCACCACCGTATTAGTATGCACTACTATCCTTTGTACTACTCATCCTAGTACTGTTGACCATGGTACAAGTGACCCAGGTACTACTGGCCTTAGTACTCCTTTCCCTGGTAAGTACATAGGTATGTGGACTAATACATGGATGTGCAAACAAAAGCAAAAATATATAGACAAATTTGCAAGTTTGTTGACAAGTACACACGTATGTAGACCAGTATACAAATATGTAGACAATTATTCAAGAATGTAGAGAAATTCACTTGTAGATACACAAGTACGTAGACATACATGTGGGATTGTCTACCAACCTGAAAGACGTAGAGTGATGAGTGACATGACTGAAGTATACAAATGAAAGGCAGGTATAAATATGGTGCTGGAGATATCTAAACAATAGGCAATTCAATACATTGGAGTCAAGTTGGATACAATCAAATTTAGAAGAGATAAAGGAAAGTTCTGGTTTGAATGCTGATTTGTAGACGCGAGATCGAAGCTAGTACCTTGGGTAGGTTCAGAAATAAGTCGAACAAATATATGATTGAAAAGGGAATGAGACGTTAGACCATTTGCAGTGATCCTCTATGCTTTTAATAAAGTGTAAACGGGTACATGGGTGGGTTTGAGTTAGACCTACCTAGCACGGGTCAGTGGGATTGGATGGGTGTGAGCTGTATCTTCCTAGCACGGGTCAGTAGGCCTGGTGCAATGTCCCATCGTTCTTGTGTTCCTTTGTGTTCTTGTTCTTATGTTCTATTTTCCGTGAGGTTTGATAATCGCTCAGACCGGGACGAAAATAAAACTTATGCATATATACACAGAAACACACACCTCTCTGTGAATATACCAGATGTCCTTAATTTACATTGAAATATATTAGTATTTATAGAGATGATCATAAAGATAAGTTATATAAATAACATATTATTATTATTATTATTATTATTATTATTATTATTATTATTATTATTATTATCATTATTTAAATCCAAGGAGGGATTTAGATATCGACTGTCCCCTGTAATTCCACATCCTCCTCCTCCTCCTCCTGCTGTTCTGCCTCCTGCCCCTCCTTTTCCTTCTCCTGCTCCTCCTCTTCGCCATTAATACCAGACTGAACCAATAAAAATTGCAGCCAAGCCAAAGCCCTGTCGCCTTGTCATGGATGCCTTGATTAAATGCCAAAGGGGCTTATGGGAGGCAGAGAGGGGTCGGTGATTTATAGCTGCTTAGGCCTAGAGTGGCGCTCAACCAAACACGGGAGAGAGAGGGGAGATCGTAGAGGAGAGGGGACGAGCATGTAGAGAAGAAAGGAGAACACAGAAGGAAGATGAGGTGAATGTAGATTGGACGTGATGCAAATGTAGAGCAGAGACGAAATTGTGTCAGGCACGAGAGGAAAAAAGGAAATTGAGATTGCTGATGTCAGGCTATGGAAAAGAGAAAGCTGATGGAGTGGAATAGGGAAAAAATATAATGGATAGGATGGTAAAGAAACGAGAAAGAAGAGAAAACTAAGATTGCAAACATTAAGGGTAAAACTAACTGCAGGGATGTGAAGATATAGCAGTAGTCAGGGAGTGTTTTACATCAACTAATTTCTCCCAATATAATAGTTTAAAGCTAATAATAATCTATCGCCATTTAAATAAAAATTGAACCGTAGCTTTTACCTTCCATGGTTCTGTGACAGCATTTGTGCTATATATGTTACCTTCTTGGTAACAGATACAACGGCCGAGGGGGCATTGACCCCCGAAACCCTTTCTAGGTATCTCCAGGTATTCCTTGGTCCTGGCACAGTACTCGCCTGCATCTGTTACCATCCAAGGTTCTGGCACAGTGTTCGACTTAACGAATTATTAAACAGGTTTGCCAAGGATATACTAAACTCCTACTTGCATTATTTTACGGCCCTAGTCAACTTACTATTCCTTACCATATGTTAATTTCCTGTAATTGGTTAAGTTTAGATTTGGAAGACAATAGTTGTTTTAGAAATAGAGTTACCGATATAGTAAACAGATTATCAAATTAAATAACTGAGCATACACTAGAAAGTTTTAAAAGAGAAAGTTGTAGAAATTCATGAGTTATATTTGGGCATATATGGACCTACTATGTACACTTAAAGAGTACAAGACTTTATATAAAAAGAAAATGGAGACAAGAATCGGCTAATATAAAAAGTGGTACAATAAAAAGAACATTTGAAAAATAATAAAAATGAGTATTAGGGACTTGTGAGACAATACTCACGCCGTTCACTCTGTAAAGTTAAGCATCGTTGAGTTTAAACAGTAACTGGATTAGTAATAGTCTTAGGGTAGTGTACAATTGATAAGCTCGGGAATACAATAACTATTGTTGTGTTGTTTAATATGCATTGTGTTGTGGAAGAGACAGGCTTACTTATGTGCACGTGAGAGTTGGTAGTCCATCCTCCATCCTTCAGAGCTCCTTCCTTGGTGTGTGCAGAGACACTCAGCTGATCATGTAGACTACACACACAGTCTTCATCGTATCCGTCACTTCTGACGTACTAATTGCTGCCTCTGATTAATAAAGATATCCTGCTTGAGTAAACTCTCACAAGGTACTAATTCAATACTTTATTCAATTAAACAACTTCCTCTTTATTTAGCTGTGGTTGCAAATACCCTGATTTTTCACTACTATCAAAATATGGTGACACGAAAACGTTAATTCCTAAAAAGCACAAACGAAATAATAAGATGAGCTAAGTAATGAAATGCTGAGTTTTCTCGTGTTGACGTTTGTTAAATAACGTACTTAAAAGCTGGTGAAGTCTAGGGAATGTTAAAGCCGAGAAAAGTCCATTGAAAACCAAAGCTGTTTCAGGATGACCATTTTCAGAAGACGAGGTAGACACAATGGTCTCCAGCCTTCTGTCGTGGAAGGTTAAAATACGCTCATTCACAAAACTTACACGTAGACAGTGTGAGGAAATGTTGCTGCAACAGGTACCAGTGAGTTGAATCACTTTATATATATATATATATATATATATATATATATATATATATATATATATATATATATATATATATATATATATATATATATATATATATATATATATATATATATATATATATATATATATATATATATATATATATATATATATATATATATATATATATATATATATATATATATATATGTCGTGCCGAATATGTAAAACTGGTCAATTAGCAAGAACTCATTTAAAATTAAGTCCTTTCTAAAATTTTCTCTTATACGTTTAACGATATTTTTTTTTCATTAATGTTAATGCAAAAATTTTAAATTTTGCACCAAAAGAATCTTAGAAAACTTTCCTAACCTTATTATAACAAGAATAATTTATTTTAGCCTAACCCACCTAAATATATTTTAGATTTGTTTACAATAATTTAATACTAAACAAACACAGTGAAATATATTTTTTTCGTTATGTTCAGAATGATTTTGGCGAAGTTATTGCATATACAAATTTTCGTTTGTCCTATATGGCAAGATGAGCGTTGCTATTTAAGCCAAGATCGCAAGTTCTGCCTATTCGGCACGACATATATATATATATGTATATATATATATAGTATGTGTGTGTGTCTTTTTTAGCTTTTGTTTAAAACGTGAACATTATACACATCTGCATAATCCAATTTTGATCTTACATACGTTGTGAAGATATTTTTGTTTCGTTTTTCCCGTCTATACACCTAAAGATTATTTTAAAGTTGGCAATTGTCACATATTAATATGCGTGTGTGTGCGTGTGTGTGCGCATACACGTTCGTGTGTCTGTGTATGTAAGAGTATGTGTGTAAATATGTGCATGTCTGTTTCTATGCACACATTTTTATGTATACATATATGTTTAGTATGTGTGCAATAAGTTAACAAGAAACACATAAAAATCTTAAAATACAACATAACCAGGGTGATAATAATATTCCCAGCACTTTCGTAAATTCTCACTTTACCAAGGAACAATGCTTAGACTGTTTCTCCTTTCCACGACGTTTCCTGTGAGTATATATACGTGTGTATATTTGTATATACGTATGTTAAAAGAATACTTTTGGGTCACCCTTGGGGTTATATTCCCAGAGACGCGTCAAAGTGAGAAATTGCGTCAATCTGGGTCGCAGCGTCATATTGAGTTATTAGTCGCTGTGATTTATGGCTTCTGTATATGTGTTATTGCGTCAAGTTGAGTAATTGACTCATTTTTCAGCCACAACAACAAAATCAGCTCTGCGGCGTTGTGAGTTACCCACAAGGATAGTGATGTTTTCCCCCAGCGCTACCAGGAGATTCCATATCGATATTCGGTGGGGAGCCAAAGAGGCGTCGAGTCTACAAACAAATGACGGGGGAGCATGAATCGTTTCGCTCAGTAACGTGATGAGGTTCTTGAGAGAAACCTTTCACATCCCTTCCCCATTTAGCTATAACACTTTTTATAATTATTATTGCTATTATTATTTAGTATTATTATAATTATTATTTACTATTGCTATAATATTATTTACTATTATTATAATTATTATTTACTATTGTTATAATTATTATTGTTATTTATAATTATTATTATTATTTTAATGGTGAAAGTAATAATAATAATAATAATAATAATAATAATAATAATAATAATAATAATAAATTATAATAATATGCTATTATTTTTAAAGGGGTGAACAATATTAAGGAAACAATTTTTCAACAAACCAAATTCATTGTCATCATTGTAATTATTATTATTATTATTATTATTATTATTATTATTATTATTATTATTATTATTATTATTATTATTGTTATTATTATTATTATTATTGTTATTATTATTATTATTATTATTATTATTATTATTATTATTATTATTATTATTATTATTATACAAAGCCCTTTAACAGCAGAACAGTGCAACTCTTTAGCGAATAATCTTTCTTTAAAAAATTAAAAACTAGAAATCTAAGACAAATATAATAAACACATTAACAGTTTTACTTAATGGAAATATAGGTAGCATTTTTCTCCACTTCTGTATGTCTTTGTGTTTGTCTGTATATCTGTCTATTTGTTTGTATGTGTAAATGTTTATATATTTGCGTCTTGTTTTTTTTTATCTGATCTCAAGCTCCAGGATATAGGTAACTAATTACAATCATTACTTAGGTTTCTTAACCCGACGTGTTTTACATGCAAAATCTTATTGGGTCGCATTTGCAATTATAATTAGAATGCAAGTTCTTTAACTTGGCATGTTTTACATGCAAACTATAATTGGCAGCGATTAAGTAGCTCCTACCTGTACATGAAGCTGGAAGGAAAATTGAAAATCCTTCCTACATATATATATATACACACACACACTTATATATATATATATATATATATATATATATATATATATATATATATATATATATATATATATATATATATATATATATATATATATATATATATATATATATATATATATATATATATATATATATATATATATATATATATATATATATATATATATATATATATATATATATATATATATATATATATATATATATATATATATATATATATATATATATATATATATATATATATATATATATATATATATATATATATATATATATATATATATATATATATATATATATATATATATATATATATATATATATATATATATATATATATATATATATATGATTAGACTGGAAGACAAAAGCAGGCCAACTTTTTACGCCGTCATTTAAGTAATGCCTTTACAACCAGGCAGAGGATTGTGGTAAAAATAGAGAGGGAAAGGTCATAAATCAGAGAGCAGTAAGTGTGGCAACCCAAACCACGCCCCTTTCCCCCTCTCCATCCCCTCCCCCCTCCAGAACTCACCCCCCTCCGTATTAATATTACTAGCTATTGATTACTCATGTATTATGAGATAAGACTCCACCTGGCTGCTACTACTGTTTTAACATTACTACTACTGCTAGTCTTACTAATACTGTTACTACTACTAGCACCCCACTTCAACAATTACCACCACTGCTGCTGCTACCAACCACTGCTGCTGCTACTACCACCAATATTTGCTATAACTTTGTCTGACTTTTTGGGGTTATTTTAGGTAATTTACACTATGTACGATAATTATATTTATATGTAACTGTGCCTAAAAAATTTGCTGCTTAGTAGAATAAGTCACAATTGTTGGTTGTTATCGTCGCCTCACCTTTTTCCTACTTTCTTCCCTCTCCTTTCTCCCCTGTTTTTCCCCATTGTCTCTCATATTTATGGCATGGTGATTACTCAGGATGGATCGAAACATTGCCTGTAGTTCTCTCTGGAAATTGTGGGTTATATCTGGCATTTTTTGTTTCCATTTAACAACCTTTGTATTTATCTGAAGAGCTCTGTTCGACAAGGCACAGAACTCTCCCTATACTGTTCCTCATTCTCATATCAGACATAGACATAGATGTAAACTATAGCACTGTGTCATCCTTTGCAGACAATATTAGGATCTGCATGAGAGTGTCATCCATTAAGGACACGGCAAAACTCCAAAAAGATATAAACCAAGTTTTCCAATGGGCAACAGAGAACAATATGATGTTCAATGAAGACAAATTCCAACTACTCCGTTATGGAAAACTGGAGGAAATAATAACTAGGACTGAGTAT
>NC_091327.1:14436779-14466779 GCF_038502225.1 Cherax quadricarinatus
ATATATATATATATATATATATATATATATATATATATATATATATATATATATATATATATATATATATATATATATATATATATATATATATATATATATATATATATATATATATATATATATATATATATATATATATACATATATATGTGTGTGTGTGTGTGTGTGTGTGTGTGTGTTTAGTGCAGAGCAAAGTTTTCGCTTTTATACTTGGGAGTTTGTTCCAGTCACGTTAAAGTGTATTCCCAAACCAGTACTTCCCTGTATTCTTTCTAAATCTAAATCTGTCCATCTTAAGTTCATTGCTACAAGTCTTTTCTTTGTTAAATATTTTCTCTATGTTATTTATATTCCCATTCTTTATTCCTATTTTCCATTTGTACACCTCGGTCAGAGCTGGTGTGGTTTTGCCACTCAGGTCTGATGTGATCTTGACAATCAGGTCTGGTGGTGTCTAGTCAACCAGGTTTGGTGGTCTAGTGTTGCCTTGACGACCAAATTCGTGTGATGTTTCCTCCCTGCTCCCTGCTGGCAATACCGTCTCCCCTGCTCTCTGTTTCCCAGGCAATTAGTATCCAATACCCTAGAATTCTGGCCAAATTCTCCGGTTAATTCACTTGAGGAGTTGCTGGCCCAGAGTCCATCCGTCATAGTGACCAAGGAAGGGATTACGGTTTCTGGAGGATATCGTTTCGTTGGAGCGGGTGATGGGAATGGTGGTGGCGATGTGGTGATTTGGAATGATGATAATGGTGGTAGAAATGGTGGTTGGAATAATAGGAATGATGGTAGGAATGTAGTACTGGTGATGGTTTTGAAGGAAGTAATGATGCTAGGAATGGTGATGGTAAAAGATGGTATAGTTGTGGTGGTAGTGCCGGTTGAAAAAATGCTCATTATGATAGGAATAACGATGGTGGTGTTGGTAGTAGTAGTAATAGTAGTAGTAGTAGTAGTAGTAGTAGCAATAACAGGGGATGTAGTGGGATGAAAGTGGTAGTGGAGATCGAGCTGCGCCGGGATGCTGGTAGCTTACGGAAAATCGTTAACGAGAATGAGAGTGGTAAATAGAAATGATGATGGTGTCTCACTTTCTCGAGAAGCCTCACAGTAAATTTCTTATAACATTTCCTTTAAGGTAACATTGCAAGGCGAGTTTGAAGCCATGACGGTAAAGGAACAAGGATATAGGTCGGTCAAGTTGACGTATCTCAGGGAGCATACAAACCAGTCTTAATGAAGAAGGGTGTGTATGTGATAGTGTTGCCTGTGGTAGCGCTGATGATGATAACTTTGATGATGCTGGTGATGATATTAAAGTATACTGAGGACTGAACACAAGGGTGAGAATTTCACTCTTGCTTGAGAGTGAATAATTCAAACATAGTTACTTCAATTGTACCAACTTATGGTGAGAAAAGACACAAAATGACATAACTGTAAGACATGTTTGACTGGAACGATAAAGGGACCAGTATTCTAGGACCGAATCGTTTCCATTACCCAAGTCCTAAAGGCATTGCATTGTGCCTTTCTCCACTACTCGTCTCTACCATATACCTTTATACCCTTCTAACTAAATAGCCAATTTAATTTATAATACTCTTGAAGTAGAGTCTGATCCAATAGAGATAGTGGTTATATTGACGTTATTGAAGATGATGTGAATTCCACGTACTAACCTACAGTAAATTTATAAGAAATATGATTCACTCTAGACTTAGGAAAAAAATAATGTGTTAACACTCTCTTTCATGACATTCTCTATAATATACTCCATATACATACATATAAGCATATTTATTAATACATACATAAAAAGTTACATATAAACACTCACAAAAGGCATATACAAACCACTCCAAAAAATAATGTTAATGATCATTAAAAAGTATACACACGCTCATTCAGATAAAAATTCATACTCATGAAAAATATTCATACCATATAAATATATACATTTATGAAAATGTATATACACCTATTCAAGAAAAGACATATTATCACAAATTAGTTACGTACACCTTCAAATAAAAAAAAACATATACACACCCAAAAATTTTAAATAAATACATAACAAAGAAGCATACACACTCTTGAAAGGAATATACACACCCGAGAATAAGTATATATTCACACATAAAATTCTACATGTACTCATAAAAACATTGAAAATAAATACTGTAAAGAAGGAAGCCAATCAGAAGACATAATTTGCGAGAAACAAGGAGAGACAAAAAAATACCATTAAGAGTAATTTCTCACACGATCTTCCGTCCCTGTCTTGGAAATGTAATCGAGGA
The DNA here is from genome assembly GCF_038502225.1 of Cherax quadricarinatus. Classification (NCBI taxonomy): domain Eukaryota; kingdom Metazoa; phylum Arthropoda; class Malacostraca; order Decapoda; family Parastacidae; genus Cherax; species Cherax quadricarinatus. The sequence goes on from NC_091327.1 coordinate 14,439,086, forward strand.
AGAGAATCTAATTTCCTAACTCTGGTTGGTTTTTCTCTCTTTGGATTGTGTGTGTGTGTGTGTGTGTGTGTGTGTGTGTGTGTGTGTGTGTGTGTGTGTGTGTGTGTGTGTGTGTGTGTGTGTGTGTGTGTGTGTGTGTGCACGCACTCGTGTGCACAACGAGGTATGTATGCAGACATGCGCGCACTCATATTTGCTCTGACATAAATGAATAACACACTGCTCACCCCTAAAAAAAAAAAAACAGTCATTAAAGCACAGGAGATGCGGTTGGACTCTTTATTCGGCGTGGAGAAACCAGTGCTCTAAGTTACGTTCCGCACTACCATAACTCCAGCCAAAACCTCTGAGGAGGTACGAGGCCAATAAGATCATCATAATAAACTTTGTTTTTTTCATCAGTGGCCTAAGATGACGGGAGGAGATGTTTCTTGCAAGATTTCCTCTTTGTCTTAGAACGTAAGAAGTCAGAACTTCTTATGTCACTTATAAGACGAAGAGGAAACCTTGCAAGAAACCTTTCTTTCCCCAGCTGATAATAGTAGATAATTATCCATCATATAAAGTGTATTGTAAAGATCAATGTTCAGATTAAACTCATATGCAACGTTTGTAAACTTTTATTTAGATACGTTTCACTTCCAAGGGAAGATATAGTTTCTGGTGTAATAAAAGTATCAACTTTAAAGTTAGTAAGGAGGTAAATAAGTCCATAGATAACTAAGCAATTTTCTTATTAAAGTTTCGTACATATACACATTTTTGCAATGGCTTTTTATAGTAAATTATCAGGAATTTCATCTTGGATTACTCAGTAAAGTCAATGTGACTTACTTATAACATTTTGCATCGTGATAGTAGAAGATAGTCCTTTGCAGATAATAAAAGAAAGGCCTTTGTTGACAGCAAAAGATAATCCTCTGCAGAGAACAGTAGAAAGTCCACTGCTGTTAGCCTGGGTGGGTGGGTGCCGTGAAAACTTCCTGTTTGCCTTTCCCCATGTACTCCCATGCACCTCTAACACCCATCACCCTCCTCCCATATCTCCTTTCAATCTCCCCAACTTTTCTCCTTCATACCCTCCCCTACCTTTTCCCTACTGAAGAAAAGTTTCCTAATCTAAAACTTTCCGGAGCTCCCCAGAAAATGCATTTACGTGGAAACGAAGATGAATTACCGATGTACGAGGGTTTTGTGAGTATTGTGACGTGGATTTTGATTTATTGTGGCTGGGTGAGGGGAGGAAACATGGAAAACCTCTTGGAAATGTGAAATTTGTGGTCTGCGCTTTGGTCAGAAATGGTTGTGTTGAGGTGTCCCTCTGGGAGGTGTGTGTGTGTGTGTGTGTGTGTGTGTGTGTGTGTGTGTGTGTGTGTGTGTGTGTGTGTGTGTGTGTGTGTGTGTGTGTGTGTGTGTGTGTGTGTGTGTGCGCGTGTATGTGTGTGAAGAGAAAGAGAGTTAAAGAAATTACATCATCTTCTGGGTGACCCAGAGGTAAAGGTGTATCGGTCAAAACACTAAGGTAGTCATTCCCACCATGGATCCCTCCCTCCCCGCGCACACACACACACACACACACACACACACACACACACACACACACACACACACACACACACACACACACACTAGAGCCAGGAGCTGTGAACCGACCCCTGCAACCACATATGGGTGAGTACACACAGTATATCGCCAGTATTCTTGCAGTATATCAAGCCGGGAGTAACTCCTCCACAGAATCTTTCCTTCCCTTCCTCAGGGATTTCGGTCTCGCCGGGACCTTCAATGATGAAAAATGTCGGGATCCATCGTCCAGGCTGTGTTCGCATTATATATGTATTCCTCCATCACTGATTGGCTATCCTCTAGACGTGCATGTCTGGAGGGAGGGTGAGTGGAAGGCAAGAGGGAGGGTGAGTGGTAGGCAGGAGGGTGGTGGGCTGGATTGTTGCGGGCAGGGAGTTCGGGGGCTTGGGTCCCAAGGGTGGGTGAGGCCAAAAGCAACCCACCCGAGGGGAAGCAATGGAAAGGGAAAGGGAGGGATGAGGAAATTGAGAAAGGGGAAAACGGATACACGAATTCCTGTTGGAAGATCAGGGTGATTTTCTCATTTTATATTAAAAGCTCTTTTTTTCTACAGAGGGAGTTTCTCTTACATATTTTTCCTTTTGGCTTTCAAAACATAAGTATTTTTTCCCCACTACCAGGTAGATATTTACTTATGTATGAAAAAGCTGCTAAATAAAGTTCACGAATTAGTAGCATTTGGCATCTGAATAGAAAGTTTCGTTGTTATACACAGGTTTTTATCGATACAAGGATGAATGGGTAGTTTCAATTCGTGTTATATGGAAATCCAAAAGACCAAATTTTTCATTTAATTCTTTCTTCTTTATGGGTCTCTCATCGACTGTCATAGTCTGTCTTCTCTTCATCATCATAATAATTATAACCGTAACAGTTGACTTACTTGAATTTCTAGTTGTACAGAATTTCAGTAATTTTCTTCTCCATTTCTGGAGTTAATTCGTGTGGGACGAGGAGGGGTAAGGGGCCAAGTCGCCTACAGGCGTGACTGGGCTAAGGACGTTGATGGATTACCATCGCCTGGGCCCTCGGCCTCGCGATCTTCAATATGCCGGAGCCTCTAGGGACTGAGTTGGGTACTTTGGGGACCGTTCGGGCCGTTCAGTGTAAGCACACTCTCGGTTAACTGGAAGAAAAACAAACAGACGTTGGTTCCGAAGGTTTCCTTCCCGAGTGGAGGAAGCGTCTGGTGTCTGTCGGGTGTCCAGAAGTGCCTGGGAGTGGAAGACGCCGGGCCAAAAGGGAGAGTTGCGGTTTCAAGTCGCAGTCGATGGTTGGGACGCCGCCTTGCACCTCGCGACAAGTACTAATGACCCGGGAGGGAAAAAAGACCGGCTGGGTTCTTACAAAATGGAAGAGTACGTTCTATCATGTGTTTTCGGGGATAAAAAAGGAAATATCTTCACATGTCCTCTGGTCGGAGGTTTTATCATATTCTTGATGTGCCAGCCTGCTGGGCTCAGTGAAAGGCCTATGCATTAGGCCCGCACCAGGACCCCCACTCATGAGCTACGAATTATAACCAACATTTCTTTTCATCTTCTATTTATTATTTCCTTTCTTTCCCTCATTTCCTTCATAGCCTCCATCTCTCACTCTTTCACTTCTTCATAGTGGAGATGGATGGAAACTTATCACTCTCGTATTTTCTTCTCAGCTGTTCCACTTTTGTCAACATATTCACACATTAATTCCACAAAATGGAACCGAGAAGCAGCTGACCTGCTGAAGGACACTTGACCCGCCAATCTCCAGCTGATCCTTGCATATGCATTGCTTGTTCTATAAGGATGCTTGCTATTAACAGGACTAAGGATATTAAGAACATAAGAACATAAGAGAGAAGGAACACTACAGCAGACCTACTGGTCCATATGAGGCAGGTCCAAGTCTCCTACCGGCTTAAGCCAATGCAACAAACAATATTCGAGGATGAAAAGGTATGTTTATGCACTTGTCGCTGAAACATTATTTGGAAATGGATGGAAAATTTCTGGGTAACTGTCATGTTCAAGTGACTGATATTTTATATAATTCTCGCGTACATAATTCTCTTGCAACTCATACATAATAATTTTGTTAATTATTTCAAATGATAAATTACTGTAGGTAACCGTTAACAGTTATATAATTCAAGGACACAAGGGGAAATAATCCCCCTTTTTTATCAATTGGGTTGTCCTTGGACATTTACACATGGGTTATATGTATGTCATTAATTGACCCTAATCTTGTGTAATGAATCTGAATAAACTTACTAACGTCTAATACAACAAACGTCTAACAGCTAACGTTTAATAAAGCCAACGTCTAACATAAGAAACTTGTAATGCAGCTGACATTTAACGCAGATAAAGCCTAGTTAAACATCATATGTTGAAAAACCACATACACTTGTTGCCAATAAAACATGCAATTCGTACCGGCTGAAAAAAAAACGTGATTAAAAAAAAAATCACCCTACACTCTACACATGAGGCCTGGTCACAGGTCGGGCCGCGGGGGCGTTGACCCCCGGAACTCTCTCCAGGTTAACTCCCGGTAAACACCATAATCTTAAGATTTTTTACTTGATTCGTAACCCATTAAAAAAGGATTTCCTCTCTTTTCCCCTCCCCCCCCCAAAAAAAAAATATGTATATAAATGTATCTATCACAGAAGCTTCAATAACGTTTGTTATTAATAGTGATGGGTTATCGTAGTTATCATTCCATTAATAACTACATCACATCTCCAATTAAGTGAAGTGTTCAAATATACATGAATCAAATAAATGGCTATGCATCGTATTTACGTGAGGTATTGTTAATTATTATTATTATTATTATTATTATTATTATTATTATTATTATTATTATTATTATTATTATTATTATTATCATCATCATTATGATTATCATTAATATTATTATGTTATTAACTATAATAATTATTATTATATTAATATAATTTTTTTAATATTTTATTTTTATTATTATTATTATTATTATTATTATTAAAAGTTCACTTTTATTTAACACAAATAATTATTTATTAAATACTGTTTATGTAAATAATATATATATTTTTTTTTTAGAAATGACTTACACATCTTCAAAAATCTTAAAGGAAATGCTATAGAAATTATTTAAATTTTTTTCAGTTCTTGAATAGCATGTGTTTATTTTTGTTTGGAGATTTTAGAAAAGCAAAAGGACGAATGTGCTCTTTCACGTTATGTAATTTATTTTTCGTTATTTTTGTTGTCTGAACAGTAGTTTATTGCGCAGCCGGAGCTCAGGTGAGTGATAGTTCACTGCGCACTCGCAGCAGTAGATTATTGCGCATCTAAAACTCATGTAAGTGGTAGTTTATAACGCACCCGCAGCTCATCCCGTGAGTAGTAGATTACTGCGCATCCAAAGCTCATGTAAGTGGTAGTTTACAAATATACCCGCAGCTCATCCAATGAGCAGTTAGATTATTGCGCATCCAAAGCTCATGTAAGTGGTAGTTTATAACGTACCCGCAGCTCATCCCTCGAGCAGTAAATTATTGCGCATCCAAAGCTCATTTAAGTGGTAGTAATAACGTACCCGCAGCTCATCGTGCCAGAGGCAGTACAAAAGATTAATCACGTGGGTCGCACCAGGTCTTTACCAGACCTCATCAATTACAATTATAAGTTAATATAAAGTTTTATTTCAAACTCACAAAGATCTTTACGATAGAATAAATTTGTTCAGTGAATCTGAGGACACACATGTTGTGGAAATATATGAATAGTAGATTATTGAAAGAAAAATGAGGGGCTAAATGTGAAAGAAAAACTACTGGAAAAAAAAGAGATCGGAAAAACCTGACCCACTTCAGGTGTTTACAAATATCTTCAGATGAAATAAATGTTTGTAAATATTTTTTTTCCTGGTATTTCTTTTCCTGATATTTTCCAATGAGATATTTTTTTTAATTGTAGTATTTTTCACTGGTATTTTTTAATTGCGGTATTTTTCACTGTTTTTCTAATTGCTATTTTTCACTGGTATTTTAAATTGTGGTATTTTACACTGGTATTTTTAAATTGTGGTATTTTTCACTCGTATTTTTAATTGTGGTATTTATTCACTGTGATATTTTTTACTGTGGTATTTTTCAATTATATTTTTAATTATGGTAATTTTTCACTGATATTTTTTCTAATATTTGCATTGTGGAGTTTTTCACAGGTATTATTTCACTGAGGTATTATTCGCTGAGGTATTTTATTACTACAATATGAAGACTGAGCTTAGTAAAATACAATATTTGTATTACGATATCCAGTCAAAAGCTCTAAACAAGTAGGAGTCATACAACACCTGGATAGTAAGAAGAATATGCGATGTGATCCGTGAAAAGTAGAGGGTGCTTCTACTTCCTTGGATCAAGAGTTTCTCACCAGGCTTGTACTCACCAGGCTTGTACTCACCAGGCTTGTACTCACCAGGCTTGTACTCACCAGGCTTGTACTCACCAGGCTTGTACTCACCAGGCTTGTACTTGCTCAAGACTGTTCAACAGCCTCCCTCCAGCAATAAAGGGCATTACCAATAGACCCCTGGTTGTCTTGAAGAGGAAGCTGGACAGATGCCTAAAGTCAGTGCTGGATCAGCCGGGCTGTGGTTCGTACGTTGGACAACGTGCGGCCAGCAGTAACAGCCTGGTTAATCAGGCCCTGATGAACCGGGAGGCCTGGTCGTGGACCGGGCTGCGGGGGCGTTGATCCCCGGAATGCCCTCCAGGTAGACTCCAGGTAAACCCCTTTCTTTTTGAGAGTTATAAGTTTTCTGAATATTCTAAATGCTCTGAAAGATATACGCCTCTCAATATGTATACAGTGGAATACACACCTCAGTGTATATACCCTGAGACATATACACCTCAGTGTTTATATACACAAAGATAAACACCTCATGGTGCATGCATTGTAAGATATATACACTTTGGTTTATATACACTCAGATGTACATCCCGTAGTGTATATACATTCAGATATGCATCCTCGGTGAATATACACTCAGATATACATTTATACCTGATGGCGTATATTCACTGAGAGATGTATGCCTATACGAGTATACAGATACTCATATTGCATAAATGCATAAGAGTGCACAAAGTGCATATACCACAAAATATAAAAGTTTCGGTGTACTTACTCTCAGATATATATACCTATTGGTGAATATACGCTCTGAGATATGCAACTCAATGCATATACGTGGTAACACGCGCTCCTCAGCGTATATATATATATATATATATATATATATATATATATATATATATATATATATATATATATATAGACCTCGATGATGAATATTCTCATAATAATAATAATAATAATAATAATAATAATAATAATAATAATAATAATAATAATAATAATAATAATAATAATAATAATAATAATAATTATATTAATAATAATGGTAACATCGAGCAGTAACAACAGAAATAATATTAAGACTATTAACCACTCCTTAATTACAAAAAAAAAAAAATGATCGTTGTTGGTTCTAAATTATTACTATGATTATTTGTCTAAAATTTTACCAATGATTAATTATACTAATTATCATGATTAATCACATCGAGCATTATCGCTATTATCGCATTTGCACAATCGGAAATCAATGTTTGCAATGAAAACAATTTCCTAGGATAATCTCTTCTCGAATAGTGGATAAGTTTTACTTTAATTTTTCTAGATAAAACAACACAGACGTGGCAGGGGTGGGCAAGGGTGTATTAAGACGACGTTTTACCCCAGCAGTGGGCTTTATCACCTCACACTGCGTGTGCGAAACGTTACACTTGTTTCTTCACCATCGTGTTGGTGTCTCATACCAACAACTACCCAAATACCAACGTTTGTGGGGACTTTGTTTTCCAGTTTTTCCTGGAAGCAGGACACAACGTGACTCCTTATTATATCATTTAATTTTGCCCTCGATTTACAATCGCTTCTTTTACATTGGTGTATAAATTCATTTATATACACTTCACAACAGATATACACTCTGAAAGCTATAAAATTACTGTGAATACACTTTAATCCCAATTATAGTTATTAATGTATTTCTGATGTTAGTTTACAGATGGCATTTAACCCACGTGTGCAGTCTACTGAATTTAAACCAAACGTACTAACTACATTTAACCCAAAACTCATTAACATACATTACTCTTGGTAAATTTAACTTAGAAGTAAACTGCTGAAAACGAAATGTAAATAGACAGATATTGAAGATTGTCGTCAACTTAATACAAATTAATTAAGATTTTTCCATTAGAGAAGGATTTTTTTTTCAAGGTTTTCACTCTGAGAAGTCTGTCTGACTTTTTTTTTTTTTTATTTCTAGGACGGAACGCGAGAGGTACCTGAGTATCTGGAACAGCCCCTGGATAGCCAGAAATTATCGCTCGCTAAGTCTCTCAGTCTGGAAATGCTGATCCCTTTTTGGAAATCGAAGCTTAAATCCTGGTCATTTAGCACATGCAAGTTTCCTTCTTGTTTTCTCCGACAGTCTCCTGGAGGGGAACAGAGCGAAAGACATTTAGCGAGCTCACCTCGCTAGTCTTCCATGGGGGTTTGGGGAAGAGGACAAAACTAAAGAGGAAAGTTCGCTAAAGAAAGCGAAGAGCGGCCTACTCCCAGCGTCACACTACAGTGCCATTCGTCTTGTTAATTCGGGTGCCATTAAGTTGAAATTAAACAGCGACCGTCGCATCTGTTGGGACGACGGATAGGGCACACATTTGTCACTGGGATAAACAAAATCGTGCACCCATTCATCTACGAGCGGCACCCACAGCTTCCTCCGTGCCTACCTCCCTCTCCGGCCTACCACTCCCCCTCTAACCCTACACCTTCCTCTCACTGCCTCCCACTCCTGCATCCCCATTCGCCTATTTCTTACTCCTTCCTACCCTTCATGCCTCCCTCCCACTCCTGCCTCCCTCATCTACCTGTTTCTCACGATTATCTCATTCTTTCTCCTCCGTGCATTCCTCTTTCTTATCTCCTTGCCTCTCTTCCTTTCATACCTCTCTTCCATTTACACCTTCCATTTCCACTAACCATTCCACACCTAATCTCTATTCCTGTTCATCCAACCCTTCCACGCTTTCCTATAGCTACCTTTCTCTAGGCTTAGTTTTCCTTTTGCCTCCTCCGTTTCCCTTCAACTTTCCCACACCCACCATCTCGTCGTCCCCTCCCACCACCCACCACTTTTCTTTTATTCCTCCTCCTCCTCCTTCTCCTCCTCCTTCTCTTCCTCCTCCTTCTCCTCCTCCTCCTTCTCCTCCTCCTCCTCCTATTCCTCCTTCCACGGTCTTCTGCTCTCAAAGTTGTATTCTCCCCGTTCACTCTAAAAGTCTACATTTCCAATTCTGGTTTTTGTTTCACTCTTTCCCTAAGTATTTTATTCCTCACAAATCCATAGGTGTTTTACGGCCTTTTTATTCAACACTGAGTTTTATTTTATACAACTCTCTTCACTTTGTATACGTTTCATTTGTTTTTTCTTTGATTTTCTAATATTTCTCTGCTTCTATATTTCATTGGTATTTTTCTATTCTCTGCTCACGCACGTATACACACACACACACACACACACACACACACACACACACACACACACACACACACACACACACACACACACACTCGACCCCTGCAACCACATATAGGTGAGTACACACACACACACACACACACACAGCCACATCAGGAGGAAAAAACAGTCAAGGACCAGGTTATCAGGCTAAGGAAGGAAGGAGGAAAGATCACAGGAAACGACCGAGAAGTATGTGAGGAACTCAACATGAGATTCAAAGAAATGTTCACAGAGTAGACAGAAGGGACTCCAGAAAGACGGAGAGGTGGGGCACACCACCAAGTGTTGGACACAATACACACAACCGAAGAAGAAGTGAAGAGGCTGCTGAGCGAGCTAGACACCTCAAAGGCGATGGGGCCGGATAACATCTCACTAAAGGTCCTGAGAGAGGGAGCAGAGGCGCTATGTGTACCCCTAACAACAATATTCAACATATCTATCGAAACAGGGAGATTACCTGAGGTATGGAAGACAGCAAAGGTAGTACCAATTTTTTAAAAAAAAGAGACAGACAAGAAGCACTAAACTGTAGACCAGTGTCACTGACATGTATAGTATGCAAAGTCATGGAGAAGATTATCAGGAGAAGAGTGGTGGAACACCTAGAAAGAAATGAGCTTATCAACAACAGCCAACACGGTTTCAGGGACGGGAAATCCTGTGTCACAAACTTACTGGAGTTCTATGACAGGGTGACAGCAGTAAGACAAGAGAGAGAGGGATGGGTAGATTGCATTTTCTTGGACTGTAAGAATGCGTTTGACACAGTTCCACACAAGAGATTAGTGCAAAAACAGGAGGACCAGGCAGGGATAACAGGGACGGCACTACAATGGATCAGGGAATACCTGTCAGGAAGACAGCAGCGAGCCATGGTACTAGGCGAGGTGTCAGAATGGGCGCCTGTGACGAGTGGGGATCCACAGGGACCAGTCCTAGGACCGGTGCTGTTTCTGGTATTTGTGAACGACATGACGGAAGGAATAGACTCCGAAGTGTCCCTGTTTGCAGATGATGTGAAGTTGATGAGAAGAATTCAATCGAACGAGAACCAGGCAGCACTACAAAGGGATCTGGACAGGCTGCAGGCCTGGTCCAGCAATTGGCTCCTGGAGTTCAACCCCACCAAGTGCAAAGTCATGGAGATTGGGGAAGGGCAAAGAAGACCGCAGACGGAGTACAGTCTAGGGGGGCCAGACTCTACAAACCTCACTCAAGGAAAAGATCTTGGGGTCAGTATGACACCAGGCACATCTCCTGTGGTGCACATCAACCAAATAACTGCTGCAGCATATGGGCGCCAAGAAAATCTTAGAACAGCATTCCGACATCGTAATAAGGAATCGTTCAGGACCCTGTACACTGTGTACGTTAGGCCCATATTGGAGTGTGTAGCACCAGTTTGGAGCCCACATCTATCCAAGCATGTAAAGAAACTAGAGAAAGTGCAAAGGTTAGCAACAAGACTAGTCCCACGAGGTATGTCCTACGAGGAGAGGTTAAGGGAAATCAACCTGACGACACTGGAGGACAAAAGAGATAGGGGGGGGACATGATAACGACATATAAAATACTGAGAGGAATTGAAAAGGTGGACAGAGACAGAATGTTCCAGAGATGGGACACAGCAACAAGAGGACACAGTTGGAAGTTGAAGACACAGATGAATCACATTGATGTTAGGAAGTATTTCTACGGTCACAGAGTAGTCAGGAAGTAGAATAGTTTGGGAAGCGATATAGTGGAGGCAAGATCCATACATAGCTTTAAGCAGAGGTATGATAAAGCTCATGGTTCAGGGAGAGTGACCTAGTAGCGGCCAGTGAAGAGGCGGGGGCCAGGAGCTATGAATCGACCCCTACAACCACAATTAGGTGAGTACACACACACACACACACACACACACACACACACACACACACACACACACACACACACACACACACACACACTTGAAAGCTTATCCACAACTTCTTAAATTGCATTTAAACACTAGCTGTCAGGAGTTGACGAACACTGAGATAAATACCATTGATGGATATGGTCGCTGCAGCTGGGGAAAGAATTACGGCGAGAAAAGCTCTCTAATGGTACGTAATGGGTTCTTATTTGTCATAAACTTAAGCTATTAACACGCATGACTAATATTTTAGCATCACACCCAGTTGTATTGATGGAATTTTCACATGTATTTTTAATTTGCTGTTTACTATATCTTTTGCTGTTTAATTTAGCTATCAATTTGCTATTTTGTGAGTGTGTTTAAGTCCACATTGACTAATGCCTCTTTTGTTTTTCGTAATCCCTTTACGTTTAGCAGATATATATATATATATATATATATATATATATATATATATATATATATATATATATATATATATATATATATATATATATATATATATATATATATATATATATATATATATATATATATATATATATATATATATATATATATATATATATATATATATATATATGCAAAACAACCACTGTGAAAGAGTAGTGAAATTCCAAGCGCTTTCGTGACTACTCACAATGTCAAGGAATTATGTATATATATATATATATATATATATATATATATATATATATATATATATATATATATATATATATATATATATATATATATATATATATATATATATATATATATATATATATATATATAGAAAAAGTTCCTTGACAATGTGAGTAGTCACGAAAGCGCTTGGAATTTCACCACTCTTTCACAGTGGTTGTTTTGCATATATATATATATATATATATATATATATATATATATATATATATATATATATATATATATATATATATATATATATATATATATATATATATATATATATATATATATATATATATATATATATATATATATATATAAACACTGATCTGGCCGAAGGAGACTCGAACCTACGAACTTTGGAACAAGGTATGCAGTGCTTTACCATCCTCACCACACTGGACCAATACCTTGGAGCCCAGCTCACGCTAGACGTTGATCCAAGGCAGTCAGCTTTCAGGAGGGAGGCTTACAACTTTTCATCTCATCCCCTGCATGCATCGACCAGCTAGAGATTTTAGCAATGCATGGAATTCGCAAGAGCAGGGAGGCTGTAAGGCTTCCGCCTGAAAGCTGGCTGCCTTGGATCCACGTTTAACGTTAGCTGGGTGCTAAGGTATTGGTCCATTGTGGTGAGGATGGTAAAGCACCCCATACCTTGTTCCAAGGTTCGTAGGTTCGAGTCTCCTTCTGCCAGAGATCAGTGTTTGTGCATATTTCGCCTGCTCTTGCGAATTCCTTGCTTATATATATATATATATATATATATATATATATATATATATATATATATATATATATATATATATATTGCAGAATAAGTAAAACTGGTCAATTAGTAAGAACTCTTAAAATTAAGTCCTTTCTAAAATTTTCTCTTATACGTTTAAAGATATATTTTTTTCACTTATGTTAATGTAAAAATTAATAATTTTGTGCCAAAAGAACCTTTACATAACCTTATTATAACAGTTTAATGTAGACTAATCCAATTAAATATATTTTAGATAAGCTTACAATAGTTTAATGATAAACAAACACAATGAAATATATTTTTTCATTAAGTTCAGAATGATTTTTGCGAAATTATTGCGTACATCCATACATACACAAATTTTCGCTTGCCTTATTCGGCAAGAAGAGCGTTGCTATTTAAGCCAAAATCACAAGTTTTACCTATTCGGCACACACACACACACACACACACACACACACACACACACACACACACACACACACACACACACACACATATATATATATATATATATATATATATATATATATATATATATATATATATATATATATATATATCGGGAATCGAGACGAAATATACATTGATGTAAACAAAAAATATATACATACATATTGCAGTGAGCTGTCGAGCAAGCGTGAGCATTAAGACCAATAAGAGTAATGTCACTTGGGGCAGGAACAAGCATTACAAACTGGAGCAAGTGGCGATAATAACGTCCATTAGAGTTAATTTATCATGTGCATGTCACCCCCCTATGTTCCCTCTCTAACTCCCTCACTACCCCCTTCCCACCCTTTTAATTCCTTCCCACCCTTTTAATTCCTTCTCACCCTTTGCTAACATTTTGTTCTTTCCCTTCACTCAGACTTTGATGGATAGTTGGGCCACTGGGCTGCCAGCAGCAACAGCCTGGTTAACCAGGTAACGACCGGACAAGCTTGGTCCTGGGCCGGGCTCAGAGAATAGGAAAACTCTAGAAACTCATCAAAGGCATATCAAAGATATGTCAATTTTTCTTTCATTGTTTATCTCACTGCCCTATATTCCTGCACTCTCTCCTCTATCCTCCATATATCCCCACTTTCTACCCAATGATCTGTGTATTTTCATGCTCCTTACTCTCCATCTTGCGTATATTTCAAGGAATTTTTATGTGAGTACAATGTGATTCAACACACTCATTCCCATGCTTTCATTCCCTCATATTATTGTCAGTGTTATCCCAAAGCCACATACTCCTACATATACCATCTCGTACAACACATCACACCTTCCTTCGTTCCCACTTCTCACGTACCCGGGTCCCTGGTTCCCATTTTCTACATTCCCATCTCCCACGTTTCTTTCTTCTACATTCCCATCTCCCATGTTCCCATCTTCTACATTCCGATCCCCCATGTTCCCATCTTCTACGTTCCCATCTCTCATGTTCCCATCATCTACGTTTCCATCTCCCACGTTCTTATCTAGCACACTCAAGTGTTGCACGTGAGTGTCTGGTTGGCTAGCTCCCAGGTATCTATTTACTGCTAGGTGACCAGGGTAAATGGACCTGAGTTTGAGATTCCAGTAAAGAAGAAAATTAAAGAACCAGGCGAAAACAGACGATAGATATTGTACATAAGCATGAATAATTGATTGTGGATTGAACCTCCCACGCTGATGTACTACAGAGAGGAATCAGGCTGTGATGGATGTGCGGGCCAGCAGGCCGCCAACAACAACAGCCTGTATGAACGGGTCATCAACAGGCCGGGCTGCAAGAACAGAAAACAAACACTGGTCACAGGTGAGTCTCAGGTGCTCCTGTGCTCTGTTTAAGGTCCCTCAAAATGTTTGCTTCTATAATGATGGTGGGCGGTTTTTATCCACTCATTTTCTAAGCTTATGCTAAATCAGTGCTTTCCTGTGTGCTTTCTAATTCTAAATTTGTCCACTCTAAATCTATTGTTGTAAATGGTGTTTTGATTGGAAATTTACAGCATCTTATCTATATCCTATTCATTTAAGTCTGTATTCATTTTTTGTGTATGATTCGAGGACTGGTCTTAGACCTGGCGGCGGGGGCGTTGACCCCCGAAATCCTCTTCAGGTATACCTCCAGGTATACATTAGTTTTCATTCTTCCCCTTCACAGAAAGTTGAAATTAACTGCACAGAAACAAGAAGCAGTGAACATAACAAGACCTAGAAGTAAGAAGAGTCATAACCAAATAGAAACAAAAGCGGTGACAAAAGCAAAAGGAGGACAAAAGAAGAGCCAGAAAAAAGAGTATCTGGAAAATGAGAGCCAGAGGTGAGCAAAAGAAGACAGGAAAGAAGAGAAAAAATAAGAGAGGCAGACAAAACAAATAGCCAGACAAACAAAACAGAGGACATGGGAAAAATCGGAAGCAAGAAGAGGCACAAGAAAAAAATTAGAGGACATAAGGAAAAAGAAGAACCAGAAGGAAAAAAAAAAAAAGCACAACTCTGCTGAGAAAGCAAAAGTGTTGTGTTTCCTGAAATAAGGAAACACGTGAATGGAATATAAAAGAAGAATAGGGTTAAGGGAGAAGGGAGATAGGAAAGATAAATGGGATACAGAGGAGAGGGATATGGAAGGGATAAATAGATAAGGAAGGGGAGGAATAAGTGGAAGGAAGAGGCGGAAGATGGGGAAGGATAAAAGGGATAATCAGAGGAAGAGTACAGAGATATGTGTGATAAATAGGAGAAAGGAAAGAATTATGATGAAATTCAGAGAGAGAGAGAGAGAGAGAGAGAGAGAGAGAGAGAGAGAGAGAGAGAGAGAGAGAGAGAGAGAGGAAAAAGTAAAGAAGCAGTCCTGAGTTATGGGGAAAGAATTTATTAAAAGTCTGCTATCTTGACAATTCCAACTATTCCGATATTGGCCTTGATTTGTGTGTGGCTATTATTGGAGGGTAATTTTGTTCTGTGGTGCGCGTATTGGCGTTTAGAGTGGAAACTGACAGTGAGGTGTGTCTCAGATACATTACATGCAAATTACTTAGCCAATAGACGAATGAATCGTTCCACTTCCAACTAGATATTGAGCTGGAGGGAGACAGAGAATCTTATTTTTACCATCGCCTCTCTCTCTCTCTCTCTCTCTCTCTCTCTCTCTCTCTCTCTCTCTCTCTCTCTCTCTCTCTCTCTCTCTCTCTCTCTCTCTACATGGTTTGACAAGGTTAAGGAAGGATCCCTAGCTTTATTGACAAGCTATTTACAGGTTAAGGATTCCTAACTTTATTGACAAGCTAAGAGCTGTTACCTACATCAGCTCATTTGAAAGCATTTTTATTGTTATGAGACATACAAGTAGGGAACAGGATGAAGTTGGAGCCATCTGTGGGCCAGCATTTTCATTTGATCAACTGACGTTATCTCGTTGACATCATTATGCTGAACGAATGTGTTCCATACTCGAGTCATCCTGGGTATGTATGATCTCAGATGGAGTGATGTTCTGGAGAAGGGTACAGCCAGAGTGAAGTTGCTGCTTTCTGCCCGTCTTGTGGCATAAAAGCTTGTTTCGCGCTGTCCTCGAAGTGGATCCAAGTGTGGTATTTTGACAATATTGGCCTTGTACATAACAGTAAGGCCACCCACATCCCTCCTATGTTGAAGGCTCTGCTGAAATGACAGATCCATCCAGGATGGGTCCAGGCGAGAGATGAGACGCCTTGCTCTGTTCTCTACTCTGTCAAGCAGTCGCAGATGAGAGGGGGACAGGCAAACCAAGAAAGTGGAGCATACTCAAGGTGTGAGCGTACTTGTGCCTCGTACAGTATCTTGCAACCCCTACTGTCAAGCAGATGCGAGATACGGCGAAGTGCTGTAAGCTTCCTGGCTGCCTTGTTTGCAAGATTTACAACATGGTTCTTCATGGTTAGTTTGGAGTCAAATTTCACCCCAAGGATATCAACTTCTTCTCCAGGTGCCAACGTCCTCCCATTCATCCTTACTACTGCACCAGCATTACCATCATGGTGCCTAGAGACGATCATCATTTGCGTTTTCTCAGGTGCAAATGTTACTTGCCATCTATTTCCCCAAGCTGATATAGCTCTCAGCTGGTGATTGATGTAGCTTAGAGCAGCTGGCATTTCTTCTCTTGGATAAGTGAATGTCAGTGTACAGTCGTCTGCATATGCATGTGATTCTGGGATGAGATGAAGAAGGTCGTTGAAGTAGACATTCCATAACAGTGGACCCAGCACACTTCCTTGTGGAACGCTTGCCCCAATAGGATGTCTTGCTGATTCCGTTCCATTGAGGACTACACTTAGAGATCTACCATGAAGGTAATCACTGAGGAGACATAGCGTAGAGCCTGCAATTCCCAGTGCTTGAAGTTTTGCTAAGAGGCCCTGGTGCCACACCCGGTCGAAAGCGCCAGCAATGTCTAGTGCTACCACACAGCTGACTTTGGATTCATCCAGTGACTGGTGCCACTTAGTGGAGAGGTTTAACAACAGATCAGCAGCAGAGTAACCTTTCCTGAAGCCATATTGACAATCACAAAGTAGTGAGTGGTAGTCAAAAAACCTCTGTCATTTGTCATTTGTCTCTCTCTCTCTCTCTCTCTCTCTCTCTCTCTCTCTCTCTCTCTCTCTCTCTCTCTCTCTCTCTCTCTCTCTCTCTCTCTCTCTCTCTCTCTCTCTCTCTCTCTCTCAGTAATTGATCTTATTAAAGAGATTTCCTAATCTATGATGGACAGACTTAAATATTTATTAAGAGAGACATTTTTCATTACGTTTTAGCATATTCATCTTCACGTTTTGGTCACTATTGCCTAAATAAACTGAATCTATAAGTTTAGCGTTTAGTTTTTGTCGTTTCTAGAAGAATCAACAGCAAAAAATTTTATAATTTTTAAGTGCATATCTCTGTGAATGAAAGTCATCTTGTCGACATGTATGAAAACTAAGTCATGTTGCAGAGCAAAATTTTCACTGGCAGAACGTTTCTCTCACTATAAAATTCTACACAGAGCGAAACGTTGACCCGATAAAAAACATTTTAAGTATCTTCTGCGTTTATACCTGTCTCATTACCCAATGCATAGAGTTTTGTTAACGATTACATGCACATATTTCATTCACATGTACATTTACCTAAAATCATAAAGAAGAAGCACTGCTGGAGGCCTACTGGCCCAAGCACATGCTCCGGCATGTTTTTATTCGGGAAAATATTCACTTGTTTTGGCAGTATACAAAATACAAAAAAATACCTCTGCCCTTTATTACTGTTGGCAGTACGTCTCTTGCATCTAACTTTTTAAAAAAAAAATATAAATTTTTTCTTTGCTATCGTAGGCGTAATTTGTAAATAAAATATGTCCAATATGTAAATTTGCTAATTCGTTAGAATGAATTGTTTTAATTTTACTAAAAGATTTTCCGCTAAAAAATGCTAAGAAATTTAATTCTATTGTCTTAACGTTTTATAAATGAAGAAGAATTTAGAGAATCGTGACTTAAAGAGAATTCTCAACACATCCTTAATCTGAAGAAACAACTTCAAGCGAGGTTTCGGTTGGTAATGAACCATTAGCAAGAAGCTTGTGATTAAATAATGATCATGGACTGACCTAAACGTTGGCTAGAGTTTCATCCTCAAACTGTGGCTGCATACGAGGTTTCGCTCTGTGCTAGTTTGCTTGTGAGTGATATTTGTCTACCTGGAGTCTCCCTGTAGGGTGTTCCAGGGATCAACGCCCCGCGCCTTGACTAGGCGTTCCAGTGAATCAAAGCCTGATCAACTAGGCTGTTACTGCTGGCCGCACGCAATCCAACGTATGAACCACAAGCCGGCTTATTCGGCACTGACTTGAAGTATCTGTGAATACTGGTTACTTCATCGTTCCAGTCAAACATGCCTTCAAGTCTTGTCCCACAATAAGTTACTACAATGGTTGTGACTGAAGTAACAATACGCATAAACTATTCATTATCAGTTGGCGTGAAATACCCACCCTTGTCTTCGGTCTGGTGGGAGGCTGTTGAACAGTCTTGGGCCACGGATACTTACTGTGTTTTTTCTTTGTTTCTATGTTGCTCCGACTGTCTAGTGTTTTGCTTTTGTAGGGAGTGATTTCTGTGTTCAGATTTGGGACCAGCCCCTCTAGAATTTTCCAGGTGTAGATTATGATGTATGTCTCTCGCCTGCGCTGCAGTGAGTACGAGTCAAGTGACTCCAAGCGTTCCCAGAAATTAAGGTGTGTGATCGACAGTTTGCGTGTAATTACCGAAGATTATGGAGAATTTCTTGGTGTTAATCTCCTTTACTACGATAATTTTTTAATTTATATTTACTCATATACTGACGTCCTTCTTAAGGTCTTTCCAGGAAGCAAGAAAAATGGTAATCCAAGATTTCCTCTTTCTTTAAATATTTTTCGAGATTAAAAAGTTAAAAAAACATACAAATAAGCCAAATTTAGAAATAAATATTTATTTATTATTATTTATTAAAGATTCGAGGGTATTCTCCCGGCCCGGGCCTTTTCCAAGTGGTGGCCCGGCCTTGGCTCCCTGTCTAGGGAGTGTCTGAGACCTAAGTCTCCCATGGGAGGAGGCATAGATACCACTTCAGCTCTGGGACCAACTGTCCCCAGGCCTAGCCACATTCCCCGCCCTCACGGGGCTCGTAGGGAGAAGCTAGGCCTCTCTGGTCTGCCATCCCCGCCCCAAGGGGGGTTATTGGGAATGACAGTCTTGTGAGCTGCAAGCTCTGCCTCAGGCACCTACCCTGCCCTAGAAGGGCTGGGCATGGTGCCGATGAATAAACATTTGAGGACATATTGTAAATAAGTTACTTTTTAGCTTATTATGGGCTTACCTTAGTTAAATATGCAAAAAATTATGATTATTTTATACTTATAAGAATTATATTTATTGCATTGGGTGAGGGTATATTTATTTGTAACTTTATGTCTAAAACATTTATAAAACTTACCTTATCTCTATTTTTTCTTTTCTTCTTATAAACGACAACATTATGATTCACAAATAAGTTGCTAACCTGATGATTATCAGATTTTTTATATAAATATTTACAGGAGCACTTGCGTTCCAGCTGGTAAAAATCAGTAGAATAAATGTGTTAGATTGTTATAAATAATTGTTTAACTTCCCTGGGTGTTAATGACACCTACTGTAAATAAATACATTTAACTGCAAAAGTTCGCATTATTCTCGTAAGTACATCCCTTATTTTAAAGCGCCGGTGAGTCTTCAATTAACACTCGATGAGTTTTGCAAATATAGCAGCAGAAGTACCGACCTATTTTCTTTTAGTAGACTGTCAGACAGTAACTCACAAGGGAAATTGCCGAAAGGACCTGGGTTCGGTCTTGGACTGGGCGAGACGTGCTCGCTAGTTTCCGAAAGCCTGCTGTTCACTTTTCACTTAGCAGCAAAGAGATACCCAGGAGGTAGTCAACTCTCGTATCCTGGGTAATAACCTGAAGGTTCCACTGGAAATAAGTCGTGCTACTTGAATGTATTTGGATATTAGCCAATCGGAGTCTTTAAATTCGAATAAAGCCAAACCAGTACGAGACAGAGGGCTGTTGAATGGCAAAAAAAAAAAAAAGCACAATACCGTGACTGGAACGATACGCAAATAACCCGCACATAGAAGAGAGGAGCTTACGACGACGTTTCGGTCCGACTTGTAAATGGTCCAAGTCGGACCGAAACGTTGTCGCAAGTTCCTCTCTTCTAGGTGCGGGTTATTGGCTGTTGAATGCTTTGCATTCTAGATGTATTGCTGGTAATTTCATTCTCATTTACGAAAGCTTAAAAAGGTAGGTAAATGTTACAAATTTCTACTTATGTTCGGTATACAACTATCTTTATTTTTAGGTGTGTTCCTTAATACTTCTAATTCCTGTAATATTTCCTTTTCAATTTAGCATGCCTGATCTGAGACCGGGCCCCAGGGGCGATGATGCTGGGAGCCAGTAACAGATATTAACAAATGTCTAAAATTAGGGGCCAGGGCAGCAAAAGCAACACATCTTGAGTTTCCAAGAAAACAGGCTAGACAGCAGGAATACTATAACTTCAGGCAGCATCCAAGTAGGCAGGACAGTAGAGGCAGCAGCCCAACTACAGGCAGCACCCAACATAAGCAAACAGAGCAGTAGGAGCAGGCAGCCAGCTTCCCTGTATATAAGCTCTCCTGGAGGTGTATTGAGTAGCCCTGGGGCGCGCACCACCACCACTACCACCACCACCACCACCACCACCACCACCACCACCACCACCACACCTCACCATCATCTGTGGCTTGACAGATTGGGTAATTATCAAGCTGGGCCGCTGGGGGCAGGAAACAATTGTGCACTGGGAACACTTTATTTTTGCCTTCGTTCACTGGCCATGCCTCCTCTTCTCTCTTCCTTCTCATCTTCATCCTCCACTTCTCTCTTCCTTCTCATCTTCATCTTCCTCTCCTCTTTTCCTCCTCATCTTCATCCTCCTCTTCTTCCTTTTCCTCCTCTTCATCTTCCTCTCCTTCATCATTCGCCTTATCTTCTTTCTCCTATTCTTCCTAGGTCTTCGTAGCCCTTACCCACCTCTCCATCTGCCTCCTCCTCCTCCTCCTCCTCATACAACCCATAAAAGGACTACTGTATTCGGTTAGATGCAACACATACCTTTGTGAGTTCAATGGTTTTTTTTTTTCGTAATTAAATTTTGACAAAAAAAAGTCTTCTGAAGAGCAATCGAAAGGGTGGCCCAGGAGCCGAGACTCGACCCCCTCACCTACAGGTAAGTAAAATAGGTGAATACATCTGCAGGAAGCTAAGTGTTTACAGCTGCAAACAGATCGGTAAAACACGATAAGTAAAAGTGAGGTACAACTAAATGAGTAAAACTAAGTGAATAAAGCTAGGTGAATACTACTAAGCAAATACAACTAGGTGAGTTAACGAAGTTAGTACAGCTATGTGAGTAGGCGTTCTTCAGGTCACTATCTGTCATTCACACTTTACTCTCCATCTATATATACTGTCTTTTTGTCCTTTTCATGTTAGAAGTGATCAAGGTCCGCAACCGAAACGATTTCTTGTGTTTGCTCACTTGTCTTTCTAAACCAGCTGTACGAGTACAGTTATGCTAGTAAAACTGAGTACAAGTAGATGAGCTCGACTAGTTGAGCACAGGAACACTTTGCATGGGTCGTTGCTACCCATAAACCAACAAAACAGGACAGTTCAAAAATGATTTTTGCATCGCGCGCCCTGTCATAAAATGCAACAAATGGCCGGCCATCCCCTTCCCCCTCTACCTGATGGAGGAATGACACTATAAACGACCTCTCTTCAGTGGATAATTAATATTTTTTCCGCAACTAGGGCAGGGAAATCTTACATGATCTCCACACATCCATCTCTCGCCTAGCACACAGTTTTAAGCTCTCTATGGATGTGCGGTGATATTCCTGTGATATTCCCGTGAACCTGGCAATTACCTCTCATTTCCTTTCGAACAAATAGCGGGTCCTGGTCGGCAATTTTTTTTTTTTTTACTTTTTTTGGGGGGAGGGGAGATTGATAAAAAGAAGGTGGGTTTCAAAATTTTTAGAAGGAAGTAGTTAATATATTGGGATTTTAATTATGCTGTCTGCTTCTGTTTAGGGCCACCAACATGTTGCTTGTAGTTAAACCAACATAAAAACCCGATGTAGTATTACGCATTTAAATAGATAATTTTTTTCTATTCGTGGTATTTCTTTTTTTTTAGAGCCCATGGAAGGATATTTATGCCTAAGGATCTGAGTGACACAAGAACTTCCTCCTCATATCCTTGGAATTAATTTGTGCATTCTCACCCCAAATGGGTTCTTCGAATGCTTTTATTCTTGTATATATGAGAGAGGAGAGGAAGGGGTGACGCTGTATATATATGTTGGAGAATCCGGTGTTGCGTTTTATTTTCCAGCCAAAACATTTATTTACGAGCTTCCCTTTACCTCTACAAATATGAAAATTTGGAAACTGCGGTGGAAAAATACAAGTACAGTATGTATGTTTTTTAGGGGGGAAGGGGCGGTGGTGGGGAAACGGTTAATTAATGGCAATTATGGGGGTGATGGTGGCAGTATTGCCTAAAGGGAAAGTTGTCACATGGCTGGCAAATGAAAACGTGTGAAGAGGTGACCAGTAGCTCACTGGTACACTGTTCGACTCGCAGCTAAAGAAACCCGGGTTCGATACCCAGAGAAGGTAGAGCTGCGTAGATAAGCGTTTACTGAATTGTGATGCTTCTGTGTGGCATTAAGCAGACGGAGGACTGAGCCTTCACTCTCTCACTTCTTACCGCTTCAAGGGGAAAAATAAATCCTTTCTGCCTCAGTTCACCTATTCGTAAACAGATATTTCTGAGTCAGTCTACTGTTCTTGGTCACATACTGAAGGTGTGATATTATACTCCTTATAACTAGGTTAGTTTAACTTACGCCTAAGTTAGGTGACACTAGGTTAGGTTCGATTGCAGATGCTTGTGTATGTCAGTAAGGTGTCTTGACGTGTATACACAACATTGAATTCAGAACGTTTCTCTCTTTTGATGTGAGAACGAAATGTTGATTACGGCTATGCCACCCCCAACAGCTTAAATGATCACAAACCACGCAGCGTTTAGTGCACGGAGAATCGACCCTCCTCTACTGAATGACCCATCTGAGTTTATGGTTTCATGAAATACAAAGTAGATAGGGCTGGGCTTTAAATAAGCTGAGAAAGAAATAAAAATTACTGTCATTAGTGATGGCAGTGATAGACAGCAGTAGTATTAGTAGTATTAGTAGTATTAGTAGTAGTAGTAGTAGTAGTAGTAGTAGTAGTAGTAGTAGTAGTAATAGTAGTAGTAGTTGTACTAGTATAGTGATGGCTATGGTAGTAATAGTAGTAGCAGTAGTATAGTGATGGCTATGGTAGTAATAGTTGTAGTGGTAGTGATGGTAGTAGTCAGTAGTGGATGCGAGATTATAACGTCCAGAGTTGTGCGTGTCAGAGAATTTAGACACGACAAGAGATCGTGTGTGAAAAATGAGTTAGGCCGAGAGCCAGACAATATTGGCAGGGTTAGTCAACACACGGTGCACTGGTGGTGCACTGGTGGTGCTGGTGATGGTGGTGGTGCTGGTAGTGCTGGTGGTCGTACCATTTATTATGCCTGGCGGCGATTCCTTTCCTCGCTGTAGGAGAAACTGTGACAGAGGTTGATTCTTGGGTGATGATTGCGGAAAATGGCGACGGATGAACAACAATAGCATGATATTGATAAAGATCTGCACATTGACAAAGCTCTCTAAAGAGCGAAACATTAATGAAGCTCTGCAAAGAGACAAACATTGATAAAGTTCCACAAAGACTGAAACACTGTTAATACTCGACACAGAGAATCACTGAGAAGATTCAACACAAAACTTTATTCAGCAAAGTTCTTCTCAATGAATTCACAAGAAACTCACAAATTCCGAAGGGTCCAGGATGGACCCAGACGTCGTTTAAACCATATTCTACAAATTGATGGTTGGTCGTTAGAATTGCTCCAGCAACAGTGTTGTGATTTTCACATTATAAGTAGCATACGAAGGGAAGAACTGCGGTACTGGTCGATGAAAGAAACAGCGAGCTGATGAGACGAAGATAAATACGGTGCGAGCGATTTGCCTAGAAAGTGTTCAGTTAAGGATGGGCTAATTCAGTGGTAAGTTGTAAGCGTAAGTTGGAAAAATGCACCCTTGATACATCTCTGAAGGGTTTCGAGAGCTATCCTCTCCCGAAGCCCGACCCTGGACCAGGCTCGTAAGTTTCAAATACAGGTCAGACAAAAATGAGCAGTAATGCTTAGAAATTGCCATTATTATTACCATTATTATTATTATTATTATTATTATTATTATTATTATTATTATTATTATTATTATTATTGGTGTTGTTGCTTTTTGAAAGCACAGCCTGTAAGGGCCCTATAAATAATCAGCTGTGATCCACAGAAGCGAAGGACAGTTCCAGTTCCTCAGCTCAAGAGCTCTTCTGGATAGATTTACTGCACTCAGGAGAGGCCTCGCACTGGGACAGTAGTCCGTCTTCAGTAGTTCTTATTCTTACAGGTTTAGGAGTGAGAGAAAGAAAGAACTCAAAGGATTAGTGAGTGAGGGAGAGGGAGTAACGTAACATGCTGGAGAACACAAGGAGAAATGCAGAGACGCAATACTGATGGAGGAATGAGAGAGGGAGAAATAAGGGGAGATGGACGAGTAATTTTGGAGAAAGCAGCAAGAGTCAGAACTACAGAACTGAGGGAGAGAGAGATGGAACATCATGAGTATTGGAGGAGTGAGGTGGTGAGGGAGAGCTAGATGGATGCCCAGGTGTGCTGGAGAAATGAGGGGGTGGGAGACGGGGCATCAGGGATGGTGGAGTCTACCTGGAAGTGAGGGTGAGAGAGATGGAGCTATAGACGTATTAGGGGGGATGAGGGAAAGAGATAATGCATCTAGAGTGTTGGAGAAGTAAGTAAGAGAGAGAGGAGAATCAGGAGCGTTGGAGTGAGAGAGAGACAAGAGGATCAAGAGTGTTGGAGGAATGAGCGAGAGAGGGAGGGAGTGAGAAAGAGAAGGAGAGAGAGAGAGAGAGAGAGAGAGAGAGAGAGAGAGAGAGAGAGAGAGAGAGAGAGAGAGAGAGAGAGAGAGAGAGAGATGGCTCCAATTTCATCCTGTTCCCTACTTGTATGTTTCATAACAATAAAAATGCTCTCCAATGAGCTGATGTAGGTAACAATTCTTAGTTTGTCAATAAAGCTAGGAATTTTTAACTTGTAAATAGCTTGTCAATAAAGCTAGAGATCCTTAATTAGCCTAACCTTGTCTAATTCTATGTAAAAGAGAGACAGAGAGAGAGAGATAGAGAGAGAGAGAGCGAAGAGCATCAGGAGTGTTGGAGGAGTGAGGGAGAGCCAGCGAGCCCAGCAGTGTCGACCTAAATGTGTCCTTAATGAGTGCCATCGGTCATTGCTACCATCCCCTACACGGACGAATAGCTACGTATTACTCAGCTTCCACGGCAAAACTTTCTTCTCCTGCTGCACACTCTCAACGCTGGGATAAACGCCTGC
Organism: Cherax quadricarinatus; assembly: GCF_038502225.1. NCBI lineage: Eukaryota > Metazoa > Arthropoda > Malacostraca > Decapoda > Parastacidae > Cherax > Cherax quadricarinatus. The sequence goes on from NC_091327.1 coordinate 14,464,803, forward strand.
ATCATCTCTCTCTCTCTCTCTCTCTCTCTCTCTCTCTCTCTCTCTCTCTCTCTCTCTCTCTCTCTCTCTCTCTCTCTCTTTTTTCACCACTGCTCCCTCTTTTATCATGCTAATATTCGGACTAAATGTTTAAATTCCACGAAGCATGTAAACCCTTTATAACAGCTGGGATCCCACCTTCCAATCCTCTCGTTATAGGTTCACACCATTCTCTTTTTTTTAGGGGACGCCTTTTACTATTCTTTTAGTATTATTATTATTTTTATTATTATTATTATTATTATTATATATATATATATATATATATATATATATATATATATATATATATATATTATATATATATATATATATATAAATATATATATATATATATATATATATATATATATATATATATATATATATATATATATATATATATATATATATAAACGTACATATTAATAATTGGTAGAAAAAATAAATGTATGTTTTAATTTATTTATTTCTACGGCTTAAATATTCTAGAAATTTGTCTATTATCAAACTTATTAGTCTCGTGTTCCCTTTTTTATTTCTTTTCTATTTATTTATTTCGCGTTTTATGCATGAATAACTTTTCTTAATTTGGCATTCATATATTATCTGCCTGATTTTTTGTACATAAGCAAAAAATTAATGTACATCAGTAAAAATTCGTGATTCGTGTTTTCTCCCAGTCTTGAAGAAAGTACGCACGATCCAGCACAAGCTTTCATAACGACAACGTTTCGCTAAGTGCAGAGCAGTATCAAGGCATTACCTGACCAACTTAGTGACCTGGTGAATCTCTTGAACGACTAAAATTTGTCCCAAGTGATGCTTGCACCGCACCGAGCATCTCTTCGTCAGTACCGTCGGCACTACTCTACCTGGATTCAACTTCACTCGTGTTGGTATTCAAATCTGCTTGACATTGAGGCTACAGTAGTTGTCGCTGCTTATTAAATGAGACGATTTAATAAGCAGCGAAATGCACCGTATACTAATGGCCTTATTTTGTGTCTATCAGTATTGCATTGCATGTAAACTACAGTACCTGTTTACAGCAAGAAAATAAATAAATTTATTTTATTATTGTTATTTATTATTATTATTATTATTATTATTATTATTATTATTATTATTATTATTATTAACGTGCCCTGCTGAACCCAAGGGTAGCTATGTAATGAAGCTCATCTGAAGTACCTTACAAGACGGAGGTACAATGATGCTCGAGATGGGTTCTTGGTTCATGGAATAGGGGCTATCCTCTTCTTCCCTGGATCAAACCTGATTTCTTCAAATCCCTCAGGCTCTGTATGACACCTACGGTTTTAGCGCATGGAAACAATTCAAAACAGGGGCAGCATTTCCATGCTAAATGCCATGTGATAATAACATAGAATTTAGCAGATCAGTGGAACTGGGATGTCTGTGGCTCCTGGTATTGAGACCTGGTGACGTGGAGGCTTTAATTTCCTTTCCATTATTTTCGTTCTTTACCTTGTAATCTGGCCAAGATTATGGAGGTTGATGATCCTCCATGATCCTCTTCCTCTTCACTCCACCTTTTAAGAATGAGACACTTATCCAGCATATGGGAATCTTTATTGAGGAAACGTTTCGCCAGACAGTGGATTCATCAGTCCAGTACAAAGAAGGACTGTGTAAAGAGATGATATGGCTAGAGTTATGCAACATATGTGTTCAGGCCATCAGTCTTGGAGAATGATGGACTGGACATATCGATTCCAGTCCAGGTACTGCTTACCTCAAAATCCTCCTCCTTTCCTTACACCGTTCTTCTTTGTATTGGACTGATGAAGCCACTGTGTGGCGAAACGTTTCCTCAGTAAAGATCCCCATATATTGCCTAAGTGTCTCATTTTTCAACTTGATGATTTTCAAAACCATTTATCAAATCATAAATGCCCGAGTTTAGCTAGATTCTTCGGGGATCTCGCCCCCCTT
>NC_091327.1:14471779-14484279 GCF_038502225.1 Cherax quadricarinatus
CGTCTAGGGAATGGGGAGTGTGGGAGCAATTAACTTTGAGAGGGCTGGGTTTGATTGGTGTCGTAGGTACTGGAGTAAATTCTTGGGTAGCTTTGGGTAGTGGTGGCTATAATAAGGACCTGCCTTGTATGAGCCAGTAGGCCTTCTGCAGTGTTGACGTGTACTTAGCTCTGTGAAGACCTGTTTGCACGCTCTCTATGAATTGAAGCAAGATGCCTCCATCGAGCAACTTTACCAACAGCTTAAGGAAGAATTGAGGATGGCAAAGTTGGAGATTCGGCAACTGACCGAGGAAAACAAGAAGATTCATAGTAGTCCTCCTGTTTTGATTCCTCAGGTCAAGAAGGGAAACTGATAAGTGGCTAGACAGCAGGGAACGAAGTTGACGATCAAGAAGACGAATAGAAAGATAGAAACGATGAAGAAGAAAGAGACTGCCGTGGAAACTGTTGTGGAAACATCTAATACATTCTCAGTGCTACCCGACGAATGTGAGTCGACTACTGGGAACATCACGACGAACGACACCAAGGAAGGTAAGAATATTGTTGTTGTTGGGGATAGCCAAGTTAGGTATATGGATAGGGCATTCTGCTTGAAGGACAGGAGTAGGAGACAGAGAGTTTGCTTTCCTGGGGATGGGATGGAGGATATTGTTAGCCATCTGGATGACATCATGAGAGGTAATGGGAGCAATCCTATTATCTGTCTCAGTGGAGGCAACGATGTTGGCAGATGTAGGAGTGAAGACCTGATTAGCAGGTATAGGTCAGCAATAGAAATAATTAGGAGTAAGGGTGGGAACCCTGTCATATGTGGTATTTTGCCAAGGAGAGGAGTTGGAAATGAATGGTTGTCCAGGGCAATTGGTGTCAATTGCTGGCTGGACAAATACTGTAAGGATAATGCGGTAACATTCATTGACAACTGGGACCTCTTCTATGGCAGAAATGACATGTATGCCAGGGATGGGGTTCACTTATCTAGGTCTGGGGTGGTAGCACTGGCAATTGCAGTGGAGGGAGCAGTTAGGACTTTAAACTAGGAATAGTTAGTGGTATGGGTTTTGGCAGGAAAACAGTGAAGTCCCAGTGTAGTAATATTACGAGTTCTAGGGGAACTAGTAATAAGCAGAACGAGGTAGATATTGAAAAGCCAGGGACTTTGGTTGATAAGGACAGTAATAGGTTTAGTAGAAAAACAGAAATGAGCAGGAAGGGTAAAGAGAAAGGAGAGTCTTTCAATGTTTATTATGCTAATTGCCGTAGTGCTAGGAATAAGATGGACGAGTTGAGATTAGTTGCTAGTGCAGGTAACATTGATGTATTTGCCTTAACTGAGACGTGGTTTAATTCAAAAAGTCGGGACATGCCTGCGGAATGTCATATTCAGGGTTTTAAATTGTTCCAAGTAGATAGAAGTATCGGGAAGGGGGGTGGGGTGGCATTGTATGTCCGAGATCGCGTGAACTGTTGCATAAAAACGGGTATTAAGTCTGAAGTAACACATACAGAGTCTGTTTGGATAGAATTTTCAGAGGGGCATGAAAAACTGATTTTAGGAGTGATATACCGTCCCCCAAACTTAGATAGGGACCAAGGGAGACTACTATGGGAGGAAATTGTTAAGGCCACAAGGCACGATAATGTAGTAATTCTAGGAGACTTTAACTTTAGTCATATTGATTGGAATTTCTTGACTGAGAATTTAGAATCATACGACTTCTTAGAAGTAGTTCAGGATTGTTTTTTGAAGCAGTTTGTGACAGAACCTTCAAGGGGAAATAACCTGCTTGATTTAGTTATGGCAAACAATGAATCCCTTGTTAATAATTTAGAAATTTCAGAGGAACTGGGTGCTAGCGACCACAAATCAATTACATTTAGCATTGAATGCAGGTACGATAGTAGCGATAACTCAGTAACAGTCTCAGATTTTCGCTTAGCAGATTACGATGGGCTTAGAGAACACTTATCATCTGTTGACTGGGATAACGAAGTGAGATATCAATATGACAGTTTTCTGAACACTATACATGCTGCTCAAAGAACGTTTATCCCATATAAAGAAATTAGATCAAATAGAAATGACCCAAAATGGATGAATAATAGGCTCAAATATCTACTAGGGCATAAGAAAGGAATTTATAGGCGTATCAAAAGAGGTGAGGGTCATCTTATGAATCAGTATATTGACATTAAGAGGGACATTAAAAAGGGGATAAGAAAAGCTAAAAGGGACTATAAAATTAAAGTTGCTAGGTATTCTAAAACTAACCCAAAAAGTTTTTTCCAGGTCTATAGAACAAAAGTTAGAGATAAGATAGGTCCCTTAAAAATAACTATGGGCACCTTACTGACAAAGAGAATGAAATGTGCTCGATTTTTAATAATTATTTTCTCTCAGTTTTTACACAGGAAGACACTAACAATATTCCAGTAATTAATTTTTATAGTGGGCTAGAAGAAGATAAATTATGTAACATCACAGTCACTAGTGAAATGGTTGTGAAGCAGATAGACAGACTGAAGCAAAATAAGTCGCCGGGTCCTGATGAGGTTTTTTCAAGGGTTCTTAAGGAATGCAAAATGGAACTCTGTGAACCATTAACTAATATTTTTAATTTATCTCTTCAAACAGGTGTAGTGTCTGATATGTGGAAGATGGCTAATGTAATTCCTATTTTGAAAACAGGGGACAAGTCGTTACCGTCAAATTACCGCCCAATAAGCCTGACCTCAATTGTAGGCAAATTACTAGAGTCAATTATAGCTGAGATTATAAGAAGCCATCTCGATAAGCATAGCTTGATTAATGATACTCAGCATGGATTCACAAGAGGCCGGTCTTGTCTAACTAATTTATTAATTTTCTTCAGTAAAGCTTTTGAGGCTGTTGACCATGATAAAGAATTTGATATTATTTACTTAGATTTTAGTAAGGCTTTTGATAGAGTTCTGCACCATAGACTGTTAAAGAAAGTGGCAGCTCATGGCATTGGGGGAAAAGTGCTCTCGTGGATCGAGTCATGGCTCACTGACAGGAAGCAGAGAGTGTCCATAAATGGGGTTAAATCCGAGTGGGGGATCTGTAACAAGTGGCGCTCCACGGGGATCAGTCTTGGGCCCGTTGTTGTTTATAATATATATCAATGATCTTGATGAGGGAATTACTAGTGATATGAGCAAATTTGCCGATGACACAAAGATAGGTAGGATAATTGATTCAAACGTAGATGTTATGGAACTTCAGGAGGATTTAAACAAACTCTATTCTTGGTCAGAAAAGTGGCAGATGCAGTTCAATGTAGATAAATGCAAGGTTCTGAAGCTTGGGAGTGCCCATAACCCTAGTACTTATAAGTTAAATGATGTAGAACTTAGCCATACAGATTGCGAAAAGGACTTGGGGGGTTATGGTGAGCAGCAACCTTAAACCAAGACAGCAATGCCTAAGCGTACGTAATAAGGCAAATAGATTACTGGGATTTATATCAAGAAGTGTAAGCAACAGAAGTCCAGAGGTCATACTGCAGCTTTATACGTCATTAGTAAGGCCTCACCTAGATTATGCAGCTCAGTTCTGGTCTCCATATTACAGAATGGACATAAATTCGTTAGAAAACATTCAGCGTAGGATGACTAAATTAATACATAGCCTTAGAAATCTTCCTTATGAAGAAAGATTGAAGACTCTTAAGTTACATTCACTTGTTAGACGAAGAATGAGGGGAGACCTGATCGAAGTGTATAAGTGGAAGATAGGTATTAATAAAGGGGATATTAATAAGGTCTTGAGGATGTGTCTCCAAGAGAGAACCCGCAGTAATGGATTTAAATTAGATAAGTTTAGATTTAGAAAGGACATAGGAAAGTATTGGTTTGGAAATAGGGTAGTTGATGAGTGGAACAGTCTACCTAGTTGGGTTATTGAGGCTGGGACTTTGGGTAGTTTCAAATTTAGGTTGGATAAGTACATGAGTGGGAGGGGTTGGATTTGAGTGGGACTTTCACATCAGAGCTTATTTCTTGGGTGGCATTGAAAATTGGGTTGGGCAAATGTTTTGTTAGTGGGATGAATTGTAAAGGACCTGCCTAGTATGGGCCAGCAGGCCTCCTGCAGTGTTCCTCCTTTCTTATGTTCTTATTTTATGTCCTTATGTTATCAAAGGAAATGAAAAACAGCTGTAATTCTTTGGATCAAGAGTTCTTCATGGGCATCAAGGCAGCCTCCATAAAATTATTATCTCCTTAAGATTGTTGAAAAAGTTGAAGAACTTAGTGTAAAACTTAGTGTAAAACTTAGTGTAAAACCTAGTGTAAAACTTATTGTAAAACTTATTGTAAAACTTAGTGTAAAACTTAGTGTAAAACTTAGTGTAAAACTTAGTTTTTATTCTGAATCTAGGAAACAATTAACATATCTAATCTGGCAGTTATTTACTAAACACCGCTTTTTTTTATCTAGCAGGTTATTAGCTCATCTGATTTAGCGGATAATTAGCACATCTCGTCCGGCAAATATTTACTACAAATATTTACTTTAAATTTATGGTCAAAGTTATAACAATTTAGTTATTTGTTTACACTGAAATCTCGTTCACTATAAGTTTTGCAACCTTGAATTTTAACCAATTTTTTTCACATTTCATACATTCAAATTGAAGCAGAAAGGCACGTTTTGTATAGCCAACGTTTATTATAGGCAATATCTCGCCAAGAGCAGAGCGAAACGTCAACAACAAAAAAAATAAATACTCATTCTTCATTTTATTCTCATTCTAGATCCTATTAATTTAACATTCTGCTTAAATCTTAATAGTTTAACACGATCTCAATTCAGTCGCTATATTGAAATTTAATATAAATAATAATAGTAAGGGAGAAGTGCTAAACCCGCAGGGAGGTCATACAGAGCTTAGGAAATGAGGTGCAGTCTGATGTGATCTAATCAAGGGGAACGTAGCTCCGATTCCTCCTACCAAGTGCCCTTACCCAGCCTCATGGCGCTTACCTTGAAAGATATACCTGGAGAGGGTTTCACAGGTCAACGCCCCCGAGGCCCGGTCTGGGACCAGGCCGCGTGGTGGATCAGGATCTGATCAACCAGACTGTTACTGCTGGCCGTAATCTGACGTACGAACCACAGCTTGGCTGGTCAGGCACTGACTTTAGGTGCCTGTCCAGTGCCTTCTTGAAAACACCCTGGGTATGGAAAATGAGGGCCTTACTTCGATCGTTATTAAACGCCAATTTACGTTCCCCCAGATGTCTGCTTAAGCCCAAGTCTGGATGTTGTTGTGAGGGTATTAAATAGAGTTACTCAGCTGCCACGGGTCATGAACGTATGTTGAAGAAAGAATAAAAAAAAAAGGCACAATACCGAGACTGGAATTTGTGTATATATAATTTCCTCAATTGTTCACTAAGGGGCCCTGAAAAGTTATATCCATATTTATTCTTCTTATTCCCAAATCCAAACTCAGTGTTTGTTCTAATTTATTACCTCTCATAGATGTAGATTACACTAACATCTATAGTACATCCTAATTGCTTTTTTTTTTTAATATACAATAGTCTAGTCCTTTAATACCTTCGTTTACATCTTATTCTAAAAGTTTTTGCATAACTTTTTACTTAATAAATAAAGTCCATCTTTCAGTATTTTATACACGTTATATATGCCAGAAAAATCTTAAATATATACACTTACTTCTATTAATTAAGTACTTAGTGTTATTTACATCCTATATTTACCTTTATTCAGCTATTTGCACACGGTGTAAACAGTTAAAAAAAGGGACTGGCCAGGATTCTATGGAATATGTAAATTATTATTGTTTTTAAAAGAGATTGCAATGTCCTTGTAAGGGCCACACAGCGCTTGGTAAATCGGAAGTAATTAAATTTGATTCGTGGGTGAGGAATGGGTAAAATTCCTTGAATCGAGAGCCCTGTAGTGGCATCAAGGCGTCACCCTTGAAGGAAGTGACTATGTGGAATATTACAGAGTATTAATAAAGGTGGGCTACCCTTAAAGGTTTGCTGGTACTTTGGCGGCGGCTGCGACTCCGCGCTGATGTATGGGCTCCAGGGAGTGACTGACAGCCCTCATCTCTCATGCTCCCAACCTTGATAGACGTGTATTTGCACGACACCAGGAGAGGAGCAGGGAAGGGATGGGGGATCTGTTGAGGATAGCCAGAGCTGGTGAGGGTTGTGGTTGTGGTGGTGGTCATGGTTGTAGTATTGGTTGTAGTGGTGGAGGTGATTGTGATTATGATTATTTTGGTAGTGGTGAAGGTGGTGATGGAGTGTTTTAGTACTGATGTGCTTGTAGTGGTGGTGATTATGATAGTTGTAGTGGTGGTGGTTATGGTGGTGATAGTCCTGGGAGAGGGGGTGTTAATATAATTGGGGTGGTGATGATGTTGGGGTGGTGATGACGGTGTTGTGATTGCAAAACAAATATTAACTACATTACAAAGTATTGTTAGAAGAGGAAATGGATCTGTTACCAGAGGAGATGGAAAACAGAACAGGGTAAGGGGGACGGGAGTAAAACACAGGAGTAGTAGAAGAGAACCTGAGGTAGAGAAACAGTGAACTTGGAGTAGAGAAATAGTGAACCTGGGGTAGAGAAACAGTGAAACCGAGGTAGAGAAATAGTGAACCTGAGGTAGAGAAATAATGAACTTGGGGTAGAGAAACAGTGAACCTGAGGTAGAGAAACAATGAACCTGGGGTAGAGAAACAATGAACTTGGGGTAGAGAAACAGTGAACCTGGGGTAGAGAAACAGTGAAAATGAGGCAGAGAAATAGTGAACTTGGGGGTAGAGAAACAGTGAACCTGAGGTAGAGAAATAGTGAACCTGAGGTAGAGAAACAGTGAACCTGAGCTAGAGAAACAGTGAACCTGAGGTAGAAAAACAATGAACCTGAGGTAGAGAAATAGTGAACCTGAGGCAGAGAAACAGTGAACCTGGGGTAGGGAAACAGTGAACCTAGGGTAGAGAAAGAGTGAACCTGAGATGAACCACGAAGTAAAACATTTCTTGGCAGTTTGTGGGAAGGTTCATTTGAAAGTCAATTTGGAGACATTTACCAAATTAAGTCAATTACTTTTAAGCGTTGTCTGCATGTATAAGTGGAGTTTACGGTGGAGGAAGAGCTCTGGAGGAGGCACCAAGACGCTCCTTCAACCAGCCTTCTCCTCCTTCTACCTCTTCTTCTCCTCCTCCATCTCCTTCTGCTTGTGCTGGCCAAGAATAAATGAAAAAAGTGCCTCGATTTATCTACTATCCATATCTACTGAATTTACTTTTATCACTACTGCTGCTACTACTGTTACTACTACTACTACTGCTAATATTACTACTACTACTACACTGCTGCTACTACCACTACCACCACAACAACAACTACTACTACTACTACTACTACAACTGATGAAAAGACACATGTTTCAGAACAAGAATATTTTTAGGACAACATTTCGCTCTGTACAGAACGTTAATTTCATTCTCTGGAAATCATCATCATTATAGTCATCATCATTATAGTCATCATCATTATAGTCATCATCATTATCAGCAGTACCAGCAGCAATAACAGAATGAGCAACAATAAAAATGGCAGATACAGCAGTCCCAGCAGCAGTGGCAGGAGCAGGAACAGCAGGTACCTTGAATCAATATTGAACCAAACTGTACTAGAGGTATGTAAAAAAAATAACAGCAGGTTTTGGAAATAAAACACATACACAATAAAAATATTGATTGGAAGAGACGTTTCGCCATTTTTCTTTAGGAATGATAAAGCCTTCAGTGGAGAAACGTCTTATATACAAAGTATTCATTGAACTCTGTGAAGATTGGAGGACAGACGAGAAAAGGCTATAGGGGAAGGCTCAGGCCCGGATACCTGGCAACACACGACAGGTATAGTTACAATACTGGTTGGTGTACAATACCGTATGATGAGGAATTTGGCACATGTGCAACACCTGGGTATTTTTATCTATAGTGCAACACCTGGGTATCTTTATCTGTAGTGCAACACTTGGGTATCTTTATCTGAAGTTTTACGCCAACTCATTCAGCTCATCAAGACTTCAGGTACTGACACAGGCTTCCAAGCTGAGGGACTGATTACCTTATCTTCTACTGTTTCCAGTTTCTGTAATGAACTGATAAAGCCATTGATTGCCGAAAAGTCTTCAAACAAAGTTTCCCAGGTGTTGAATATTCGTCGAATTCCTCACACAATAGACAACCTGGAAGTTAAAGACACAAATGAGCCATTGAGATGTTAGGAAATGCTTCTTCAGCATCAGGACTTCAGAAAAGGGAATGAGCTGGATGAAGACGTGATGGAGGGAAGTTCCATACATGCAGAGATTTAGGAAAATGTACGACAGGACCCGCGAAGCTAGTGCGAACCCAGGCACGGACAATTAATAGGCGGAGCCAAGAATTAAAAGAGACCCTCACAAACAGAAATAGGTAAGTACAAATATATGCAGACAAAAATGATGCAGTCGCAATCTTTCGTATTTCTTTATACGTCTTTCATGAAAGAAGTATGAAAGATTGGGTAGTTTTTTTTAATGGTTTCTTCTCTCTTAATGGGTACTTCTTTATTAGCGGACACTTCTTTATTTATAAAATAATGCGAACATATCATCGCCTGGTTGTAAAAGTGAATGATGGGGGATATAAGGTCCCCTTTACATCTTTGGCAAAGAAGGGGAATGAATGTCCCTTTTTCTCATTAACTATTTACTCTCTCCTTACCACCCACATCTCAGTATACCCCAAACCCCAACCCACTTCACTCACGATCTTCAAATCCCTCTTTTCACCCACCTCTCCCTCTCCCCAACCCCTTCCTCCCTACCATCCCCCCCATACTTTACCCCTTCCCCACCGATCCTCAACTCCCCCTTTCCACCAACATGCTCCCAATCCTCAGTCATTCCCACCATCTTTTCTTGTCTTTCTTCTTTTTTTTTCTTTCTTACGAGCGAGGAATCCAAGAGACCATCTGAAAAATAAGACGTCTGTATTAACAATGGCCTGAACACTGATTTATGCCCATACTTATCTGGGGTTACGTTCCAGCTCTAGAGTTATTATTTGTCACTGGTCGCAAGACCCAGGCTGCCCCTCTCCTGACTCACTAACCTGCTACAAGGAAGTTATAATAATAATAATAATAATAATAATAATAATAATAATAATAATAATAATAATAATAATAATAATGATAATAATAATAATGATAATAATAATAATAATAATAATAATAATAATAATAATAATAATAATAATAATAATAATAATAATAATAATAATAATAATTATTATTATTATTATTATTATTATTATTATTATTATAGTAATAATAATTAATCATAATAATATTTATAATAATAATAATAACACCTACAACATTATCCTCTTAATGCCAAAGTCATTAAAAGGCATTATTTTGTGTGTAAAAATACTGACGTTAATACATGTGAAGAATTTGCTAAAAACGAGTCTAAAATACGTTACAATGGGTGTAAAATTCATTAATAATTCATTAATACGTTAATGCGTTCCAAATATAAAAAGCCCTAACAGCTTATTTTTTCCCGCCAAGGACAACCAGTGACAAGCACGCGAGGTCTTACATAATTCCCTGACTGGAACAGAGACATATACTCCGTTATAAGTTTTATTCACAAGTTTGAGTTCTTTTTTTTTCTCCTCTTCCTCATCCTCTTCATCTTCTTCCTCCTTCTCCTCCTCTTCTTCTTTTTCTCTCTTTTCTTCTTCCTGTGCGTCTTTTTCCTTTTCCATGTTTTCTCTATCTTATATATTCTTCTCTGTCCTTTCTACCTGGAGGGTTTTTCGGGGGTCAGTGCCCCCGACCGGTGGATCAGGGACTGATCAAACAGGCTATAACTGCTGTCCACACGTAATCCAACGTACGAACCACAGTCTGGTTGATTTTATGTATCTGTCCGGTTCCCTCTTGAAGACAGATATGGTGTCTGTTGGTAATACCCCAAATATGATGGGAGGCTAATGAACAGCCTTGGGCCCCTTACGCTTACTGTCTTCTCTTTAACTGTACTCACAATACCCCTGCATTTCATTGGGTGGGGGATGTTGCACCGTCTGCCGAGTTTCTTCCCCCCCGTCTCTCTCTCTCTCTCTCTCTCTCTCTCTCTCTCTTTCTCTCTCTCTCTCTCACTCTTGTATTTATACGATATACCCACCGCAGCAGACCCGGAGAAAAATACATTTAAAAATCGAAAAAAATGAAAAATAAATTATTTAGTTCACGAGATCCGTTGGTGTTCATTCTTCATTACTTTGCCTTTAATGTCATCTTGGGAGAGAAAGAGAGAGAGAGAGAGAGAGAGAGAGAGCGAGAAAGAGAGAGAGAGAGAGAGAGAGAGAGAGAGAGAGAGAGAGAGAGAGAGAGAGAGAGAGAGAGAGAGAGAGAGAGAGAGAGAGAGGGAGAGAGAGAGAGAGAGAGAGAGAGAGAGAGAGAGAGAGAGAGAGAGAGAGAGAGAGAGAGAGAGAGAGAATGTATTTGATGAGAGTGAGAGAGTGACAAATGAAGAAATATCACGTGACAGGACTGAAGAGTGTGAACAAATCTGGTTTGTCATGTATACAGATTACCAGCTGCGTGAACTCATGTGTATGTGTAGGAATTTGAATATAAAATCTTCATCAATTTACAAATACCTTGCAACATACGTTCACTACCGCCCATGTACATGGTAGGAAGGGAAAGCACACACACAGACACACACACAGACACACACACAGACAAACACAGACACACACACACGCACACACACACACATACACACACATACACACACGCACGCACGCACACACGCACGCACACACACACACACACACACACACACACACACACACACACACACACACACACACACACACACACACACACACACACACACACACACACACACACACAGCCAGAAACGAATATGCACAGATAAGAAGGGAGGCCCAAAGACAATATGAAAATGACATAGCAGCGAAAACCAAATCTGACCCGAAACTGTTGTACAGCCACATCAGGAGGAAAACAACAGTCATGGACCAGGTAAGCAGGCTAAGGAAGGATGGAGGAGAGACAACAAGAAATGACCGTGAAGTATGTGAGGAACTCAACAAGAGATTCAAAGAAGTGTTCACAGAGGAGACAGAAGGGGCTCCAGAAAGACGGAGAGGTGGGGCACACCACCATGTGCTGGACACAGTGCACACAACCGAGGAAGAAGTGAAGAGGCTTCTGAGTCAGCTAGATACCTCAAAGGCAATGGGGCCAGATAACATCTCCCCATGGGTATTGAGAGAGGGAGCAGAGGCGCTATGTGTACCCCTAACAACAATATTCAATACATCTATCGAAACAGGGAGATTGCCTGAGGCGTGGAAGACAGCAAATGTAGTCCCAATCTTTAAAAAAGGAGACAGACATGAAGCATTAAACTACAGACCAGTGTCACTAACATGTATAGTATGCAAAATCATGGAGAAGATTATCAGGAGAAGAGTGGTGGAACACCTAGAAAGGAATGATCTCATCAACAGCAGCCAACATGTTTTCAGGGACGGGAAATCCTGTGTCACAAACCTACTGGAGTTCTATGACATGTTGACAGCAGTAAGACAAGAGAGAGAGGGGTGGGTGGATTGCATATTCTTGAACTGCAAGAAGGCGTTTGACACAGTTTCACACAAGAGATTGGTGCAAAAACTGGAGGACCAAGCAGGGATAACAGGGAAGGCACTACAATGGATCAGGGAATACTTGTCAGGAAGACAGCAGCGAGTCATGGTACGTGGCGAGGTGTTAGAGTGGGCACCTGTGACCAACGGTGTCCCACAGGGATCAGTCCTAGGACCAGTGCTGTTTCTGGTATTTGTGAACGACATGACGGAAGGAATAGACTCTGAGGTGTCCCTGTTTGCAGATGACGTGAAGTTGATGAGAAGAATTCACTCGATCGAAGACCAGGCAGAACTACAAAGGGATCTGGACAGGCTGCAGACCTGGTCCAGCAATTGGCGCCTAGAGTTCAATCCCACCAAGTGCAAAGCCATGAAGATTGGGGAAGGGCAAAGAAGACCGCAGACGGAGTACAGTCTAGGGGGCCAGAGACTACAAACCTCACTCAAAGAAAAAGATCTTGGGGTGAGTATAACACCAGGCACATCTCCTGAAGCGCACATCAATCAAATAACTGTTGCAGCATATGGGCGCCTAGCAAACCTCAGAACAGCATTCCGACATCTTAATAAGGAATCGTTCAGGACCCTGTACACCGTGTACGTTAGGCCCATATTGGAGTATGCGGCACCAGTTTGGAACCCACACCTAGCCAAGCACGTAAAGAAACTAGAGAAAGTGCAAAGGTTTGCAACAAGACTAGTCCCAGAGCTAAGAGGTATGTCCTACGA
>NC_091327.1:14489279-14526779 GCF_038502225.1 Cherax quadricarinatus
AGCACCTCAAAAGCAGGATTCAAAGAAAACATAACGGTTTTTATTGTGATATTTACAAACATGACAGTAGCAGTGAGGTAAATATAGCAACACAGCAAGATCCGATGATTATTGATCAACCATATACTGAGCCAAATTGATTTCGGCCTCACAGTTTAAGCTACTAAAAATGTCACTAAACAGAAACAAATAGATATCAATTGTTACCCAGACTAGAGCAACTGAAGACAACAAGAACTATGACCACACCTAGAGTGACATTGACACTTTTCTGCCCTAAACACACGCTGTGGTCCACGAGACGGTACAAGAAGGTAATTAGGTACAGGAGAGATCTTTTTCCCAAAATACTATCACACAATCACGTAAACACATATCGTCTCAGGCAAGAGTAACCATCCATGGAGCATCCTGATGCAATATTAAGAAATTAAATGAAGATTACCCCGAGTGCTCTCTCGAGCAATGCATACTGAACAGTCAACTGATGAGCAAATGCTTTTGTTATTATGTCTCTATGGACGACTAAACCCGTATGAGTCAATAATAGTCACATTACCGTGACTGGTTCCCTTCCCTTCCCGCTTCTGTGAGACTAGTTAATGGTCCAAGTCAGACCGAAACGCCGTCATAAGTTTCATTTTCCCATGTGCAGGTTATTTGTGTAATGTACCGTATGAATTATTTGGTGGAAAGCGAGGTGGAGGCACGATCCTCAGGCCGCTAATCCCGAGACAGTCTCTACTTTCGGAATTTGGTTTCCTCCTTGTGAAGACAGGCATCAAGTTGACAGCTCGATCTAGCTAAAAGCTACCAACGTGTGGACCATAAAAAAAAGCTTAATGAACATTTCAAATGCTGAAAATTGTAGGAGGTCTCTTGGTCCAATCTTGGCATCGCCTGGTCATCGCCTTGAAGAGTTGGGGTCTCTAGAACATGTTTAGTCTGAGGGAACAACAATTATTCCTCAAGGAACATAGGGTAAAACTGACTCTCCTTGGCTATTAAGTGAAATATTCATTGTTATAACTTTTGTACCAATGATTCGACCCTAACGTATGAGGCCTCGAAAACAATTTATATAAGAATTAGTTAATTTTATATTAGTTTTTTTGACGGTATTGGCAAAAATAGGTAAAAAAACTTGTTCTCTGAGATACATTTTAGCAATTGTTAGGATTGATGAAATGCTGACACCTTTTATTCATTATTAAATTGAAAGAAAAGTGATAGGTTTGGTTTTTTAATATGCTGTGAATGCTCATACACATTTAATTTCTACCCGTATAGCAGGCACATTAATAGCACACTGCGGCAAACCTAAACAGACATGTGGTAAAAAATAGACACCAAGGGAGAGAGGAACTTTATTGTAATGTTTCGTATGTGACATAAGCTTCGTCAGTCAGTTTACAGGGATGTACAACAAGCACATTTATATAAGTATTGTTTGATGAATGTCTGGTCAGTAAGGGTACTGTGAGGTTACCGTGTGGGCGAGTCACAAGAAGGGTGTAGAAGTTTGCTGGTCCTTCCGATAACCTTGATTCTGTTAGGTTGTATTTTGAATACAGTTTAGTGAAGCCTCAAGGAATCAGAATATTGTTTAGTTCATTTCCATTTTATAACTAGCTGAGCATCATTTCAAGACATAAGGCATGTAGTCTGTTCTTTATGTATCATGTAGGTGTTATTCTTGTTGTGAGTCCAGTAGGAATGTTGGTATTCTTGCAACCTGATCTGTAGGCTACGGGAGGTTTCTCCCAGGTATTTCTGATCACAGCTGCCACACAGAATAATGCAAATGTGGTCCAGGAGGTTGTTTTGCCTGGTCAAGTCATTGATAGTTCTGGATGTGATAGTGCTTTGTGGTTAGGAGGAGATAACACAGCTTTTTACCTATTCAGATTTCGTCAGAATTTTTCAGGTGTTGCTGAGAAAATGGTGCGTCTCTATAGCTCGATTTGGGTGATTTGTTCATACGTGGGAGTGTCATTCAGGAGCTCAAGCATATTGGATTCATATAAGATGCTGGAATAGATAATAGGTTCAGTAGGTCCTGAAACTGATACTGATAGGATTCCTTGGATGAAACCTCCTTTTTTCATTTTGAAATTTGAAGTATAAGTAATGAGATATAAGGCATATTTGCAACTTAGGTATCTTTATTGGGTAACGTTTCGCCTACACACTAAGCTTCATCAGTCGAATGCAGAACTGGCAAAGGGAAACAGTGGAGAGGTAAAAATGATGCCAGTCTATTAGATTTAAAGAAGTAGTTTGAGGTGGTCACTCCATCAGCCTGGAGATATGTTCAGCTTCACGGTCTTGAATGTGAAGGTGAAGCATGAGAATGGAGGCTTTTGTAGTGCCAGAGGTGAGGCAAAGAAAACGGTCCTCTAGAAGTAAGAACATAATCAGTATTGCTTCCGCTACCTCCAGTTTTGCCAGTTCTGTACTCGACTGAAAAAGTGAACTGTATTGACGAAACTCTTGAGAATAACGATGTTAACTGTTGCACATGTGTCTTATCTACTGTCCTTCTCGGTATTGTATACCATTATACTATTGATACATGATAATAACATTCGACAGTTTAATATATACCGTATGAACACACAGAAGGGTGGACGAGGGGAGCAAACTGCGGTCTGCAAATTGACAATTTGCCGACAGCGGTTCGCGCTCTTCGTCCACCATTGTTTATTCATTGACAGTTGTTTATTACAACTTAATTTGAGTCTATATACCGTATATTGGAAGCCAATGAAATAAGTTCAAAATCATCTAATTAGCGCATTTGCTCTTGTACGAACGTGAGCATTTCGAGTTAGTCTCCCGTCATTAGCACGAGAAACACACTTCCATGCAAGTACACTTCAAATGTAGTTTGAACACCCCCCCCCCCACACACACAAAATACCAGGCCACTGTGAACATCCGCCCACACCTAACACAGGGGACCCTCCCACATACCACCCATTCACCCATTAGAGCTCCCGGGGCCATATGAAGCCGGGATGATGTACATGAGCTCGTTCCGGCCCTCGGCGTCTGGCTCCACTGATGAACATATTAACGCCGCTGCTGCCTAGCCAACTGACAGTCTGCCTGCCTGCCTGCCTACCTGCCTGCCTGCCTGCCTGCCTGCCTGCCTGTATGTTTGCTTGACTGCCTGCTCGCTTGCCTGCATGAATGTCTGCCTTCTTGCCTGTCTTCTTGCCTTGTTATGTTCTTGCCTGCCTGCCTGCCTGCCTGCCTGCCTGCCTGCCTGCCTGCCTGCCTGCCTGCCTGTATGTTTGCTTGCCTGCCTGCTCGCTTGCCTGCTTGAATGTCTGCCTGCTTGCCTGTCTTCCTGCCTTGTTATGAGCTTGCCTGCATGTCTGTCTCCCTTCCAGCAGCAGCACAGCTAACCTACCTGACCGTCTCACTGATAACAGGCTATCTAGCGTGCATGCCTTCCTGCCTGCCTTCCTGCCTGCCTACCTGCCTGTCTGCCTGGCTGCCTGTCTGCTTGCCTGTCTGCTTATCTACCTGCTTGTTACCTGACAGCCTTCCCGTATGGCCGATCGCAAGTAGCATTTCACAATACACAATTAATGACCTTGACGAGGGAATAAAGATCAACAAAAGTAAATTTTCTGAGGACATGTAAATATGCCGAATAATACGGAAAAGGACAGTATGGACTTTCAGAAAGATCTGAGCAAGTTAGTATCCTGTTTTAATAAGAGACAGTTGAACGTGGAAAATTGCGAAGAGAATGAATGAAATTGAGAGTAGTTCCTCTTTCCTGGTCACATGGCCGGTGTGTTAACAATAATAATAATAATAATAATAATAATAATAATAATATTAATAATAACAATAATGATAATAAAATGATAATAAAAGTAATAACAAAATAGTTATAATAATAAAAATAATAATAATGCTAGTAATAATAATAATAATAATAATAATAATAATAATAATAATAATAATAATAATAACAAGAGCAATAAAAGAATAGAATCATTAAAACACTGTGCACTCTCACAGGATTTACCCATTTTTTAAATTAAAAAGTATATTTAAAATTTCTTCTTAATTTTTTTCATTCGTCACATCTTCTATTAAAATAATATTTACGTTTTACACAAAATTAAAATAAAAATGATCTTAACGTAACTAGTATTTATAATTTAATTATATTTTTCTCCTTACCAGCAGGTATAAAATTAACACATTAACAAAACTTTTTTTCGTAAATACGTTACAGGCACATAAACAAAAATAATGTCCACTTTTCCCATAGAGTGGCAGTACACCCCGCTATCTTACCGTGATTTATCCCCCATTACACCGTGATAATAAGCAATTAAGCTTTAAAAAAAAACGCAGAGATAGCATTTTCCTGGGCTGTAACAGAGTGAATTACTGAGTGCTTTGGCTCATGTTGGGGGCCAGAGTGAGGGGTTAGGATAGATAGCTAGATGACAGTCACCTGAACCGAGGGGAAGATAATTATGAACAGTATGAAGGTTAGCTATGCTAGGCTCACCTGAGGACACTGAAAGATAGTTTTCTTAAAGACACCTTAAAGTAGGGAACAATATCTATGTTAGAGTCATCTAAAGATAGGAAAGAACAGGTATGTTAAAATAATTTCTAGGTTATAAAGGATAATTAAGTTAGGGTTGTCTTAAGATGGGGAAGGGTGTTACTGGAACAGATACTTAGGACAGACAGAAAAATTAGAAAATGGTTATGCGACAATTAAGCCTGTCTTGCTTCGGTCAGTATTCTTGAATTATTATTCTGTGTCAGAGAATGAAAAGGCTTGAGAGAGTAGAGATGCAACTTTGTGTTTGTGCGTGCAGCGCACAGGAGAGGAAAGGAAGGGCAAGGAGCCTATTTTGCCCCTGTTGCTGATTAATATACTGTCGCCCCAGTAACCCAGCACTTCTCCTGAGGGGTCCTCTCTCCTTGTGGCCCCCCACGCCTCTAGTTGCTGCACTCCTATTGTTACCAGTAATTCAGTTCTCTAGACCCCGTTTAGAAGCAGAGGGAGTCTGTTGATGTGTTGAGACCCATTGTTGATAAAAGGGGAGAGGGGGGGGGGTTGTTTGTAAGGCCTTTATCGCTCAGAATTTTCGTATCATATCTCTCTGCTTTATCTATTTTTTTTCTCTCTCTCGCACAAACACATATGTGTGTGTGTGTTTATGTGTGTGTGTGTGTGTGTGTGTGTGTGCGTGTGCGAGACAAGCTCCGTGGCTTGTCTTGCATTGTTAATGTCGCCTATCTGCGATTGCATTGTATTATATATATATATATATATATATATATATATATATATATATATATATATATATATATATATATATATATATATATATATATATATATATATATTAGTTCTAAAATAAATATAAAATTGTCACTAGAAGTCCTTAGGAAAGAGGGGAAAGAGAGCGAGAGAGGAGGGGGGGGGGTAGGTAACAATAAGTACTAACACTTAGCTTCTAAATAAAGTTAGGAACTCTATCCTGCCTAGTACAGTGTAAATGGCCCTCTCTATGGAAAGAGGCAAATGTAGTCCCTGTTCACAAAAAGAAGAGCAGAACAGAAATCAGCAACTACAGACCAGTGTCACTCCTGTCAATCACTGGTAAGATCCTTGAGACAATAATCTCAAGACAAATGACAGAGTTTTTTGACTACCACCCACTACTTTGTGATCGTCAATATGGCTTCAGGAAAGGTTACTCTGCTGCTGATCTGTTGTTAAACCTCTCCACTAAGTGGCACCAGTCACTGGATGAATCCAAAGTCACCTGTGTGGTAGCACTGGACATTGCTGGCGCTTTCGACCGGGTGTGGCACCAGGGCCTCTTAGCAAAACTTCAAGCACTGGGAATTGCAGGCTCTTCGCTATGTCTCCTCAGTGACTACCTTCACGGTAGATCTCTAAGTGTAGTTCTCAATGGAACGGAATCAGCAAGACATCCTATTGGGGCAAGTGTTCCACAAGGAAGCGTGCTGGGACCATTGTTATGGAATGTCTACTTCAACGACCTTCTTCATCTCATCCCAGAATCACATGCATATGCAGACGACTGTACACTGACATTCACTTATCCAAGAGAAGAAATGCCAGCTGCTCTAAGCTACATCAATCACCAGCTGAGAGCTATATCAGCTTGGGGAAATAGATGGCAAGTAACATTTGCACCTGAGAAAACGCAAATGATGATCGTCTCTAGGCACCATGATGGTAATGCTGATGCAGTAGTAAGGATGAATGGGAGGATGTTGGCACCTGGAGAAGAAGTTGATATCCTTGGGGTGAAATTTGACTCCAAACTAACCATGAAGAACCATGTTGTAAATCTTGTAAACAAGGCAGCCAGGAAGCTTACAGCACTTCGCCGTATCTCCCATCTGCTTGACAGTAGGGGTTGCAAGATCCTGTACGAGGCACAAGTACGCTCACTCCTTGAGTATGCTCCACTTTCTTGGTTTGCCTGCCCCCCTCTCATCTGCGACTGCTTGACAGAGTAGAGAACAGAGCAAGACGTCTCATCTCTCGCCTGGACCCATCCTGGATAGATCTGTCATTTCAGCAGAGCCTTCAACATAGGAGGGATGTGGGTGGCCTTACTGTTATGTACAAGGCCAATATTGTCAAAATACCACACTTGGATCCACTTCGAGGACAGCGTGAAACAAGCTTTTATGCCACAAGACGGGCAGAAAGCAGCAACTTCACTCTGGCTGTACCCTTCTCCAGAACATCACTCCATCTGAGATCATACATACCCAGGATGACTCGAGTATGGAACACATTCGTACAGCATAATGATGTCAACGAGATAGTCAGTTGATCAAATGAAAATGCTGGCCCACAGATGGCTCCAACTTCATCCCGTTCCCTACTTGTATGTCTCATAACAATAAAAATGCTTTCAAATGAGCTGATGTAGGTAACAGCTCTTAGCTTGCCAATAAAGTTAGGAATCCTTAACCTGTAAATAGCTGTCAATAAAGCTAGGGATCCTTAACCTTGTCAAACCCTGTGTAAAAAAAAAAAAAAAAAAAGAGAGAGAGAGAGAGAGAGAGAGAAGATTCTTCCTGATGATGAATTGTAGGTGCGAGACTTCCCCCCCCCCCCCGTCCCCAAACATCCTCTTTGTCCCTTGATACAAAATGAAAAAGTTCTCGGTAACGTCTCTTTCTTTCTTCCGCCCCTCCGTCTTCCCCCTTCCCCTCTCATTCCTCCTCCATAACCCCCTCTTCCTCCTCCACCATCACCCTGTCCTCCATCTCTCTTACCCGTGAGCCTTTCCGATTAAATGTTAATTTCACAGCTTTACATTAAACAAAATGAAGTTTCATCACCAATGATGTAGAAAACTTCACAAGTCACTCTATCAGCCTCAGGTTCCGAACCGTAAATATATGTCCACTTGAATCGATTTGTCATACAGATATATTTCGGCTAAGTTCGGCAACTTCTTGTGCAGTTGCTCTCATGGTGGATCCGGTTGAGCTTGAACCAGAGGCTGGTCTTGTATCAATCCTTTAGTCAACCACTGGTCTTCATCTGCCCGAAATACACCTCATGCTTGTGGCTTTCTTTTGTGCCTATCAGAATTTTATTACATGTAAATACATTACCTGTATACTACACCTGGAGGTTGCCTGGGGTTACCTGGATGTTACCTGGAGGTTAATCCGGGGAACAACGCCCCAGCGGCCCGGTCCATGACCAGGCCTCCCTATGGATCAGGGCCTGATCAACTAGGCTGTTACTGCTGGCCGCACGCAGTCCAACGTACGAGCCAGACCCCGGCTGATCCGGCACTGACTTTAGGTATCTGTCCAGCTCTCTCTTGAAGGCAGCCAGGGGTAAATTTGCAATTTGCTATCTCGGTGTTTACATTTTGCAGCCATGATCAACAAGGATTGGATCTTGTAAATCGCACTGTAGGCATCTTCTCCAGATTGTGGCCTTACAGTTGGAACGCTGAGCACGTCTCATTACACAGTCTCTGCACTGTGGTAGTTGGCGACTTTCCATCTCACCCTTCATTGCACAAAACAGTTTGTATCGCTATTCATTATCTTTGCCGCTGCAGTTTTGGCAGAGTAGTGCTGACGTGTGGTGTGTTCTGCGACTTGCTAGGTTCTCTTCAGTGGAAATATTACCTGGCGTACTGTGAGTGGTAGAGATTCTAGCTAGCAAGCGATTGAGGTGCACTGTGAAAAATGCCAAGATGGTGGTAACTGTGGTGAACTATGGAGGCTGTGAAAGTGGGGGTGGTTATGATGTGCTGTGGATGCTGTGAAGGTGGTGGTGAGAGAGAGATCTGAAGAGGTGGGGCGGTGGTATGTGTGATGCCGTTGGAAAGAAGAAAGGTAGGGGAAAATCCTGATAAGAATGGTGGTGGTTAGAGAGAGTCATGGAGTAGGTGGTGGTGGTGGTGTGAGGGGAAAGGATAGGTGGTATTCAGGGGAACGTAAGGGAAGGGGGAACGTGTTGGGGGCGGGATGGGGGTAGTGTCCTTCGAGATGGAAATCATAAGATCCTATTAAGGCGGCCTCATCTTGAGGGAACAGCGGAGATGAGAATTATAATTGTGTGCAAAACCTCTAAATAATGAGATTTGGATGAGGGTGAGGAAAGAAGAGAGGAGGTGAACAGAGGGACACATAGAAGGGTTGCAATGCTACGGAGGTGAGGAGGGGTTGGAGGAGAGGAATTGTGTGGAGAAAGAAATGGATGGGAGTGATGTAGGGAAAGGAATGGAGGAAGAGGAAAGGAGAAAGTGCAGGAAAAATGGAGATTTTTTTTTTACAAAATTATATACATCAGTAGCGTGATGTTCTATTTTATAACGTGAAGCGAAGGAATGGTACTGGGAAGGAAGGAAAGAAATGTAGATGAATGGAAGAAGGAAGGGAAGAAGACAATAGTGATAAAGAAAGTGAGGACTTAACGAGAGAAGTAAGGAGAGAAATGGTAGTGTAGGAAGGGAAGGATTATAGGTGAATTTATGTTAACCTAATTTATCGTAGAAAAAAAAAACTGTGAAGATATAGGTCGGGCAGAGATCAACGAATTGAAATTGGGGTTACCTGGTTACCTGGAATTGTCAATGAAATTGTGAAATTGTCAATGCAATATTTCTTATGTCAAACTCGGAACTGTTAAAATTTATATCAAATTAGGCTCTCTTAAAAATAAATAAATAAAACTTACAGGACTTTAAAGAATTGTAGGATTAACAACTTCAAAAATTAATTTCTACAAGTCTCTCAAATCACAATTTATTCTAAGTCTTCAGGATGTTAATGTAAGTTCAGTGTGTTTAACTGTTAAGAGGAAAAAGGTAAAATGGTTATAATCATAACCATACTTTTAAAGGGGAGGGGGAGAGGTGTAGGCCGGTAAGCCAGTGGAAGGCCTCGGTCATTTGACCAAAAGTTCCAACTGTGGATCATCAGGAAATATTTATTCTGTCTGACAAAAATTATACCATTTTTATCATTAATAAAATACTGTTACTACTACTACTACTACTAATAATAATAATAATACTAATAATGCTAATAATACTAATAATAATAAAAATAATAATAATGATAATAAAAATAATAATAATAATAATAATAATAATAATAATAATAATAATAATAATAATAATAATAATAATAATAATAACTGTAAAATATCTGATAATGGGAAGCCAAAATATGAGTAAGAATTCTGAAGCAAAATTATAAAGTCTTGGAATGGGTTTCATTAAGGCTGAGAACTCACTCTACCTGGCGCAAATTGCCTAGTGGCCCGTTATGGCTTAATTAGCACATGCCAATTATCAGTAGAATTAACCAATTATGATGAAAGTTAGCCATGCAAGAGGTCCATCGTGACCACAGGTAACGGCGGGCCATCATGCAGTTCTGTCTCGTGTTGTAGGGCCATTGAAAGTGGCCTCGATCTCGAGTTCGTGATACTGTATTTTTTTTTTTAAACCCAGCTCCGAGTGTAATTTTTTGTTAATAGATTTGGATTTGTAAATAATGTATCCTGCGTGTGTTTTATGTCTGATCAGCGGGTACGGAAGTGTTATTTTGATGTGGTCTTCAAGAACCCGTCTGATGTGGTCTTGGTAACATGATTTAGTGTGGTCTTAATCAGATTCGAGAGTTTTCGTAGCGACCCAGTCTATTGTGGTCTTGATGAAATGATCTGGTGTAGTCTTTACGATCTTGACTGACTATACTGTCTCAGATAATATAAGAAAATACTACTAGTTCGATTGAGCTGGAATGATTAATAATAATAATAATAATAATAATAATAATAATAATAATAATAATAATAATTCCCCCCTCTCTCCTCGTACATTGCGTTAGTTATCGTGGGCCTGGCAGAAGCACAACACACGCTGGAGAAAAATCGTGTGGCTACATCGTCCCACGGAAAGTTCTGTCATTGAGCCTCCACCACTCCCAGACCCACCAAGCACAACCTCCGACCCACCACGCTCACCCAGAGGCCCACCACGCTCACCCTGAGACCCACCCCTCGCAACCTTTAACTAAAACACAACCTTGCTAGACTGTAGACCGCCCGTAAGATGGGTTATAGAACGATACAGCTTTTTTGATTACCTCTGCCTCTGATATATCTTTGATGAGTTCCGAGGATATTTTTACTCCCGATCTAAATGGCGAACTGCCGTCAAGAATGATAAGACTGGTTGCAGAGCACGTTTTTATTACGGTGTTTCGGTTTATATGGAGCTTTACTAAGATAAGGTTTGATAAACTTATATGTAGATGGAAGTGTTAGCCTGATTAAAGCTTCTTCTGCAGCGTGTCTTTTCTTTGTTAAGAAGACGTTTCGATCGGGAGGAACATTGTCAAAATGACCTGATAAAAATATTTCATATAGCCTTTTTGCTGCTACCATTTTTAGGGTATTGACGAGCCTGGCCCACGGCTTGACTCACGGCCTGGCCCACGGCCTGGCTCCGGGAGTCGAAAACCTCTAGAAACTCATCAAGGGGATATCAAAGGTGTTGCTCACTTCTCTACTTTCCAATCCTGGTCCAGGCCTCCTGGTTGCTGGTCAGATCAATCAGTTTATTTGTACTAGAAGCATGCAGTCCAACATTATGTGGGCTAATTGGTAGCCTTCTGGTTCCTAAAGTAAGTAAGCTTAGCAGATAGAGACAAATATTAAAAAGGCAGAAGCGGGAATAATGATACATTAAACACAAGAAACAAATTCCCATTCACATACAAAGAGCTTATGGAATCCCTTCAGAACATTGTAATTCCTCTTATAGAGGAGAGACAAGACGAAGTGTAAAGACTAGAAACATTGAACATAAGAAAGGAATCAGATATGCCCAGTACAACTCAGTCATATTTCAACATGTACGACAAAGCCACCACAACATCAAGTGGGAAGACTACAAATTCTTACCAAAAAAAAAAAAAAAAAAAAAAAAAAGCCATGTCTAAACAAAAGAATGATCAATGAAACCACCCACATCAGTTATAAGCCCAACTTCAATCTGTTTCAAGGAAAATTGAAACCAGATGCTATTATCACATATTTTTTATACTATATCCTATATTCCAACAACCATTCCAGACACTCAACCAACACAAAGGATTTCTGCATGAGGCCGACAGACCCATTTCTCATGAACTGCTGCTTCAATCAATATTTAAAAATGAGAAATCACTTGCCTCAATCCTTTGTCTCATCAGCTTAACAATGAAAGTGTTGAAATTAATTTAAATAATGTACACAAACTCACTCATCTTGAAATAACCAAATTCATTAATTACGGAATTGTTTACATTGTTAACGAATTCGCTCCGTCACATAAGAATATTTAAAGTAACAGTAATATTTAAAGTAACAGTATTGATACTGTTTTAGATTATGCTATGATTATATGATCATTAGAACATATGGCCATGTGGGGCAGGTCCTGATACACCTGGATATTTTCCCCATAATAACACAAATAATATAAAAACACGGTAGTGTTTCATGGCCCTTTTTCTTCAGATTTGATTTAAATATTTCAGAAACGTGTAGTGCCAAGACACAAACATAGCATTCACAAGGGCATAAAGAATTTATCAAGTCATCGATACTAAAAAAAATAGAGGTGATTTGGACTTGGATGTGCTACAAATCTTTTCAATTCATTTACGGTGCGAAGATGGAAGGTTTTGATCGACTCTCGATCATCAGTTGTGGTCGTTACTAGGAACAATGTTTAGAGGGAGAGGAGAGGAGAGGAGAGGAGAGGAGAGGAGAGGAGAAAGAGAGAGAGAGAGAGAGAGAGAGAGAGAGAGAGAGAGAGAGAGAGAGAGAGAGAGAGAGAGAGAGAGAGAGAGAGAGAGAGAGAGAGAGAGAGAGAAATATTAGAGCATTTATGCAACTACAAATTGGATTAAGGGTAAAATCGACCCGGGAATTGAATACGCTATTAAACTAATATTAGAGTAAATTAAGATTAATGTCCGAGTTGATTATTACCATAAAGCATCTTAAATCTGACACTCTCCAAGGAGTATGTCTTGATGGTGATGAAGAACTCTTGTCCAAGCAACTAAGCTACACTTCACTACTTCCTTGATCAAACTTATTTACATCTCGCTCTTTAGGCGCTCTATGACACTTAAAGATTTAGCGCTTCTGCATGAAGATAATGGTAACAATTCAAGTTGTCGAAGACAGTAGCTGCAACAGGAGACTCAGGCCTTTTCAAGTAATGTGATCGTCAGCACTTACGATGACTCGATTATATTTTACACGGAGATAAACATTGTCCTGATGAAAGCTTGTTCTATAACGTGTGTCGTTGTCTTCCTACTTGTCAACAAGAAACCATGTGCAACTTGTGCAACATTTGGAGATCTTTATTCTGGAAACGATTCGCTAGCCAGAGGTTTCTGCAGTCCAATGCAGAGAAAGAACTGAAGAAGCCACTGGCTGGCGAAACGTTTCCAGAATAAAGATACCTAAATGTTGCATAAGTGTCTCATTTATCAAATAGTCGGTTTTATAAACCGTTTATTCACAAGAAGCCATGCCATCTGATGGGGTAATTTTTCCTTTACTGTTTTTTTCAGTGACAATATTTCTCTAGCCAGAGGATGTGAACTACTTATACGAACTAAAAAGATGCATTGAATTCTTTAGAATCCGAGAAAATAGTTTTTTTTTGTATAAAGAGACGGTCTTTCAAAAAATATATTACGACTACATTAATGATAAATGTATATCTAGAAACTAAGATCATCAAAGGAAAATGCAAGGTAGCGATTCTCTGTATTATAAATGAGATATGAACGTAGATGCAGTAGACCATTGGATGCATAACCACTAACTGGCTAAGACCCGCGTCTGGTCATACTGTCCTGTTTTCTGATGACCAAAACACTATGACTACTTATCTCAGTGGCAATCTACTGAAATTACTCTATCGGAAAAGTTCGTTTCGAATTCCAGAGATTAGTTGGGGAACTAAAATTGTTGTTTTTTTTGGCTACTAGCTCAAATACACACAGTCACTTCGAACATCACTCGATACTCTCAATATCGTTGCTGCCTTTGTCATCACCAACGTCACCAGCGCCAACAACACCACAGCTACCACTGTCATCATTACCGCAACTACCATTATTAGCATGGTCATCATTACCTCAGACATCAGCATCACCGCCAACATCACCACCACCACTATCACCACCACTAACAACATCAGCAGTGTTTGGCAGCCAGCACCACAACAGCCAAACGATGATCAATCTCTCCCTCCTTCAAGTCTATGGAAAAATGGATCGTGTGGATTTTCGTCTTAAAGTGAGCGTGAGGAGAATTTTCCAGCGAAGTGTGATTCAAATCATCTTTTATATATTTTCTGAAGATCTTGATGTATTGTTAGCTATTAGTTATGATTTGGTGGTAGATGGAGCGTGTGTTCTCACCTAGATGTCCTCACCTGGCAGTGCTTGTCGGGGGAAGGGGGGTCGAATCACATATCCTTGCTGGATAACTAGCTGATACTTACTTAGGAATCATTCTTTTGTAATTTGGTTGAACGTGAGTGAGCGGAGAGGATGACAGATATCGGGAAGTGGGTATGAATAGGGAGAGGCTTCAAGTATGGGGAGAAGGCAAGTATGATGAGAGCTCAACAACAACTGAAGAATGGTGGAACATAATGTTTAATCCAATGAAGGTGAAAGTGGCCCCAATTCTTTGAATCAAAAGCTCTTCAACAGCATCAAAACACACTCTTGGATCAGAGGAAACTGAAAATCCTTCTGATATACCTACATCCTGACTTTAATCTTGTATATTCACTATGATCTCACAAACTATAAGACAGGATATAAAAAGATAATCTTGATTCCCCATCCTTCCCTCACTTGCAGGATATTCTAGACATGTTATGCTAACTGACCGAGATTGTGTTATAGTCTACCGGCATTAATTTTCGTGTGAGGTCGTGTCATGTGTGGCAGCAACTAGCAAGGTTGAGAGTAGGGTTTGCATGCCACCCGTCATTAAGAGACTCCGCAAAGTACACGCTGGCCCAGCCAAATTGTTCCTCTTCCTACTCATTACCAGCTAGTTCAAATAAATCAGGTTCAATTTTAGCTCGACGGATATAGCCATCAGTCAGGGGGGAAAATGTCTCTCTTGGTAATTATCATTTCAGTGTGTATGCACAAGGTGGGTTGCAAGGAGGGAATGGTTCATTACGTTGATTAAGTTTGAACTCGAGCTACCAGATTATGTTTTCCCTTCACATACACGCCGTAACAAGCAAAATCACTGTGTGATGATGTTTACTCTCGGAACGACTGTATTCTGCAAATAATTTCAGCAATTTTCCTCTACATTTTCCTGAAATTTGCTTACAGGCGTGTGCACACACGCACACACACACACACACACACACACACACACACACACACACACACACACACACACACACACACACACACACACACACACACACAGGATGTTCCAGAGATGGAACACAGAAGCAAGGGGTCACAATTGGAAACTGAAGATTCAGATGAGTCAAAGAGATGTTTGGAAGTATTTCTATAGTCACAGAGTTGTCAGGAAGTGGAATAGTCTGGCAAGCGACTTAGTGGAGGCAGGACTCATACATAGTTTTAAGACGAGGTATGATGAAGCTCATGGAGCAGGGAGAAAGAGGACCTAGTAGCGACCAGTGAAGAAGAGGGGCCAGGAGCTATGAATCGACCCCTCCAACCATAAATAGGTGCGTACACACACACACACACACACACACACACACACACACACACACACACACGTACTCATGTATAAACAAGGGCACACAAATCTACTTACACAAACACACATATTCATAAGCATATATTTTTTTATACACACAACAAATTAATTGCTAAGTTTTAACATAAAGAATTAGCAGTCATGTCTTAGAGTAAGTGGAGGTAAATCGTCTGTAAGATTTGACGTGCTATCGGAGTGTGAATATGACAATATCTCTGAGCTAAAAATAATGAATTTTCTGGAAATGCGTTTTGAAGGTGGATAGCACAATTCCTGCTATTTTTATTAGTTACAGAGGATTAAATTCAGAAAAAACTCACTTGACCCATCACATAAGACAAACATTTTATCCTAATAAATCAGCCAACAATGTACAACAGTTATTATTATTATTCATCTTCTCAGGACAACTACCGTATTTTCCAGCATATAAGGCGCACGACAAAAGTATCGTAATTGTAAATCAACAGTCATATTCAAGGGCTAATTACCCTCTAACTTTGCACTGAAGCGTAATCCAGAACGTACAATGGACCCTGATCTTGAGCAGATAAGGTGAAGGGTGATTTTTCCATGACTTTTTGCCAGCAAAAGGTGCGCCTTATATGCTGCAAAACACGGTATTATGTTATTGGGAATGTTCTAAGTTGATAATGGGCCATACAGAGTCTGGGGAATGGGAGGAAATCCGGTTTTATTCAAAATGGGGAGAGAATCTCCAGTTATTAAGATCAAGATCGAATCACCAGAAGGCAACCTTTTCCCTATCCTTTGAAATGCTCAAAGGATGGAGGGAATTTCTCTCATAGAATAGAGGTGTCAGGATTTTTGTTTGTGAATTTAGCTCGGCTTCTGAATTCTTCATGATGGCTTACCATAATGACTTGATGAGGACCCTTGTTTTCGAGCACATAAGAGGTGTACTTGGACAGCTTCACTTGCCTGAGGTATGGTTGTTTACCGTGGGATCCATTACTTAAGGGTTGGCCTAACCCCATTCAGCCGGTGATGGTAGGTTTTGCGTGACCCTTAACATGAAATATAATCAACATCAATTAAATATATAGAAAGCAGGCCGATGTTGTATGTTGTAACGAGAGGCTCTCCCACTACAGTAGCTGCAGTCTGTTAGTGTCATATATATCAGTGTGAATTAGTGTATTTGATCGCGACTAGTTAAGAGGGAGGGTCAGGACGTGAGTTCAACCCTCGCAACCACAACACGGTCAGTACAACTAGGTAAGTAAACACACTCCGTCTTTCTCCATGTCGTAACTAACCCATGAATTTCAAGTAGCTACCAAATTATCAGGTAGCGAAAGATGGATCTGACTCGGCAACAAAGTCAATAACAGTTGACTTTGTTGCAACAGGAGATACACAATAAAGCTGTTTTGGAGTCATAGGATCCATTATGTATCTATGTACCTAAGCAGCAGGAAAAGGCTCATTATTTGTAATACCTAGTTATATTGAACTGTTGGGGGGGCACAGCTACCTTGATTCTGTCATAAGAATTGATCACTCTTTTGGCAGAATCAAGGCAGTTGTGCCGTCAACAGTACAATATAATTAGGTATTTGCATATAATGAGTCTTTTCTTGCTATTTAGGTACACAAATATATAATGGGTCCTATAACCCAATAACAAAGACCAACAACAGATATAACAGAGCTAACGACAGCTTCAACTGAATCGCAGGGGTCATTTAACACGAAAAGTTTTGAAGGCTAGATCACCCGGTCTGAAAATCGTGAGAGAACCCCGTAACTTGTTGTACTTACTGATCTAAACAATTTTTCTGTAAATAAAACATCTAACAACTGATTCTGCCAAAAACGTCAAGGGATTCAATAGACTTAAATCAAAGGATGGTTATTAAAAATAGGTAATTATTGCACTACAATTAAGGATATTTACGAGAGAGAGAGAGAGAGAGAGAGAGAGAGAGAGAAAGCACTATAAGAAGAAGCGATGGGGAGTTAAAAGAGAGACAAGACCACAAGAGTTCACAGCGATTCTTCACGTCTTGCTTTATCGAGGTGCTTCTCATTACACCTTTTGTCTGGATGACCCCGCAACCACCGCTGACAGATGGTGCTGGCTGTCTTTTTCATTATGGTTGCCTTGGAGAGATGTCACCCGCGCCGAGATACGTCCCATCCTGGCTTCATCTTCCACTTCCTTGAATCATGTCTCAGCTTGTAGCCGTCAAGAGACAATTCATATATCATTGTGTTTTCATCTTATTTAATATATAAGTGATGCTCGATACGCAATTGGAGTTCATTTAGGTTGTGATAATAATTTATATACGGATTTGACTCAGATTTGAAGCTTAAGTCGAGCTATGATTGAAAAAGCCGGACACTGTCAACATCTCGCCTTCCCTCACCAGCCCCCCATCCTCCCTCAAGCTCATTATCACCAGGTTCTGACTTATTTTTCTCTCTCTCTGGGAGGGTGCCGAATGAATAGCAGGGAAACTTTCAACGCAACTGAGACTAAGATTGCACACATTGAATCAAGAAGCAATGAAATTACCAGACCAAGATCATCACTAGGAGATCCTGACCAACAAGGTCGATGCTCCTACTGTTCTTCTAGAGACCGATAGATTTCGAAGGTTTTTCTTATTTTTCTGTGCCTATTTTTTCTACCAGTGCAGGACGATGTTATTTCCAAGGGTCCCCCGGTGAGTAATGGTAAGCTTTACAAATGGCAAATGTCTTCGAGGCTTCTATAATAGACACCGCAATGTGGTGAATACAAACAGTACCAACTGTCTAAGAGGTAAAGGGGGAAGATGGCGCTAATAAACTAAGAAATCGTCCTGGGTACAGTGATCCGACGCTTTCTCATGTTGTCCTCACAGTTTAAAAAGAAATAAGTAAATCTGTTTTCCAAGAAGAAGGAGCCTTTTATGCACGCCATTTATATATAAATCAGTTCGCCATACCGAAATTCGTGAAACTTTTATTTTTAAACAGAACAAAAACACTAATTGTCATAAGTTACTTATTTTATTTTAGTTACCGATATATAGGCCTCTCGTGTTGCAATCAACACATCAGAAGCTTGCAATGTTGCAGAAATAGATTAGGAAATATAGGTAGATTCGTTCAGGGAAACGACTCTCCAGATTCTGCAGAGCCTGAGAAATGATAAAGAAGGAAGCCCCAATTCCTTGGACTAAGAGCTCTTCACCATCGTCAAGCTATACACCTCCACCCCTCCCCCCCATATAGGGAAGATGTCTTAAATACTCTCTTCCTTTACCTCTCCTTCATCTATCTCACAATTTCTCCACTTGTTTTGTTTCTCTTCATCCGGTGAATACGAGGCCATTGCGTGTTTTCCCTACGTTACTACTAGGAGGAAGGCCAATTTGCTAATTTTGCGGTAAACACCATCCATCAATCGCTTCGTCAACCCGCAGTCGTTGGGTGGAATGAGCGCTTGATGGGTTCTCTGACAAATCGGTCAGGTCGTTCAAGGGCTTTTGGGGTTAAAGTAGTGAGCAGTGTTAGTGTTAGTGTGTGTGTGTGTGTGTGTGTGTGTGTGTGTGTGTGTGTGTGTGTGTGTGTGTATGCGTGTGTGTGTGTGTGTGTGTGTGTGTGTGTGTGTGTGTGTGTGTGTGTGTGTGTGTGTATCTGTGTGTGTGTGTGTGTGTGTGTGTGTGTGTGTGTGTGTGTGTGTGTGTGTGTGTGTGTGTGTGTGTGTGTGTGTGTGTGTGTGTGTGTGCGAGTGAGCGTACGTGCGTGCGTGCGTGCGTTCGTGCGTGCGCACGCGCTCCATTACAACTTCTAGTCCTGGGTACGAAGTTTATGTTCTTCCGGCAATTTACTCTGTCCTCTCATTCGTTGACATTCCTTCCAGTTCCCTTATTTTTTTCATTACACTGCATTCGGGAATTCCCTCATCCTTTCAAAATTTCCTCTTATGAGATCTGGCCTTTCCCCCGTGCCCTAGTTGCTATTTATCAGTCAGTGTTTGAATCCACAAAGTTTCCGAAATTCGGTGCCGTGTGGTTGCTATTCTATTTGACCTATGTAAGATACACTCATAATAAATACTTAATCTAGTCATGCTGGTTCATACCCTTCTCTTTTTCTTATAGTCTTCAAGTTTCTTTTATTATCGTCATTAATATTAAATCTTTACTTCAACAACAACAACAACAACAACAACAACAATAATAATAATAATAATAATAATAATAATAATAATAATAATAATAATAATAATAATAATAACAACAACAACAACAACAACAACAACAACAACAACAACAACAACAACAACAACAACAACAACAACAACAACAACAATAATAATAATAATAATAATAATAATAATAAAGATAATAATAATAATAATAATAATAATAATAATAATAATAATAATAACAGAACGCCAGCATCAGCAACAGTATATCTGATAAACTACAAAAAACGTACAAATAAAGATCACCCTTCTTGCACTATCCTAACGTCGTAATTCCATCTAGTTTTTGCTGAGACTCTGGGAAAGAAGAAGGGCATTCAGTAAGGCTCTCGTCCATCATCGTGGCCCTGATAAATGATAATTACCCCGGGGAGATATGGGCCTCATTACTTGCTACATCAAGGATTCGCGAATACACGCTGCTCCTCCATGGGCTTCCAGCCTGGGGGTGCAGGAGGGGATCAACAGAGTATTAAACTGTCTGTTTTCTTGGAGGCGGTGGTGCGGTGGTCGGGTTTAGTGTGTGAGACTAGCAGGAAGAGGGAGGTGGTACGCAGGTTGGGTTTAGTGTGTGAGACTAGCAGGATGAGGGAGGTGGTACGCAGGTTGGGTTTAGTGTGTGAGACTAGCAGGATGAGGGAGGTGGTACGCAGGTTGGGTTTAGTGTGTGAGACTAGCAGGAAGAGGGAGGTGGTACGCAGGTTGGGTTTAGTGTGTGAGACTAGCAGGATGAGGGAGGTGGTACGCAGGTTGGGTTTAGTGTGTGAGACTAGCAGGATGAGGGAGGTGGTACGCAGGTTGGGTTTAGTGTGTGAGACTAGCAGGATGAGGGAGGTGATACTCAGAGTGAGTTAGGTGTGTGGGGCAAGAGGGAAGAGGGAGGTGATACCCAAGTATAGTTTTGTGTGTGTGGGGCTGGCCAGGGGCAGTGTCATGGGGTAATGTTTGGTGTGTGGTGTTAATATGTACAGTGAGGGTCTGTCACTGAGTAAGGGTTCAGTTTGTGGGGGGTCAAGAGGGAAAGCGAATGGGGTGAAATGGATGCTATGACTGTGGGCTGTTGGGATGTGTAGTAAGGTGATGATTGTGGGGTGGCCAGAGATTGATGACTAGGGTGTCACGGGCTATGTGATGTAGATGGGTTGCGTTAAGTTGATGGGAAAGAAGGATGCGTAATATGCAGTGGGTGTTAGGCAGACTAAGTGATATGACAAAATGCATGTGTTGTGGGATGCGCGATATAGATTGTGTTAGACATGGGTACTCGGTGTCCATGGTGATGGGAGGGGTCCAGGGGTGGATCGGATGGAGACTAAATTTAGGGGCCATGGCCTCCCTGGGCCACTCTGCAATACTTTCTTGAAGCCAAAAATATTTTTTATTTTATTTGTTATTAAGATAAGATAAGATAAGATTTCGTTCGGATTTTTAACCCCGGAGGGTTAGCCACCCAGGATAACCCAAGAAAGTCAGTGCGTCATCGAGGACTGTCTAACTTATTTCCATTGGGGTCCTCAATCTTGTCCCCCAGGATGCGACCCACACCAGTCAACTAACACCCAGGTACCTATTTGCTGCTAGGTGAACAGAACAATAGGTGTAAGGAAACGTGTCGAAATGTTTCCACCCGCCGGGAATCGAACCCGGGCCCTCCGTGTGTGAAGCGGGAGCTTTAGCCACCAGGCCACCGGGCCACCCTAAATAATTATTATTAACTAATTAATCTGTTACAATTACTTCCTCTTCAAAAATTCCTATTTGTTGATAGTTAAAAATCCCCGAAATAAAAAAAAATCGTGCCTACCGGGACCTGCCACCTGTGGATTGGGTTAAAAATAATATGCTGAAACAATAAAGAAATCGTCTTTAAAAGTATATGATTTTCAGTAAGTTATTTTTTTAAATTATGGTGCTTTTTTTTTGTTATTGGTCGATATAATAAAGTGAAAATTAGTCATCATTTGGAAACTAAATAGAAAGTATTTGCTTCTGGAGGAGGGTTTTAGTCCCCTGAACTCCGTGGCTGCGTAACTTGCACGTTTTGGTCATTCCTGAGCGAAACTGCCTTTAGTCTTACTTTCTCCTGCCAAATACTTATTTCTTCCATTTCTTTTTCTTGTCTTCATTCCCATAATACACTTACTGTATCCTATCCTCATTTTCCTCTTATTTAGGCTTCCCCCTTCCTTCTGTTTCCTCCCCTCCTTCCTTTTCTTCTTTCACTCAGCCAATTCTTCCCGTTTTTAACATTTTCGCCCATTCTCCCTCCACATTTGTCCCTTCTCCACTGACCTTTCCATGCATGCATCTCTTTCCCTACACCTCCACTCATGTCTCAACGCTTCCATTTTCCTCTAGACACCTATCTTCCTGCTTACCAATCTCCACTTCCTTTTCTCCCTTGCCCTTCTCCATCTCCTTCTTCCTGCTCCTCCTCTTTTTTTCCCACACTGTTTCGCTCCTCCATCATGCAGGAGCCAGCGAGCACCAAAGGCCCTCAGCTCCTCTAAGTCCTGAGATGGTGGCCACAAGTTGGATCCTCGGGAGACCAGCGCCCCTATTAAGGCCAAGTAATTAGACGGAGGTGCCGTGGTAAAATCTTGTATTAGTTTTGGGATTTTTATCTGGGGTCTCTGGGTGCGGGGTGCCGGGGGCTGGCAAGGCAGGGGAAGGACTGGAATCTCCAGCCGACTCGCTCCACCTGATTGGCTCATTCCAGTCGCCATTACCACTGGGGGTCTCTTGTGCTCTCGACCGCGAGGAAATGCACCACGCTGCTGCTGCTGCTGCTGCTGCTGCTGCTGCTGCTGCTGCTACTGACGGGTGCTGGCGTTGTTGCTACTTCTGCTGCTACTGGTGGTGTTGGTGTTGTTGCTCTTGGTGCTGCATGGCTTGTTGTACTGATGCTATTGCTACCGTAGCTTGTTGCTGGTTCTGGTATTGCTGTTTCTGGTGTTGCTGGCGATGTTGGTGGTGGTGTTGGTGCTGCTGCTCCTGCTGATGAACCAGCGTTGCAGGTGGTGTTCCTGCTGTTGGCGCTTCCAAGTCTGTTAATTTTCTCTCTCTCTCTCTCTCTCTCTCTCTCTCTCTCTCTCTCTCTCTCTCCTCCTCCTCCTCCTCCTCCTCCTCCTTCTCTTCCTCTCTCGTGTCTGGAATAAGCTAGGTACCGAGACTCCACTGGGACACAAACTTAGTGTATTCTGTGAGATGAGTGAGAGATAAATACGTTGGAGTAATTTAGAAGTTGGAGGCGGTGGAAGAAAAGATGAAAAAACTGAAATAGAAACATGAAGGAAACACCACTATGGAAAACCCTTGGAGAAAGAAGAAGGAAAGAACCTTGTAGATGGAGAGTACTATTTTTACTTAAATACCTGGATTCATTAATTAAATTTTGTTAAAACTAATTAAAGTCCTC
This sequence comes from Cherax quadricarinatus, assembly GCF_038502225.1. Classification (NCBI taxonomy): domain Eukaryota; kingdom Metazoa; phylum Arthropoda; class Malacostraca; order Decapoda; family Parastacidae; genus Cherax; species Cherax quadricarinatus. The sequence continues at coordinate 14,512,287 of NC_091327.1, forward strand.
GGTAGTTGAACTAATAATAAAAATAATATTATTAATTATTAATTATAATTATTATTATTACAGATGAACGAGCAAAGATGAATCCGAAGTATGAAGTGGCTAATGGAGTCTTCTGGGGCTTGGAGACACGATGTTGTCTCAAGATGAATACATCACCACTACCACCACCACCACCTGGAGAGTCAGATAATGTTTGCTACCATGAACTGGGGTCATCTTGTGTGTGCCTCCGCGCCTCACTTCACATCAACGATAAGGCTTCACATTACACTGATAAGAGCACACGGTGAGCAGATCTGCTCAGGAAGCCACACGTCTACTCCATATCTAATTCCATCATTACTAACTGAAAGACATTAACGAAAGGGAAGAGTGTGGCAATAGAAGATGGTAAGTGGGATGCAGATGGAATAAGTGACCCCCCCCCCACCCTATTAATGCTGCTCTCTCTCTCTCTCTCTCTCTCTCTCTCTCTCTCTCTCTCTCTCTCTCTCTCTCTCTTTCTCTTTCTCTCTCTCTTTCTCTCTGGTTAGAATTTTGCACGATTTTAGGCTCGTAGCTACAGCAATTATGTGCGACCTTAGAGCTATTAGTCTCTCTCAACTCATTTCAAAGCAATAAATAAATTAGCAATGGATTTTTTAGCCATTTACTATCATGTAGGTTTAAAATTCAAACCCATAAAAACTCATCTTTCCTTTTTTGAACCTAAGAAGTCGACCGTCTGGCTTCGTTGTCAGCAGAAGGGTAATAAATAACTATAAATTACTAAGTCTCTGTGCTTTATTGGGTGTTATCCTGGCGGCAGAGAGGCACATGAGTGCATAGCACCATTACAGTAGAGGACTGGCGATAACCCGGGAAGACACAGCCTCACCTATACATCATTAAACTCTTGGAAGATCCTCTTTTAGATCCCAAGTCCTCTTCTGTCTCTCCTTTCTCTATCCTCTCCCTGCTTCTTCACTCACGTCTCTTATTCTTCATTCTCATTCTACTCTCTCCTGCTGCTTCTTCTGTGCAATTACTTAATTGAGCTTGAGATGAGGTAGAGTGAGGCTTAGCTCCTGGGCCCACCTCCTAAATTTTGAAATGCTGCTATGATTAATTTGATGATTATGGCTGGTTGATGAGCTGCGATGTATGATGATTGCTGGTTACAAGGATGCCAGATGATCAATAAACTGAAGGTAGAAGGAAAATAGAGATAGCCAGGGAAATGGATGGAATAAGGAAGGGGTAGAGGTGGGCGGGGTGCGAGTGGAAGCGTGGGTGGAGTGAGGGTACTGTGGATTTAATGGGGAGGTGGGTGTAGTTGGAGTGAACGAGGGCATAGATGAGATGGGCTGCATATACGGGAGCGTGGCAGGAGTTGGCTTAGACGCAAGTGGGGTGAACGGGGCAGTGGGTTGTGTGGGCAGGGGCAGGGGCATGGTTGGAGTTTGTTAAAGCGTTGTTAAAGCGTGACTGGGGGTGGACGGGCGCGTGGAAGGTGACGCTGGAGGGAAAACACTGGTTCTGAGGCCTTGATTGAGTTGCTCCGTGAGTGACTGACAGCAACTCGTTCCTTGATTCACTTATATTAGAAGATTGAGACACTTATGCAACACCATAAGTGTCCGGGGCCCAAGATTGTTCAACAGCTTCCCATCAAGCATTAGGGGAATTACCAATAAATCCCTGTCTGCCTTCAAGAGAGAGCTGGACAGATACCTAAAGTCAGTGCCGGATCAGCCGGGCTGTGGCTCGTATGTTGGACTGCGTGCGGCCAGCAGTAACAGCCTGGTTGATCAGGCCCTGATCCATCAGAAGGCCTGGTCATGGACCGGGCCGCGGGGGCGTTGATCCCCGGAATAACCTCCAGGTAACCTTCAGGTATGGGAATCTTTATTGAAGAAACGTTTTGCCCCACAGTGACTTCATCAGTCCACTATAAATCAGCATAGGGCCGTAGAAATGGCTTATATACTGTATATAAGCCACTTCTAAGGCCCTTCGCTGTACTTTCTACAAGATTGATGGACTGAACACATCGACTCCAGGCTGAGGGACTGATTACCTGAAACTCCTCCTCCTCTCCTTACTCCCTTCTGATCTGTATTGGACTGATGACGCCACTGTGTTGTGAAACGTTTCTTCAATGAAGATTCCCTTATGTTGTCGGTTTTAAACATTTTATCACTCATATTAGAGTTCGAGCTCCCTCAAGTCTCGAGTTTACCTGGAAGGTATTCCGGAGATGAGCGCCCCCGCGGCCCGGTCCACGACCAGGCCTCCCGGTGGATCAGGGCCTGATCAACCAAGCTGTTGCTGCTGGCTGCACGTAGTCCAACGTACGAACCACAGCCCGGCTGATCCGGCACCATCTTTAATTATTTGTCTAGCTCTCTCTTGAAGGCAGCCAGGGGCCTATTGGTAATTCCTTCTATGCTTAGTGAGAGGCTGTTGAACAGTCTTGGGCCTTGGACACTTATGGTGTGTTCTCTTAGTGTATCAATGGCGCCTCTACTTCTCATTGGGGCGCCATTTACTAGTTACATATTTGATTTTCTAGTTAGACAACCTAACGATAATATAATGGACTGATGGGTTAAATTATGCCAAGTGAGGGACAGAGGTCTTCACAATAGTCCTAACTCAGTGATCATCACTGTCGACTCTTGTATCAAAGATAAAATTTGTTGAGTTATCAATCAAACTATACCCAGATGTATGCTTATTTCCACAAGTTAAATCAGTTTCGACCATCACCATTTCGAGCCGCCACTACATTGACATCATCCAATCTGCTACGAAAACGTTTCTCTCTCAAAAAAAAAAAAAAAAAAACTGCTCAAACTCTGGAATTAAAACATAATCTCAGTGGCTGACGCAGAATCTATTTTTTTTTCCAAGATTAAAGAAAAGAGAACGATGCAAATTAGAATGTGTGTTTTGATTATCCATTTCCTTTCGACGCTTGAGCATGTGTCTAATTTGGAGACGCCATTTGATGTTAATATGCACTTTTAACTGAGTATTTTGTTGCATATGCAATGATTTTCTCTATATATATATATATATATATATATATATATATATATATATATATATATATATATATATATATATATATATATATTTAAATGTTTTCCTCACATTTTTCTATATGTTAAATTATTGTCCTCTCTTTACAGAAGCGTTGATACTCAATGAAGAATCGAATGATGGTGGGAACGTAAGTGGGGAAAATATAAAAAATGATGACAAAGAGGTAACAACATAGGAGTCAGAAAGATCACGAGAAAGAGAAAAAAAATAAGGAAAAGAAGAAGACAATGAAATGCCAACTTTTGGAAGAAACTCGAGAAGATGAAGAGATGGTGCTGAGATGCAGTCATAGCAACACAGAGCGAACGTAGCACCAGGAGCACCTGGAACACAAGAAACACTCGTAATATTTATATGATAAGGAACACTGGGAACACAAGGAACACTAGCAACAAAAGTAGTAACACCAAGATAGCAATACCATGAATATAAGGAACATCAGGAACACTAGCAGCAAAAGGAACAGCCTAAGATTACAAGCAATACTGTGAACACAAGGAACACAAAGAACACCGGAAACACAAGAAACAGCGGGCTCCGTGGAGCTCCGTGGAGCCTGACGGAGCCTCGGAGGGCCTGTCCCTTAGCTAATTTCCGTCGCTGAAGCAATCTGGGCTCGGGGTCCCCAGGGCTGCTCGTCAGATTGCCCGGCGTCTCCACACACTCCGCTCTATTTGGTGGTGTGGGAGTCCCAGAGGCAGCAGCCGCTGCTGTAAGATGCACACCAGGAAGAAGTGCTGGTCGGGTGGGTCTGAGGTGCTAGTGGGGTGGGTCTGAGGTGCTGGTGGGGTGGGTCTGAGGTGCTGGTGGGTTGGATCTAAGGTGCTAGTGGGGTGGGTCTGAGGTGCTGGTGGGTTGGGTCTAAGGTGCTAGTGGGGTGGGTCTGAGGTGCTGGTGGGTTGGGTCTAAGGTGCTAGTGGGGTGGGTCTAAGGTGCTAGTGGGGTGGGTCTGAGGTGCTGGTGGGGTGGGTCTGAGGTGCTGGTGGGGAGGTCTGAAGAAGGTGCTGGTGGAGAGGGTCTGAAGGTGTTGGTGGGGAGGATCTGGATGAAGTGTTGGTGGGGAGGGTCTGTAGGGGAGGTGTTAGTGGAGACAATCAGAGGTGCTATTGGGGTGGGTATGGAGGAGGCGCTGGTGAAATGTGTCAAGGTGCGGGGAGGAGTGGAAGGTGAAGAGCAGAGTATGAAACAGAATGAATACGGAGGGAAAGAAGGAGGAAGTGGGGCGAAGAAGATAATGAGAAGGAAGATGGGAATGAAGAAGAGCTGGAGAGCAGGAATGGTGGAGAAGCCGAGAAGGAATTTCAAGAGGAAGAAGAGGAGGAGAAGGAGGCATTAGGAAGCATAGGACGAGTCCAGAACACCGAATTAACTCCAAATCCCATTTAGAGTCACGCACATACTCTTAGATTCCAAGCCATAATTTCAGTCAGCGTGAACACCAGATAACAGAGTAGATGGAATCATGCCATGGGATCCAGGGTGACAGGATAAATGGAACCATACTATGGGATCAAGAGTGTTTAAGTAAATCAGGTAAAAGTGTTCGGACATGAGAGAGAGAGAGAGAGAAAGAGAGAGAGAGAGAGAGAGAGAGAGAGAGAGAGAGAGAGAGAGAGAGAGAGAGAGAGAGAGAGAGAGAGAGAGAGAGAGAGAGAGAGAGAGAGAGAGAGAGAGATCGTACATTACACACATGCTGTATATTTAATAATTATCTTCTCGTGTTCATATAATTGAACAATCGCACCTGCTCCGGTTTCAGTAATTCTTCGTATTATTACCCCCTCACAAAAATTATAATTGTTGTATACTGCCAACTCTACGGAAGCCAGATTTCCAATTGCCCAATTACATTCGCATCCCATTTAATTGGCAACATAGAATCCTTAATGGAGAGTGAACTAATTTTACACCTTGTCTCCAGAGTGTTAAATGGTTCAATATATATATATATATATATATATATATATATATATATATATATATATATATATATATATATATATATATATATATATATATATATAGTGTATCTGTGTAAGAAACAGGAGGGTAGTAGCAGTAGCAGCAGAGCAGAAGAGGTAGGTGCCCTTGAGCAGGTACCAAGACAGCACTCAGGTGGATGCCAAGCTACCAGATGGTACTGCCAAGCCCTGACGTCACGTAGGCCAAGACCTCCGTGTTAGAACCCTAAGTCAAAGGCTTCAAGGCGTCCGAATCTCCGGGCAGCGAAGAGCAGCCGGGAACTTTGTATATATTCTCTTGAGGACAACATCCTCCAGGGGGCTCACAGTGCCTCTTGACCAACTCGTGTTTACCTTAAGTTTGATTGAGAGATTGGATGTGAGTGCTGCGGTAGCTCAGAATAGCTCCTAATGCCTCTGCCGTTAGCCAGGCTAGGCGATGTGGGCACCGGATCTGAGAGAGGGTATACCCAGACATTTTGACGAATGGTCTGAGACCTCGTAATTTTCACAGAACATGACGTGCGCCTGATTTACTGCGGCCCCTGACCAATCACCGGCGTTCTTTCTGTGGTGTACGACACCCACAAAGAGGCAGAATATCAGTGTCTATGGGCGCCACTTTTTTATATATGCTTTCACGGTTTCATTTTTGTCCGGGAGCGAGAGTTAATCTTGGATGCTTAGGTAGGGGAAGACGCTTTGTGAAAGGAAGTTGCTTATTTAGTCCTAGGAACAGAGAAGGAACAAAACCATCCCCTAGGAGATCCCACGGTGGTATAACGTTCATGGGAGGTCAGGACTCTTGTACCTTTGCTGTAATGAGTCTCTCTCTCTCTCTCTCTCTCTCTCTCTCTCTCTCTCTCTCTCTCTCTCTCTCTCTCTCTCTCTCTCTCCTCTAGAACTTCTGCAACCTCGACATAAAACAACTATCACACAGAAGAAGTTCCTGATGGCGGTCGAAACGTCTAAACAAACGTACCCCATACGATATATACGTGTCTTCTTTATGCATTCGTTGCCACTACTTACTTCGTGTAATTTACACATACTAAAAAAACCGAGTTCCTTTTTTCTTCAAACTCTACACTGAATTATGGAACATATATTCAGAGATCTTCAATTAGAATATGTCTGGCAGAAGTCCACTGACCGCAATGACAACGCAAAACCCTCAATTTTCCCAATTTACATGAATTTGCTTAAAGTAAATATGCCAATTAGAGTGGAATATGTTAACTAAATCCCTCTAATGACACGACAATTACCTTGAAGAGTTTCCTACTGAAAATTTCAAATATGATTGTAGCCCTGTTCTCCTCCTTCGTTCAGTTAAGAATGTTTTATTTTTCGTACCAAAACGTAATTTGTTGGAATGATTTTTAAAACATGAATTAGATATGAAGAATCAAAGTCACAATACCGGTAGTTGTGATATGAATAATTAATGTTATTTTTAATAATTGTTCTGGCAAACGATCTTCCTCTTGTGGAAAGAGACACTTGTGTACACCTCAGGTCACTTATTAAAGGAAACGTTTCTTCACGAGTGCCTTCTTTCGTCCAGTGAAACGTTTTACAGCTCGTGGCTAAACGTTACATAAATGCTGTCATGTACACAAGTGTCCCTCTCCTCAGTTTGTCACAAAAAAAAACATTTATAACCGATTTTTCATATTTTTAGTAAAACTAGAGACCAAGATGGTAGATTATTTATTCACAGATTCTCAGAATCTGTCAAGCAGTAAACAGATCTCCAGGAGTTAACTGAATGTCGAGGGTCGCTCTCTGAACATCTTAATGGAAATAAGCCACACTGCTTGGTTTCCTTGAGTCATTCTGTGTTATTAACCTTCTGCACCCCTCAAAAATGGTCTTTTCTTCTTTTTCTTCTTCTTCTTCTTCTTCTTCTTCTTCTTCTTCTTCTTCTTCTTCTTCTTCTTCTTCTTCTTCTCCGCCTCCTCCTCCTCGTGTGTGGGCGTGTATGTATGCGTGTACTCACTTATTTGTGGTTGCAGGGGTCGAGACTTAGCTCCTCGCCCCGCCTCTTCACTGGTTGCTGCTAGGTCCTCTCTCTGCTCCACGAGCATAATCATACCTCGTCTTAAAGCTATGTATGGTTCCTGCCTCCACTACATCACTTGCTAGACTATTCCACTTCCTAACAACTCCATGACTGAAGAAATACTTCCTAACATCCCTTTGACTCATCCCTTCAACTTCCAATTGTGGCCCTTAGTTTCTTTGTCCCATCTCTGGAACATCCTGTGCGTGTGTGTGTGTGTGTGTGTGTGTGTGTGTGTGTGTGTGTGCGTGTGTGTGTGTGTGTGTGTGTGTGTGTGTGTGTGTGTGTGTGTGTGTCTGTGTGTCTGTGTGTGTGTGTACTCACCTAGTTGTACTCACCTAGTTGAGGTTGCGGGGGTCGAGTCCAAGCTCCTGGCCCCGCCTCTTCACTGGTTGCTACTAGGTCACTCTCTGAACCGTGAGCTTTATCGTACCTCTGCTTAAAGCTATGTATGGATCCTGCCTCCACTACATCGCTTCCCAAACTATTCCACTTCCTGACTACTCTGTGGCTGAAGAAATACTTCCTAACATCCCTGTGATTCATCTGTGTCTTCAACTTCCAACTGTGTCCCCTTGTTGCTGTGTCCAATCTCTGGAACATCCTGTCATGGCCACCTTGTCAATTCCTCTCAGTATTTTGTAAGTCGTTATCATGTCCCCCCTGTCTCTCCTGTCCTCCAGTGTCGTCAGGTTGATTTCCCTTAACCTCTCCTCGTTGGACATACCTCTTAGCTCTGGGACTAGTCTTGTTGCAAACCTTTGCACTTTCTCTAGTTTCTTTACATGCTTGGCTAGGTGTGGGTTCCAAACTGGTGCCGCATACTCCAATATGGGCCTAACGTACACGGTGTACAGGGTCCTGGACGATTCCTTATTAAGATGTCGGAATGCTGTTCTGAGGTTTGCCAGGCGCCCACATGCTGCAGCAGTTATTTGGTTGATGTGCGCTTCAGATGTGCCTGGTGTTATACTCACCCCAAGATCTTTTTCCTTGAGTGAGGTTTGTAGTCTCTGGCCCCCTAGACTGTACACCGTCTGCGGTCTTCTTTGCCCTTCCCCAATCTTCATGACTTTGCATTTTGTGGGATTGAAGTCCAGGAGCCAATTGCTGGACCAGGTCTGCAGCCAGTCCAGATCCCTTTGTAGTTCTGCCTGGTCTTCGATCGAATGAATTCTTCTCATCAACTTCACGTCATCTGCAAACAGGGACGCCTCGGAGTCTATTCCTTCCGTCATGTCGTTCACAAATACCAGAAACAGCACTAGTCCTAGGACTGACCCCTGGGGGACCCCGCTGGTCACAGGTGCCCACTCTGACACCTCGTCACGTACCATTACTCGCTGCTGTCTTCCTGACAAGTATTCCCTGATCCATTGTAGTGCCTTCCCTGTTATCCCTGCTTGGTTCTCCAGTTTTTGCACTAATCTCTTGTGTGGTACTGTGTCAAACGCCTTCTTGCAGTCCAAGAAAATGCAATCCACCCACCTCTCTCTCTCTCTTGTCTTACTGCTGTCACCATGTCATAGAACTCCAGTAGGTTTGTAACACAGGATTTCCCGTCCCTGAAACCATGTTGGCTGCTGTTGATGAGATCATTCCTTTCTAGGTGTTCCACCACTCTCCTCCTGATAATCTTCTCCATGACTTTGCATACTATACATGCCAGTGACACTGGTCTGTAGTTTAGTGCTTTATGTCTGTCTCCTTTTTTAAAGATTGGGAATACATTTGTTATCTTCAATGCCTCAGGCAATCTCCCTGTTTCGATAGATGTATTGAATATTTTTGTTAGGGGTACACATAGCACCTCTGCTTCCTCTCTCAGGACCCATGGAGAGATGTTATCTGGCCCCATTGCCTTTGAGGTATCTAGCTCACTCAGAAGCCTCTTCACTTCTTCCTCATTTGTGTGTACTGTGTCCAGCACATGGTGGTGCACGTGCCCCACCTCTCCGTCTTACTGGAGCCCCTTCTGTCTCCTCTGCGAACACTTCTTTGAATCTCTTGTTGAGTTCCTCACATACTTCACGGTCATTTCTTGCTGTCTCTCCTTCCTTCCTTAGCCTGATTACCTGGTCCTTGACTGTTGTTTTCCTCCTGATGTGGCCTCCCTTCTTATCTGTGCATATTCGTTTCTGGCTCTACGACTGCTCTCCTTATTCTCCTGGGTCCTTTGCCTTCTATATTTCTTCCATTCCCTAGCACACTTGGTTTTTTGGCTCCTTGCACCTTTGGGTGAACCATGGGCTCATCCTGGCTTTTTCATTATTCCTGTTTCCCTTGGGTACAAACCTCTCCTCAGCGTGTGTGTGTGTGTGTGTGTGTGTGTGTGTGTGTGTGTGTGTGTGTGTGTGTGTGTGTGTGTGTGTGTGTGTGTGTGTGTGTGTGTGTGTGTGTGTGTGTGTGTGTGTGTGTGTGTGTGTGTGTGTGTGTGTGTGTCCCTCTACAAAAGACGACGAAGAATCACTGAGCTCCTCAGGAATGCTAGAATATCTCATACACAGAAGGAAGCGCTGACCAGGGAAGTGGAAACTATCGAACTCAAGTTAAAGGACTCTTACAGGAACCAGGAGAGACAGGAGGAGCTTAAAGTTATTAGTGAAATTTAAAGAAATTCGAAATGTTTCTTTTCATATGCCAAAAACAAGGCAAATACCACATCTAGTATCGGGCCTTTACTCAGACAGGATGGGACTTACACAGATGACAACAAGGAAATGAGTGAAATACTGAAATCCCTGTACGACTCTGTGTTTAGCGAGCCACTACTCAGTCTGAGGATTGACAATCCAAATGATTTCTTCATGAATGTGCCTCAAAATCCCATCAATGTATGCCAGATTTCCGACATTACCCTAACTCCGATAAACTTTGAAAAAAGCCATTGACAATATGCCCATGCACTCAGCCCCGAGCCCAGACTCGTGGAACTCTGTGTTCATTAAGAACTGCAAGAAACCCCTCTCACGTGCCCTAAGTATACTATGGAGAAGGAGCTTAGACATGGGTGAAATTCCACAGTCACTTGAAACAACGGATATAGCCCCACTCCTTAAAGGTAGCAGCAAAGCATTAGCTAAGAACTATAGACCAATTGCTCTAACGTCCCACATCATAAAAATCTTTGAAAGAGTGCTAAGAAGCAGGATTGCAAACCACCTGGATTCCCAAAAACTGCACAGTCCAGGGCAACATGGGTTCAGGGCAGGTCGTTCCTGCCTCTCACTACAACTGGATCACTATGATATGGCCTTGGATGCACTGGAAGAAAAATAGAATGCAGATGTAATATACACAGACTTTACAAAAGCATTTGACAAATGCGATCATGGTGTAATAGCGCACAAAATAAGTGCTAAAGGAATAACTGGCAAAGTGGGGAGATGGATCTTCAACTTCCTAACCAATCGAACACAAAGAGTAGTGGTCAACAGAGTTAAATAGGAGGCTGCCACAGTGAAGAGCTCTGTTCCACAAGGCACAGTACTCGCCCCCATCCTGTTCCTCATCCTCATATCAGACATAGACAGAGATGTAATCCACAACACCGTATCATCCTTTTCAGACGATACTAGGATCTGCATGAGGCTGTGATCTATTGAGGACGCGGTTAACCTCCAAGAAGGTATAAACCAAGTTTTCCAGTGGGCAACGGAAAACAATACGATGTTCACTGAGGAGAAATTCCAACTACTCCGTTATGGAAAACTGGAGGAGATAATAACTAGAATAGAGTATACTACAAACTCTGGCCATACAATAGAGCGGAAAAATAATGTAAGGGACCTCACCTTCAAGGACCACAACAATGCCACTATCACATCTGCGAGGAAACTGATAGGATGGATAATGAGAACATTCAAGAAAAGAGATGCTAAGCCAATGATAATCCTTTTTAAATCACTTATTCTTTCTAGGCTAGAATACTGCTTTACATTAACTTCCCCATTCAAGGAAGATGAAATTGCAGAGCTAGAAAATGTACAGAGAACCTTTACTGCACGTATAAGTTTCAACAAACACCTTAACTACTGGGAGCTCCTGGAAGCACTTGACTTGTACTCACTAGAGCTCAGGTGAGAGAGATATATCGTAATCTACACCTGGAAGATTCTGGAGGGACTGGTCCCTAATATGCACACAGCAATCACTCCATACGAAAGCCAAAGACTTGGCAGGCGATGCAACATACCCCCAGTGAAAAGTAGGGGCGTCACTGGTACACAAAGAGAAAACACAATAAGTGTCCGGGGCCCAAGACTGTTCAACAGCCTCCCACCAGCAATAAGGGGCAATAGGGGAAGACTCCTGGTTGTCTTCAAGAGGGAACTGGACAGATACCTAAAGACGCTGCCGGATCAGCCGTGCTGTGGTTCGTACGTTGGATTGCGTGCGGCCAGCAGTAACAGCCTCGTTGATTAGGCCCTGATCCACCAGGAGGCCTGGTCGTGGACCGGGCCGCGGGGGCGTTAATCCTCGGAATGCCCTCCAGGTAGACCTGGGAGTAGAAATGTCTGAGGATCTCACTTTCAAGGATCACAACAGTTCAAACGTTCAAAACGAGAGGCGCCAAGCCAATGATGATCCTTTTCAAATCACTTGTCCTCTCTAGGCTGGAATACTGCTTTACATTAACATCTCCGTTCATAGCAGGTGAAATTGCAGATCTAGAGAGTGTATATAGATCCTTTACTGCACGTATAAGGTCTATCAAGCACCTGAACTACTGGGAACGCTTGGAAGCACTTGACTTGTACTCGCTGGAACGCAGGAGAGAGAGATACATCATGATCTACACTTGGAAAATCCTAGAAGGAATGGTCCCGAATCTGCACACAGAAATCACTCCCTACGAAAGTAAAAGGCTGGGCAGGCGATGCAAAATACCTCCAATTAAAAGTACGGGCGCCATTGGTACACTAAGAGAAAACACCATAAGTGTCTGGGGTCCAAGAGTGCTCAGCAGCCTCCCACCAAGCATAAGGGGAATTACCAATAGGCCCCTGGCTGCCTACAAGAGGGAGCTGGACAGATACCTAAAGTCAGTGCCGGATCAACAGGGCTGTTTTTCGTACGCTGGACTACATGTGGCCAGTAGTAACAGCCTGGTTGATCAGGCCCTGATCCACCGGGAGGCCTGGTCGTGGACCGGGCCGCGGGGGCGTTGATCTCCGGAATAACCTCTAGGTAGACTCCAGGTCGCTACTAGGTCCACTCTTTCCATGCTCCTTGAGCTTTATCTTATCTCTTCTTAAAGCTATGTATGGATCCTGCCTCCACTGCATCATTCCCCAAACTGTTCCACTTCCTGACAACTCTATAACTGAAGAAGTACTTCCTAACATTTTTGTGGCTCACCTGAGTTTTCAACTTTCAGCTGTAATCTCTTGTTGCCGCGTTGCATTTCTGTCACATTCTGTTTCTGTCCACTGTGTGTGTGTGTGTGTGTGTGTGTGTGTGTGTGTGTGTGTGTGTGTGTGTGTGTGTGTGTGTGTGTGTGTGATGGGGCTAGAATCTTCCATATTCTCTCATCGTATCTATTTATCAATTTCTTCTGAAATTGGGAGGGTGCTGAGCGATCAAACTATTTATAATAATTTTATGGTTTACGAGGGGAAGTTGCAATGGGAGTTGAAAAGGGGAGGCAACGAGGGGAACTGGCGAAAGGGGATGAGCCGAGAAGTGATAATAGAGGGGTAGATAACGATGACTGGTGACTAGAGAAAATAATGATGGGTGATGAAAATTTGTCAAATCACGACATGAAACCAGTAGCTAAAACGTCCACGAGAAAACTCCAGTATATTTGCTGAAATATTTTTTCAACTGAACTTGGTCTAACGTGGAGTGGCGTCACTCATGAGCCAGTCCAGCTGGCCAAGAGGAACCCAATGACGCGCCTCTTAAAAAACGAAGTTCCAGGGAATGCACTCCCCAACACCGTCAGGGCGGCGAGGTTTGATTGGTTGCCGTCCTTTCTGCAAGAAATGTTAAGAACCAATCAGCGTTGCCAGCAGAGAAAGCCGGCGAGAAAAGCTTAATAAACCCAACACCTCGGCGAAATGGCGTGAGGGTTAAGAAGTTTTGGCGAGCAAGTACACTGGGCTGGCTCTTATGAAAAACAAAGACTGTATATGTATATATATACATTATATATATATATATATATATATATATATATATATATATATATATATATATATATATATATATATATATATATATATATAATGTCTTACCAAATAGGTAAAACTTGCGATTTCGGCTTAAATAGCAAAGCTATTCTTGCCCAATAAGGCAAGCGATAATTTGTGTATGCAATAATTTCTCAAAAAAACAAACAAAAAAAAACGAAACCTAACGAAAAAAATATATTTCATTGTGTTTGTTTATTATTAAACTATTTTAAACTTATCTCAGATATTTAGTTGGATTAGGCTTAATTAAGTATAATTAGGTAAGTTTTCTAAGGTTCTTTTGGTACAAAATATAAATTTTTACATTAACATAAATGAAAAAATACATTTTTGAACGTATAAGAGAAAGTTTTAGAAAGGGCTTAAGTTTAAATAAGTTCTTGCTAGTTGACCAATTTTGCCTATTCGGCACGACATCTATCTATATATATATATATATATATATATATATATATATATATATATATATATATATATATATATATATATATATATATATATATATATAAGTTTTTGTCTCGTGTGAATTGTTTTGAAAGCAGACGAAAGTTCGGGATAATTTCTCCTCTGCACGGAAGTTTAATTAACGATTTTGCGTCAAGAAAGAAATATATCAGTAAGCTTGCACAAAAGCGACGGTGGGCATTGAATAATATGGGCGCATTATTCTATACATTTTTAATTAAACTTCATAAATCATCCGATAAAGTGGGAGGCGGGGTGGAGGAAAGTGTGTTTGTGTGTGTGTGTGTGTGTGTGTGCAACCGAGAAAGAGAGAGAGAGAGAGAGAGAGAGAGAGAGAGAGAGAGAGAGATAGAGACAAACAGACGGAAAGAGAGAAAGCATACGACTCTTGATATTTCCTGTGCAACCAAATGTATATACGACTGACATGTAGGAATCTAGAAACCTAATTACAGCCCCGTTGATCAGGAAGTGATCCACCAAGAGGCCTGGTTATGAACCGGTCAGCGGGGACTTTGATCCCCGGAATACCCTCAGGTAGACTCCAGATAGGGAATAAACACTGCAGATCTACCCGTTGGATATTCACTAGACTGATCAATAATTTTCCAGCATATTAAGAACAACAGTCATAATATCAACGGGGGATCAACTCCCATTTTTGCACGCGCGCGCGCACACACACAGAGGAGTTGTGAATCAACCCCTGCAA